>NW_004567152.1:1792037-1824666 GCF_000260355.1 Condylura cristata | reverse complement strand
GTTGGCTGAGCTGGGCAATGGTATCAGGTAGCCACAGGAAGTGCGACAGCATGGGCTCATCCGCCACTAGCTATCTACCCTGCAACAAAGCTCTCTAAAGCAAGCTCACCCTATGGCAAAGGTTTCCTCCCACACTGGGCAATGAACAAGGCCAGTGGCTGCTCTGGGTATGGGAGAGGTCACCAACCACAGCACCTTCCTTGCCCAGCCTCTCAACTCTCCCTTCTCCCTGCCTTCTCCCCTGCTCCAGGCTTGCTGAAACCCTGACAGAGGACGGGAATGGGCCCCCATGGAGTTCCTCCACCCTCCGGCACACAGCCAAAGCTGCACACCCATTTCAGTCATCTCTCCAAGAGTTATCCAGGGTTCCCGGCTCATTCTTCATCCTCTCTTCCAGCCCCCCAACACTGACCTCCCAGTTCTTAGCCTCAACTCCACAAGTCCTATGCTTTATACAACTGTGCTGAGGTGCCTGCTCTGCCTCCAAGTGGTGAGATGAGCCCTGGGCCTGTCCCCTGGAGCGGCAACCTTGAGGCTACTGAGAAAGAAGTCTTGCAGGAAAGAGACAGGGAGGGAGAGAGGGTCCAAGGTGGCCTCTGGGTTACAGTGTGACTCCTGTGACACAGGCCAGAGAGTGAGGCAATGCTGATAGAAAAGAACTGAAACCATTGAAAGGAACTGGAAGAAAACAGACAGGTACTGGTCATATCCAACTTAGGAAAGAGCCTCCTAAGCATAAAGACAAAGATGAGTCTACCTGTGTGAAAGCTAAACTCAGGTAACTCCAAAATACTGTACAGTTAGAAGGTGTGCCGAAAAATGGCAGGGTGGGATGGACAGAGACACTTCTGCTCCCCTCATCTGCCCTGAGAGCACACTTCTTTTTGCTGCAACTTCTGGCCTCAGCAGCCCCAGGCAGACACTTGCCCAGGGGCTGTAGGTCAACACTCCACCCAAAGTCCCATCTGAGGCGGTGGCTCCTCCCTTCCACCTCCCCTTTGGGGTGTTCAATATACAGTAGAGCCATCCCCTCCGTCCCCCACCCTCTTGGTCACCATAAATCCTGCCCTGTCCAGCAGCTGATCAATTGCTCATCGACTCCAAAGCCCCTGGATGTCTCAGTCTGCATGGCCACCCTGCCAGGCCACGGGAACTGCAGACACAGCCAATTCTGGATGCCTTTGGCTACATATATTGAATGTGAAGCATCAGATTACATGTTTGTTCAATAGCAATAAACTCCCAAAGTTTTATGGGGTCATAAAACCGCTGCCTTGGCTCCCACTTAGGCGATGCGTAATGTGCACAGGCTGGTTTTCCTGATAATGGGGCTGCACAAGTGATTTGGGGCTATTAGTCGAAAACATCACATCTGCATTTCCAAAATTCTCACAAATAAGGCGACCTCTTCAAAGTACACCAGACCTAGCCTTGAAGTGGGAGGAGACAGGAGAGATGCAGAGCTCTGGACACTTGAGAAATGATTACAGAAGGAGGGAGACTCAGCGCGAGGGGCAGGAAATGTCTAAGGGACAGACAAGGATGGTCATGATGGAGCCCACATACCAGGGTCTCATTCCTCTCAGCCTTTCCCTCAGGAGAGACTCAGAGGGCACTACCCAAGGGTCTCACCCACTGGAAAGAGAGTTCCAGGTGTGTGGGAGCTTAGATGAAGGATGCAGGGGCAGTGTTGGGTGGTAGACAGGGTAAGAACGCCAGCCTGAGAGCATGTGTGAAAACAAAGAAGAAAAGGACCTGACTGGTTCAGGGAGGAATTTGGCAGAGAGTGGAAGGCTCGACAAGCTAGTGGCGCTGGAACTGTGGGAAGGGCCAGGATGACCTTGAGTGGCAGAAGCTGCCTCTTGGAGTGTGCCTTTGGGGAGAGGGTACCAGCACTATGGTTCCGAAGGCACAATGAAGTGCTGTTGGCGAGAGAGATGGAAAGGGCAGCTTAGAATTTGTGAGCTTCCTGTCTCGGAGACATGTGTCAGAAAGGAACAGGTGGAAGTCATCTTATCAAGGTCCACCGCTCTCACGTGGACCCACGGCTGCCAGACACAGACTTGTCTGAGTATCCCTGGGAGAGGCCCACATGGGGATGGTATGGACAGGCCCACTCAGACAAGCCAGTCATTACCTATTGACCTTGGCCAAGGTGAGGTGAGGGGCCAGTGCCTTCCAAGTCACTCCATCCTCACCTGGCCTTCAGGTGGCCTCAGTTCTTGGCACTGGATCCCTGAATGTGTGACTAGTACTTGCCAGGGCCCCCTGGGCTTTTAGAGGTGCTAGAGTGGAACACATCAGACTTTACCTTCATCTTTGCAACCTGGTGCTAAGAAATACCTCTATTTGCCTAAATCAAAATTCATTGTAGCTTCAAAGCCTGGGGCAGGGAGATGAGGGGTGATGAATAGAGTTAGGGCCACCAGTAAATACTCCAATCTCCAGGCCTCTGACCTCAGTGCCTGCCCTGCCCCTCCAGGGCTTAGACATAAGACCTGGTGGTGTATAGTGACTCTCCTGGTATCCTGTTTACTAGAGGGCTATTTGCTTCTTTGGGTGATCTTTCCAAGAACCAAGGGAACCAGGGTTAAGCTTTCCCAGCAGAAGATGCTCCCTCTCTAAACCCACTTTTTTCAAAAACCCCAGGGCACTGAGAGGTAGTTTGAAAGGGATCAGCAGACTTCCTGCAGCAGCCCCCATGTCACCCTGTCCACAAGGGCACCACTGCAGGCCTTCAACCAGTAGGCACTCTGAGCAAGGAAGCAAAGCACCCACCCCAGCATCCTCAAGCCCTGGCAGATGGCTCCAGGACCCCGTGGCTCACCCTATGCAGGGGTGGGAGGGATGATGCTGGATGTTTCTCTACTGGGCTGGGCCAGGGCCAGGGTGCTGTGGTAGAGATTTGCCTGCTCCTACCCTGATGGGTTCCAAAGGTGTCATCAGGTGCTCCAAGTTAGAGCTCTCCCATTGCTAAAGTAGCCCCCAGCACTTTCCACCTCCTCCCAGGAACTCCACACCCTGTGGGTCAGGTTAAAAACAGGAGACCCCATCAATAGGCCCAGAGAGACAGGACACCGCCTGCCATCAGGGTGCCAAGGGACAGGCACTGGCCACATGACACCTAGACACTCAGTTCAGGACGCTCCAGGCACATGCACCCTATATGGAACCAAACAACAAGATCTGGCAACTGAGAAGTTTGGGGTGGGATCCAGGACCCATGGTAGCCCTCCACTGGCTTATGAGCGAGCTCCCAAGTGAGCTTCTGGGCACCAGGAGGGGCAGCTAGTGAGCATACAACAAACTGGGGGGGCATCGGTAAGACGTGTTGCCTGGCCCTCCAAAAGCTGGCAGGAGAAGTCCCCACCCAGGTCCAATTCAGGAGGCCATGAGCACCATGGCCAAAGGATAGATCAGGAGGATGTTCTTTTTCTTGAATGTGGCCCTGTACAGTAACTAGTGTTTCTTTAAGACTCATGTGGCCTCTTGCTAACTAGGCCTCTCCTTCCCCACCCAAGTTCCCAGACAAGGTGAGAAGTTAGAGGAGTCTGGGCAGAGTGGGAAGGGGTTGGAGCAAAAGAACAGCCCTGGCCACAGAGGGAACCCCAATGAATAGAGGCAGATTCAGGGGCTTCTAATGCAAATGTAAACCTGTGTATAAGGCCTGGTTAGGTTTCAAAAAGTTTCTGACCTCCCAGGGCCCAAGGCAGATATAGGCCAGACAGCACAGTGACCTGTGTTCTGGGGATGCCCTGGGGAGACTTTGTGAAGAAGGAGGTTTTATGTCCCCATATTCTCTGAGAACTGTTAATGTGCTGTGGTATGAATGGCCACTACTTGTACTTTCCTGATTCCAGATAAATCCTTAATGTGGAATGAAAGTGGGGAGGAAGCCAGAAACTGGCAGACTGGCTGCTCCATGGCTGGGTTCAATTTTCACCAAAGCCCCAGGCCATGTACCATATCCCTCCCATTTCCTTCCATTGCTATGCCAGGTCCCTCCTTCCTTGAGGGCAAATCTAAGTCTGACTGCCTGATGACCCACCATTAATAATACACTATTCCACATGCTACAAGTATCTCAGCCTTCCAGATTAAATACAGCCTTGTAGAAATTCTTCCAGAAACTTGAGAAACTTCCAGAAACTTTTAAGTCCCAGTGGGGACTGGGAACACAGTCAGAATAGCCTGCTAAGTGGGACAAGACAGGCTGGAAAACCCTGGTACCACAAGGCCACCAGGCCTCAGAAGTGAAGAGTGTGTCAACAGGGTCTCCCGTACTCTGGGAAGGCTGTGCATTGGAACACAGAACCAGAGTCAACCAAGCTCACAATGACCTCCCAGCTTTTGACCCCCATTCTCAGCTCACTTCTCTGGCTGAGGAGAGAATCCAGCAGAAAACTAATCCAGTGATCAACTCATGAAGGTTCTCCAGTCCCAGACCCTCCTTTGAAAAGTCTCCACATCCTTTTTGGAAATACCCAGACTGGGATTCCCTTAGATGGGGGGAAGGAGGGTCTTCAGAGGGAGGCAATCTCTTAGGGATCTTTTAGAATTGCCATTACACCCTCAATATGTTGACCTATATCTAAACTGAGTACACCAGGTGCCCAAAGAAGAAGAGGCAATAGGGGGACCCCAAGAGCCAGTCAGGACCTGGCCAGAGCTGCCCAAACCCTGAAGCAAGCAGACTGGGGAGGAAAGGTAATTGGATGTGGCCACGTATATACTGGGGCTGAAAAGAGGTGAGGTGGCTGCTCCCAGGGGAGGTGCTGCCAGGAGCAGAAGCCCCCTTCCCACCTCCCTTTCCTACCCCAGTCAAGCTGTGGGTCTCCTCTACAAGGTTGCAGGGCTTGGGTGAGAGGATGGGGGTGCATCTGGAGACAAAGGGAAGAGTCCATGTATGTGTTCATTGGGTCAGCAGAAGACATGATGTTTCCAAAAGCTGGGCTGGGCAGGTTCAGTGGAGCAGCACTGGCCTGCAGGGCCCCAGGGCTACATAAATGCCAGAAAGGTCATGGGCTAGGTGGGACCAGCTAGGGCCAGGTCTCAGATGCATGCAGGAGAGACCTGGGCAGGATGGGGAAATTTAGAAGCCACTGGCCATGGCAGCACCCCAACCCAAGTTAGAAAGTGTAACCCAGCATTGAGTGTCCCCAAGGAGATAATCCCTCACTGTGTTATGGAGAAGGAAAGTGAAACTAAGTTCATTCTGACTCTATAACAAAATACCCGAGACCAGGTAGATTAACATGAGAAATGTGTTTCTTGAGGCACAGGAAGACTTGGTGTCTGGTACCTTTTAGTTCAAAGCCTTATCTCTCCATGTCTCCACAGAGTGAGAAGGGTGAATTTGGTCTCTGGGGTTTTGCAAGAACAGTAATCCTGTTCAGGAGGTCTCAATCCTCACGACCAAATCACCTCCAAAGGCCCTGTCTTCTAATCCCATCACCTTGGAATGGGGTTATGTTTTAACATATGAAGTGAGGAGGCACAAACATTCTGTGCACACCAGGGCGATAATCTTAACTCACAGATGCACATGCTAGAGGACTCAAGCCAGAGCAAGAGCTCTCAGAGCCCTGCTTTGAAACACTTGCTCATCCTGTGGCCAGGACTCTGGAACAGGAGGTGGGAACTGGAGGTGGACAGAGAAGGGGCTGCCCAGCCCTCGCCTTCACCAGGCCACTGGTACTTCGATGCTTCCTTAGTGCCTGGATAGAGGTCAGGCACCAGGAAGCCTGCTGCCCTAGGACAGTTTAATTGGCCAGTAGCCACCAAACACTCAAAAACCCTTCTGTCCAAGGCACCAACTCTGTACCAGGGGAGGAGATTGAGAGACACTAGGTGGGCCCCAGATTAGGTACGGGCAGCTCCAGGGGACGAGAAAGGCCAAAGCCTTGCCTGGAAGCTGCAGGTAGGACAACTGAGACCCTGTACAGCTACCCCAGCAAAGATGGGCACCTCCTATGTATGATTTCCAACAAGACCAGTTCAGATGCCTGCTGCCCTTGGAATAGGGCAAGTATACTCTTGTGTTCACTGGGTGCTGGGGCTTCAGAAGGTGCTAGAATCAGGGATGTGCTGCTGCCACTGGGAGAAACTGAATCAATAGTCAGCATGTTAGTGCCACAGTAGGAGCACAGCCCCTCCTTTAGTCCTAGAAGACTGGAGAGGGGACAGTGACAGGAAAATCTTTTTGATTAAGGCCCTCCCTGGAGGTGCAACAGGTTAAAGCACAGCACTACAAAGCTATCACAGCCACTGCAGCACAAGTTGATCTCCTGCCAGGGAGCTGACCCACATGGTATGGCAGACATCTCCTGACCACCCACTGCTCCCCTTAGCAGTGAATTTCAATGGATCTGCCTGTTCTGCTCCCCACTCTGTCTCTCACACACATTCCCCCCACACCTCTGGCCTGTACCACAGTTATGTATGCATAAGTAAATAACTTTTTTAAAAGATTTATTTATTTATTTATTATTCACCAGAGGCAGAGTGGGGAGTAGAACAGGCAGATTGTCGAGGTACACTGTTAAGAGGAGCAGCGGGTGGGTCAGGAAAGTTTCGCTGCGCCATGTGGGTCAGGCAGGGATCAAACTCATGCAGAAGTGGCTTTAACTTCTTAGTGCTGTGCTTTAACCCACTGCAGCACCAGGGAGGGCCATAAATAATTTTTTTTTAAAAAGAGTTTTGTTTACCTGGTCCAGTTATTATGGAAAGCTGTGTAGAGTTTCCTCAAAACACTAAAAATGGAGCTACCATATGCTCCAGGGGATCCATTCCTAGAAGTCTACCCAAAGGACGCAAGAACACTAATTTGAAAGAAAGCCTGCACACCTTTATTTGTTACAGCACTATTTACAAGAGCCAAGGTATGGAAACAACCCAAATGCCCCAAAACAGATGAATAGTTCAAAAATTTGTGGTATATGTACACCGTGGAATATTACTCAGTGATCAAAAAAGACAAACTCATGCCATTTGTGGCAACATGGGTGGAGCTGGAAGGGATTATGCTGATTGAAACACGTCAGAAGGAAAAAGATAAATGCCAGATGGTCTCACTTATATCTAAAATATAGAGAAACCAAACAAAAGGTCAAGAAAATGTCAAAACTAATAATCTGATCAAGGGAGGGGAGAAGAGAGGAATGAACATATGGGAATGTGATGGTGGTGCACAGGTGGCGAGAGAACTATGGGGACTAAAACGATGTGAGACAAAAAGATTTAATTTAAAAATCAAATAAATAAATAATTTTTTTAGAAAAAGAAAAGAGCATTTTTTTACCTTTTACCTTACTTACTTCAACCCTCCTACAAGAAATCATCTCCTACAGAGGGGGCAATGTGACATCCCGCTGCATATCTGTCCTTCATGGATATGAGTTTCATTTCCCCAACAGAGCCTGGGGTGAATAGTTGGTGTTTGAATATCTGGGCATATAGACCATCAATACAGTCTGTGGGAAGGGAGCACACTGACCTTCCCAGGAGACTTTTCCCTCCTATGAGTCAGACAACAGGCTCAGAACTTGACCTTGCTGCTGGAGCATAAGGACACAGGAGCTAGTGGGGTGACAGGGTGAGAAGGGGTGGAGGGTGTGGGGGTACACTGAGCAGCCCAGTGATCCCATAAAATCAGTCACATCAAGACTTTCCCTAGCCATGGTTTGCTACCCAAAGGCAACTTGTGGCCTGACAGCAGCTACCCCCTCCCCCAGAAAGGACTCCAACTGCCGCCCTCTAGCCCCATGCCTGCAGCAGCAGCTAGTCTGTGTAGGGATCACCAAGACCACGTTTCATATCTGCAAACAGTGACCATCCTATGTTGGGAAGTGAGTATCTATCCAGGCCAGGCGAGGCTGACAACTGCAGGGGCTGACATGTGATCATGCCTGTTCTCCTGGGACCTCATGCCCTTTCTGAGACTGGACAGTTCATCCCACTTTGAGGAGGCCTCCTGTCTAACACCAGGCCACACACAGTGACCAGAGTCAGTCATCTGTCCTCTCATGCCCGGGATGGCCTGTATTTGGTTTTCTTCATTCCCGGCTCTAATTATCACAAGATCGGCTTGGGGTCCAGTGTAGAAGAAGGGGCAATGACCCAGGAGAGACCTTTAGAGTCATGGCAGGAGCCTAAGTAGAGGGCAGACTCAGAGATGTTCAGGAGTCAGGAGGAGGCTGAAGGAGGCCCTTGGCTAGCAGGGCTTCTTCCTATGGGGCTGAGGCGCTAGGAGTGCTTCCAGCTGGCCTCATGCCCCTCCCCACCTCCTGCTGCCCCAGGTGGTATAAGGTGTTTGCAAGAATGGGTCGTAATGGAAAGAAAGCAGCTGGGGCCCTCCCTGGTGGCACAGCAGGTTAAAGCACAGCACTAAGAAGCTTAAGCCACTTCTGCATGAGTTCGATCCCCGCCTGCCCCAGAGGAGATCCACATGGCACAGCAGAGCTCTCCTGACCCGCCCACTGCTCCTCTCAGCCGTGTACTTCCTGTTCTGCTCTCCACTCTGTCTCTGGTGAATCCTCTCACCCCCCACATCTCTGGCCTATACCCCAGTTCTGTATAAATAAATAAACAAAAAAAAGAGAAAGAAAGCAGCTGGCCTGGTGCTCTGTCCCTGAAACCCTGCTAGGGCTCACCTCCACCCTGGTCTGGCATGCAGGGAGGAGGATATGCAGTGCCTAATATCCCAACCCATTGGGTATGGAGCAGTCCTCCAGGGTTTGGAATGTGTGGTGACTCCAGATAAGGCAGGATAACAAGTGAGCAGGGGATTTGGGTTGCTCAGGAGTGTGGCCCAGAGCTGATATAAGTTCTGTTCCCTCCCCTGCACTTCCTTCAGATTTTGTGACTCTAGCCTGACCCTCCTGGGTGCAAGTGTTCTGAAGTTTAAGTGAAAGTTGGAGGCACAGTACATGCCTGCCAGCCTCAGGCTGAGGAAGCCAGAGGAGGCTGCTCAGGAACACCTGACTGAGGTCAACCTTCATGCAGATTTGTCACTCCACGGCATCTGAGCAGCATGAAATGGGCCTGCCCGATGCCCACCCTTGCCTCTTGGGAAATCTACTCCTCCTAAGGACCACTTAGTGCACAGAGACAACATATGTAGCTATACAATCAGACTGAATCAGGACCCCTGGTCTGGTTTATGTGCAGTAGACACCCTCCACCAACCACCATGAGAGTCTAGCACTGCTGGAACCACCTTGTGTGCCCCACCGACATTGGCCACATTGGAGGTGATGTGCCTTCAAGGTCCCAGTATGTGGGACGTGCTCATGGATTGTATAATCCTTCCTTTATAACAAGTCGGGAGGTGAGTTCTCCGGTGGTAGGTGCCATGGGGTCTTCAGGACTCAGTGTAGTAAGTACCCCCAGAGTCCAGCTCTGTCTCTGGCAGAGAACCTAGAAGGGGCTCTTTGGGCCACATACAGATCTATCCTGTAGGGAGGAAGCAGATCAGTCTGGCTGGGGGCTTGGAGCGGCACTGACCAGATAGAGGAATCCAAGCAACTTTCAGTTCTTCATTGCAACAAACCCCCTCTATTAATCCTGACACTGGTCCACTGCCCAAGCTGACTCACAGAGAGCCCTGGCCAGCAGCCTCCCAGCCCCCTAACCTTGTCTCTCAGGTTACCAAAAGAATAGAGAGCAGATGGGTGCTCAGGCTAGTGTTCCCCACTGTCTACTGCCAGAGGTCTACCTGGCACCACTGTCTCATGTACTTGTCCATGACAAGTACTATCTTTGTCAGAGAGCAGGGGAGGTGAAGCCTGAATGTGGTAGGAGGAGGTGGATGACAGAGTCTCACTCTTGGATGGGAGTCAATCCCAGCTACAGGGAATAGTGCTGGGCTGGAGTTCCCCAGTGGGGAACAGACAGTCCTGGGGAACACCCAGCTGTCACCAAATATTGGTGATACCTAGCCAGGCCATCTCGAGAGCCTGCCTCAATTTCCCCATGGATACAATGGGAGGCTGCAGGGCTAGTGACACCTGGGCTGTGGGTTCAAGTGTTCCTGGTCTTGCCTGAGCCTCCTGACCATCACCTGAGCTCTGACACCTGCACACCACCCATGCTAGATAAGTGGCAGAGGTGACAGTGGGCACACTTTTACCTCAGGGTAAAAGAAGCCTACTTTGGGAATGCAAACTAGTGCAACCACACAGAAAACTGTTTGGAGATTCTTCAACCTGCTAAACATGGAGCTTCCCTACAACCCAGCAATCCTATGCCTAGGTATCTACCCTAAGGACACAAAAACACTGATTCAAAAAGATACCTGCACCCCCATGTTTATTGCTGCTTTATTCACAATTAGAAAGACATGGAAACAGCTCAAATGCCCAAAAATGGATGACTGGATTAAAAAGATGTAGTACATATACACAATGGAATATTATTCAGCAACCAAAAAAAAGAAACACATGTTTTTTGCAGCAACATGGATGGAACTGCAAAAGATCATGCTTAGTGAGATAAGCCAGAAAGAAAAGGAAAAATACCGGATGGTTTCACTCATAGCAGGAATATAAGAGAACAGGCGAGAGAATAATGATAATGATGAACAGCTATATACCAGAAACATTTTTGTGGGGATGGAGCGGGGAATGGGATCAAAAACAGTGGGGGGAGGGAAGTGCACTGGTCTATGGTGATGGCACATGGGTGATTTGGGAAGCCCAAGGGGATTGCAACTGAGATGGAAAAATGCTCAAAAATATGTAAAAATAAACTATTATAAAATTAAAAAAAAAAAAGCCCTACCTTTACCTCAGGGAGGCAAATTCAGGACTCAAACCCAGGCCTGTAGCTCTGGCATCCAGGGTCCTGAGCCACCCCTTTGTGTAGGGTCCAGACTCTAGAGTCTCCATTCTGGATCCTGACCAAGTAGGCCCAACAGCCAGGCAACATGATCCCCAGCCACAGCACAGTCTGCACTAGGGTCCTGGCCTATCCTCTCCCCTTACGCTTCAAGTTCCACACACCTCTCTCATCCCCCATCCTGTTCCATGGACACTTCCCACCACTTCCACCTCTGCTCTACTTCACACGTCAGGAAAGGGAGACAACTCAAGATGGCTGGCCTTTGCCATCAGCCTGGGGTTCTTTGGACAGAAGGTCCCTCACTAATGTGAGCTCAGAAAACAGACCCCAGCAGACTCAGGTCACCCAGACTTCCCTTGCATACCCTAATCTCTGACACCTTTCTGATGAATAATTATTCTGGAAAGTCAAAAGGCAAATAAAAATCACAGCTGTGCCCGTTTCAATGGTACAATTAGACACAGAACCCTGCGGGGGCTGGATAAGCACGTTGGCATTCGGGCAGCCTTTGCCACAAGACAGCAGTCAAAGGGGCCTAGCTGAGCCAGGAAGCAGTAGAGCAGGCGGAGGGGTATATCTCTGATGCCCTATCTGGGTCCCCCACCCCAGTTTTATCCCACTGAGATCTGCACACTGTTCCCTCATCCCTCAGCCTTTAACTGTCTCCTGGGCCTGTGTGTTGAAAAATGTGCTGCTCCACTATTGTTTACTGGAGGGTTTTCATCAAATACTTTTTTCAGTAAAGTGATTATATTTTGAAAGGAAATCTTACAACTCTGCTGGAAATGGAAAACAAGCATCACAGGCAGCAAGTAGAAGGCATCTGCACAAATAGAATGCTAACAAAACATCTTATGAAATCCCAGGAGGCGCAGGGCTTGGCTGGGGAATAGACCTTCAGCCCTGAGAGGGGCACTGGCCCCTCCCTACCATCCCTATCATATGCCCAGAGCTTGGGATTCTCTGCTGCAGAGGTTCTGCCCACAGAAGAACCCCCGCCCTTCAGGGTCAGAAAGCTCTTCCTTTAATCAGTGCAGCACTAACAACAGCTGTGCGCATGTCTAGCAGGGATGTGAAATGACTGACTCCTGAACTTGTTCAGAGGTGGCATCTAGGGCAGGGAGTCCTACCGCCTACAATGACCGGGGCACTCCAGTTTCACCCCTGGACTCACTCAAGGCCCTACACAAGACCCTGAGCAGAGCAAGAAGAGAATGACCCTAGCCGACAGCATCCATATATAAACTTGCCTGCTTACCTCTTAGACACCCCTATTCCTGGGATACTCACAGCTCTGAGAAATCTTGCAGGGGTTCCATTAGCTTTACTTGACCCAGGGTTTCCCTGGGGGCCCTTTCTCCCCTGGATGTGCCCTGTGTCTGGAGGGACCCAAAAAGGACAGATGGGCAAGCTGCCCTCTCGAGAACATCTATCCACATTGGCATGTGCACTCAAGAATCTACCCTCCCTCCATGAGTGAAGAGATTCTGCCCAGATAGGTCTGGCTCTTCTTCCCATTGAGTCAGGGATACAAAGAGCTGTATAGCTCCACTGAGCTAGGTCGGGGTCTACAGCTTCACTCAGTCCAGCCCCCCAGAGCTGAGTTGGGAGATGGCCTGGTCTCCAGCCTCAGTTCTTGATTGTGTGCTTCCTGCAGGCCTTATCATACCTTAGTTGGCATTCCTCTATCTGCACCCGGAATGCTAAGCTATTAAATGAAAAAAAGTGGCAGAAATGGGAGCTCATAGGTGTCTTCCTGGATAGATTCTTGTTCCCTCTCCACTGGATCCCACATTTCCTAGGTCTTGCAGGTGGTTGCTAAGGGAGGGGTGAGACTAGGAGCATACATTGGACCATCATACATTAGGAAGAGCTCTCGAACTCCCCAACATTGATAAGGTCCCACTTTAAGCACTTACCTACCACTTTTCTGCTTCTGCCCTGAGTTCGAATGACAACAGAAGGGCTGAACTGCCAAGATCCCAGCAAAGCCTATTGGGCCACAGGGTGCTTTGGGGAGATGCACAGTTGACTGTTGTGTTAATTGACTTGAATAACCACAGAAAGATCAGAAGCTAATGATCAGAGGACCGGTGTCACTTGCACAGAGGAAAATCATGATCCCTCCCTCTGTTTTCCATCTGACTGGTATTGAGACCTGGAACCTACTGGCTGAAAAGAAAAATTGATTGATTCCTTGAGGACAGATCCTACAGAACCTGGGAGCCAGAACCAGATTCTGGGAGCCAGAACCAGAGCCAAGGAGTGGTGAGATGGTCTCAGTTTGTTGAAAAGTTTCTAAGAAGTTGTCACCTCATGGCTCTGGGGACCATTCTGCTGAAAGAGAGTCCTAAGCCTCATGTGGCAGCACATGGGATAAAGACTTTGGCTGATGAGGCCTACCCAGGCCTTCCAAGTGTCATTCTGGAGGAGGCAGCTTTGCAATGGGAATTTCAGGACAGCCAGATAGCCAGGGCACAGGCCCTGAAGATGTGGAGGTGTTGGAGCCTGGGAGAGCAGTTGGAACTGTCCTGGGGTCTGCTGAGCCAGACACCAATGTTGATGCTATTAGGAGTCAAAGTTGGCCACTGTTAGCCAATATGGCTTGGGCATGCCCAGTGTACTGCTGTCCCTCAACCCTCATTATTCCCTTTTGACAATCCAGGGGCTGATGTGTTCCCCCTGCTCAGAGGAGACAGGATGAAAGCCCTTCAAGACACAAGACCCGGGCTGAAGGTGAGGGGGAACACTATCCAGGTGGCCAGGAGGGCCTCTGCCTGAGGTCCAGCACTTGGGGGTAAATCCTAGGCTGGAGGTACTCCAGGAACATGACAGTGAGTGTACCCACAGTGACCCTCCACACCCCAGTCCTGTGGCTATCACCTTTGCATGTTGTTCAAACATGTCAATATCAGTGCCCCACTGGTAACCTGTCATTCTGTGTTATGTGCTTTCTGAGTTTTTCCTGGCGCTTAGTGATGCTGGAAATTGGAACCAGAGTGCAATAAAGCTTCCAGGCCAAGGGCTAGAAAGGACTTCAGGGTGCCCCCAGGAGATCCCTACCCATTGAGGTCCAGCCCCAGGCCTCAAGTTCTTCAAAGGGCCTGCCAGCCTAAAAGCCTGAGGTTCCTACCACTCAGCCTCGAAATAGCACTGAGTCTGAAACCAGGCATGGCAGTGAATCCCAGGAGCAAGCTATGCTCACACACATATGGAATGCTCATAGGCCCTGAGAATTCTGGTGGCCCCCAGGAGGCCAGCTTCCACACCAACATGCCTTCCCAGAACCCACCACTAAAGCCTCTTGTTGTCATGTCACCAGTTCCATCCTATAATGCCAGCACTAGACAAAATGCTTTATCCATATTGGGTGGGGGGATGATGACTATGGGGCCTCTTGGTGGCTGTTGGGGACTGTGGGAACATGTAGAGATCCTTGGGACCCCCTCACAGGGAGGAGGATAAGACTCAGACAGGGTTGAGTTACTGGCTCAGAAAGAGCAGGTATCTGCCCTGCTGAGAGGCCAGTACTGGCATGTTCCGGTGGAAAGTTTATTCATTCCTCAAACTGGCCCAAACAAGCCCCCAGCAATGGTCCTGGGGCAACCTGACTAGTGATTGGAAGAAGTGGGTAGAATGAAAGGGGGCACAGCTGCCTCAGCCTCTTCAACCTTGAAAAACCCCTCCCCACCTACTGAAGGAGGCAAGGAGTGGCTGAGGCCCCACTTGACCACACTTGTGGGACCCCAGGAGCTATGCTCACACACCTAAATATGGAATGCTCATAGACCCTGAGAGCATGGAGCAGCCCTCCCATGGGACATTTGATCTAGCAAGTGGCAAAGCCAAAATTTGAAACTAGGGCTCACCCTGATGTGCCTGAGACCCATGAGGGCTCTGCAGAGTTTCCTTCTGTGGCACCAGATGAGTTCACGTAACAGGTTCCACTGGGAGTGAAGACCCAAAAGTGGGAGCCAGTCTGGTGAGGAGCTGGGTCTCTCCTGGGCTCACAAGGTGGGAGGAGGCATGAACAGTTTGAAACTTCTGCCACCCAGTGGAGCATTGGCAAGGCTGTGGGGACTGCCAAGCCCACCTTGGCCCCCAAAATCTCACCAGGAACTTACCATAAGGAGTTAACAGAACTGTGCGTTCCAGGACTTCTTTGTGGCCTGTTTTATAACAGAAAAAATATATACCTTTTTTTTGTATATATTTCAGGATTATTTAAACTTTAATAGTGGTAATTTTTTTAGTAGTAATAGTAGTAATTAATCATTATTAATTTGGGACAACATATGACTTCTCCCCTCAGGTGTGCTCTCTGTAGTTCTCCCACCACCCATACCCCTCCACCAGAGTCCTTTGTGTTCTTCCCACACCCTCACCTCCATGTTTTCACCCCTCCCTTACTCAGATGTCCCATATGGCCAACTTTCAAGGTTTGTCTTTGTCTGACAACCTTTGTTTGGTTTCTCTGTATTCCACATATAAGTGAAACCATCCAGTATTTATCTTTTTCCTTCTGACTAAGTTTTGTTCAGCATAATCCCTTCCAGCTCCAACCATGTTGCCACAAGTGACATGAATTTGTCTTTTTTGATCATTGAGTACCACAAATATGCCACAAATTTTTTATCTGTGTTGGGGCATTTGGGTTGTTTCCATATCTTACCTATTGTAAATAGTGCTGCAATCAACATAGGGGTACAGGTGTCCTTTCAAATTAGTGTTTTTGCGTCCTTTTGTGTTTTTGTGGAATTAGTGGGTCATATGGTAGCTCCAGTGGTTTGAGAAACCTCCACACAGCTTTCCATGTGGCTGGACCAGTTTGCTCCCACCAGCAGTGTAAGAGGGCTCCTCTTTCTTCACATCCTTGCCAGCATTAATTGTTTCCAGTTTTTTAGAGGTGGGTTATTCTCACCCGTGTGAGGCGGTTACCTCCTTGTGGCTTTGATTTGCCTGAGCCTCTTACTAAGGGATGATAAATATATTTCCACATGCCTATTGACCATTGCATTTCTTCTTTGGGGAAGTGCCTTTTTAGCTTTTTTGCCATTTTTTGATTGGGTTGTAGATCTTTGATTCCAGTCCCTTATCAGATATATGGTGTACAAATACTTTCTCCTATTCAGTGGGGTGTCTCTTCATTGTGGCTGCTGTTTCTGTTGCTGTAGGGAAGTTTTTAGCTTGACGTAGTCCCAGTTGTTAATCTTCTCCTTCGTATAACAGAGAAGTTTTACAAAACCCAAATGTCTGATAAGAGGACCATGAACAAACCTTGTGGTTGGATTCTTTCACTGAATCTGATTCTGGAGAATCACTAATGCTGTGGGGAAGAAAAGTTGAGGTGGAGGTGGCAGGCTTGTAGGGCAGCCCAGCAGAGACTAACAGGAACTCCGCCCTGAGGAGACAGAGCTGGCATGCACCTTCCAGTTTCTCTTTATTGTCCCCAGAGTTGCTATGTTCTAACTACAAGGAAATGTGTCTCCTTTGGCAGAGATGAAAAGTTAAAACTGACAGGGCAGCAGGTCCCTGCGCTACTAGGTCTCAAGCCCACTGTGCATCTCATGCACAATGGCAGGCCTTAGGGACCCTGGTGCTCTGCCCCTCTGGTCTGCTGGAAACCTTGCTCCATGCCAGCTAAGGACAGCTGGCCTCATTGGGGGGCCTGGTGCAAATGTCCTTCCAAGAGCCATCTGTCCCCACTGAGCACCAGGAGCCCAGGCAGCTTCCCTACTGGGAGCTTCACTCAACCACCTGTCCCCACCTGGCCAACCCAAGCCCTCTCGGAGCCAGGGGTGCACTGCAGAGAGAAGTCAGGGCCCTGCTGTGGACCCTAGACCCTGTTTACAGACTGCCTGAGGGACCCTCGAGTCTGCCTCTGACTGGGCGGAACCAGTATCAGCTCAAAGGGTGAGAGGGGCAGGCTGATAATTCCCTAACCCTGTGTGTACCACGTATGTGTCCTCGGGACCCACAGGGACAACACAGGGTACTTGGCAGAGGTCCCAGGTGTCTTTTGCATACCAGGCTCGAGGGAGAGAGGACATGTATCCAGGGCCACCTGCAGCAGACACAAGGCAGAGCTGGGCATACCTTGAAGCTGCAAAGCACAAGGGAGCAATCCATACACATCCTGACCTAGCAGCATGGGCCCGGGTCAGTATGGGTGCAGGTCCCAACACTGGGTGACCCCACACAGCACAAGTGTGGGTAAGAGGAAGGTCCAACTCTATAATGGATACATGGCCTCAGGAAAGCAGGCACAGCATTATCACCTGAACTGGTGACAACATGAAGCAGAAGATGAGACAGAAATAGGAGCAGAGAGAAATTTGGAGAGGAGACAGAAGTCTGTCAGAGAGGGGTGGGGCCAGTGAGGACAGGTGCTCAGGCTGTGGGCCTGGGAAAGCTGTATGCAGGCACCAGGGAGCCCACCATGCAGAGAAAGCGCCTGAGGCCGCAGGCTGGAAGGTGGCTTCACCCGACACACACCACCATGGCTGTCACAGACCTGGCAGAGGCCAAAGGACTTTAATGGATGACAATTGAATTAGGCCTTGCTTATCATTAAACATGGCCCATGATAAAACATATTTCAGAGGCACCAGCAAGAAAAGGATATCTCCCCACCAAGAACTAAAGCCTAGAGATGGGCAGCCCTCCCTGGTGCCAAGACTAGGGGAGCCACTGATGCAGGGGGAATTTGGTGTGGGTAGCCAAGGTCCAGGAAAGTAGTGGCATTGGAGTTGGCCACATGGGGCCCTGAACTAGCAGTGTGGCAGAGGTGAGGGCCAGATTGGGCTATAAAGTCTGAGGAATATAGACTTGAACTCTAGCTGGAGGTCTTTTCAGGGTCCCAGGACCATGACCCCATCCCTGGCCCAAGGATTCCTTCTCCCCAGGTCTCTTGGTCTTCCTGTTGTTGTGTCACCTGCCATCCTCCATTCCATAATATCCCAACATCTAGGTTTGTTTTCCCTTCTCTGGCTACTCTCCCACTGCCTCCTAGCAGTGACCTTCCCATGGTGCCCAATGCCCATGACCCCTAGTCATGCCCATGATGTGTCAGTCACTGGGACTCAGTGCAGACACAGCCTGCCAATAGCCAGAGTCCTTCCCTAGGTCTTTCAGCCCCCCTCCACAGTTCCCACTGGAGTTAGGCATTTTTCCCCTCCTTAAGTGTCCCAAGAGTTCCCTGAGAGGCCTGACTAGCCATGTTTCCTAGTTTCTGGCCCGGCTCTGTCACTGGGTTGGGGGTGGTGGCTGTGCCTGCCCACTAGCCTGACATTTCCAAATAGGCTGTCAGCACCTCTACAGTTGACAGAACAAGCTCTGTCAGCAGCTCCCCAGACTCCAGACATGTCCACCCAAGCACAGCAGGGAGAGGTCCAGTGGTCCCTCCAGGTATCAGGAGCCAGGACAGAGGTGCATCATGGGAATTGATCTGCCTAGCAGCACTCTAGGGAGGGTGAACTCCTGTTCCCATCCAGTACCACAGGCAGGATACCTCCTGCGGAGAACTGAGGGGGTGCCATGTCACCCCACCTCTCCCCACCTGGAGGCATCCAGCTCAGTGGGGGCAGGAGAAGTTCGAGTTGCCCTGCCCCTCACCCCACCCCTATATACAGAGTCCAAAACAGCCCTTCCAGGACCCACAGGGCCTGGGATTAAGACACTTTCACCCAGGAGTCTCCAGAAGCCAAGCTGGGAGAAGTTTCCCCAAAGCTGAGTCCTAACCCGGGAGGTTAGCTAGAAGTCTCCAGGAACTGCCCACAATGACAGACTAAGGGTGACCTTCCTGAGGGGTTCAGCCACCAGCACTCCTGTCCAGCGTGGGAAAGCATATCAGCCCAAGAAGACAATGGGGAGTGTATAGTGGCACTGGGTCCTGAATCTGCTCAACCCATCCCCCACAGGATCGCCCAGTCTTCCTTCTCCTTATAGTAGAACCAGTGCTCTGAGGTGGCAGGAGGGAAACTGAAGTACAGAAGCTTTGCAAAGGCTATCCCACTGATGGTGAGCACATGGCTGGAGCGTTCCATGGCTGCGCTAGCAGGCAAGTCGCCATCCCAGTGGGAGACTTCCAGGCGGCAGGGGCTCCTCCTCCTCTGTTAGGCCAGTCGGGCCCAGCCCCTCCATCCTGGCTGTGGTGTCCACAAGCAGGATGCCTTGAACCTTGCCACATGATGGTGGCTGTCATACTTTGCAGCACCCAGGACGTGTGAGCCTACAAAGAGGAGCATCTCCACCCACCTAGAGTGATGCTGCACCCATGGGAGGCCAAAACCACATGCAGGGAGCCTGCACCATCCAGCTGCAAATCGCACACTCATCTCCTTCAGGGGCTGCCTCCTCGGAGAGCGGAGGCTAGCACAGGGACGGGTCAGTCGGGGTGGGACCCGGGCTCTGCCTGCCCCTCCCCAGCAGCTGTCCTGCCTCACAAGGGGTCCTGCCAGGGCTGTGACTCTCATGCTTACTGATGGGGCTGCCAGCCCAGAGACCAAGCCAGTTGGTGGCTGATTGATGGGTAATTGTTTTACCTCTGAACAGCCCAAGCCCCATAATTTGGAGGCATAAATCCTACCCTGTCGGGCTTGGATGACATGGAATAACATCTAGAATTAAATAGAAGCATAACAATTAACAGCTCACAGAAATGTTCCATGTAGAGTCCTGCCAACCCAACCAGAGAAGTAAGTTTCCATCTCGTCTGGGTGGGGTCCTGCAGGCTGGCTGGGCCTGCCCTTGGGGGAGGGATGGCTTGACACCAGGTCCCTTGGGAGGGATGGCAGGAGCAAGCTGCCCTTCTGGAAAGCTCAAAGGCAGGTACACCTATGCATGTCCCAGCATTGACCTGTTCCCTCTGCTTTCAAGGATGTGACATATATGTCAGAGCTCCCCCACCCAAATCCCTGAGGCGCATCCTCCACAGGATTCTCAAGGCTCAGTGAGACTAACCCAGCAGCTCCAGAACCTCACCCCTGGGCACACTGAAGTCACCTCCTTCCCTCCCTGCCCCTGCTCATGGCTTCATCTCCCAAACAAGCTCCCACTCCCAACCTGGGGTCATGATCCAATTTGGGGGGCCCTGTTTTTCAGTATGTACAAGGATGCCTGCTTGCTCACACATCCCCAAGTCACGCGGCGCTCACCTTCCAGGCTGAGTGCTGTTATCTTACACCCTCTGCGTGGGCGGGTGGAGACTTGAGAGCCCAAGTCTTCCAGGCCTCAGCCTCCTCCTTCAGCACTGCAGAGAGCCCCTTTGCATCAAGACACCTTGGACCTTGGCTAGACGGGTAGAGGAGCACAGATCTCTTCTGAGACGTGTTGAAGGTAAGGGTGCCCCTGGAGATGAGGTCCCTGAGGTTGCAGAGGGTGTCCCCAGAAGCACGGCTGGACGGCCAAGCTTGTCCTCAGGTCAGCCATTCCCCACATCCTTGTGTCCAACAGTGGGAGCTGCAGACTTGCTGGAGAACTTCTCCCAGCACACTGTGGGAGAGCTGCGCAAAGGTGCTAGCTGAGTTGAAGGTTCCTCGGGAAGAGGGGGGAGACCCCATCCTGCCCTGGTGTCTGAGGATGAGGTATGAGCATCAGAGAGGGCCAGCTGACCAGTTCCAGTAAGCACAATGGCAGGGCACAGAAGCCACAACGGTCTCAGGGACAGAAGACCCAAGACTCCACCAGGCACTCTCAACAGACATCCCCCAGGTTCCCACTGCAGCTGAACAGGCGCCCACCCGTCACCCAGGGCTGCATGGGGACTCTGACACCTGGGCATATATGCAGCTTCAGAAACGGGTGTACTATGGAACCCACTTGAAGAAACAATTCAATAAAAAGCCACTTCCTCGGTACTGGAAATCGTGGAATGGCTGCTGTAACATAACTGTCTCTGACTTCTTTGTTTTGTAATTTCATATTTATGTTTTTTTCTTATTAACGTTACTTTTAAACCTCCCATACTTCGTTCTACACTGGGCCTGGGGGTCCAAGGCTGAGGTGGTGTTCTCAAAGGTTTCCTCTGGAGGGCAGATAGTTCCACAGAGACTGGCCCTGCTAAAAGTACTCTCCCACCATGGTCACTACGTGGACATGAGTGGGGGCACAGGGACAGGAGAAACTCACCCGGTGGACAAAGGCTAAAAGTGCTCTGGGCAGGGAGAACCATCTGGGCAAACACAGGGAAGCATAGGGTGATGCTGAGGGAAGTTTGGTGAAGGCTGGGTGCTGGAGAGGGATAAGGGCCACAGGGTTAATGCTAGGGGAGGGGAGGAGGGCTATGAGCTTGACCCTGGGTATGGCACAGGGGAGTTGGGGTGAGGTGTGGTGGGGAGGCATGTGAGAGGATATTGAAGAGGATTCCAGAGATTACTGCTCCTGCCTGGCTGATTCTTGCACCAGCCTCATCTGCCAGAGTGGAGTTTTGGGGAGCTGCCTTAAAAGACCTGTGCTTGGGGAAGTCACACTCAGGCAGGCTCTGAGCCCTAAGGCAAACAATCCTCTCCCCAGGCACTCTGGAGTGGGGGTGGGGGGGTGGGCCCACACACACATTGGGAATTCGGGGCAGGTCCAGCCCGCATGCTGTGTCGGAGAAATGCAACACAATTAATTAGCCCCTAAAAAAGCGTTTGAAGTGTTTATTGCAGGACTGGGCTCCTGGTTTTATAAGCAGATGGGGAAATAAAGTGGTGGGGATGACAATCCAGGAACAGCTGCACGGGGACCCGGAACCTAATTCATAATTCAGCAGACTAATCAGAGAACATCTTCTGCAGGCGCCGTAATGAAGAGACGTGAGGCCGCAACGGATGAGGTGCGCTCTGCTTTGTCCCTGCTGCTCTGACCAAGACAACTGCTGCCCTGCTCAGCCAGACCCTAGGTAGCCCCCCATGGCTACCCCCAGGCCTGGCCAAACGCCCCAGGCCTGGCCAAACGCCCCAGGCCAAGTCATGAGATCTGCATACCATCTTCATGCACATTTTCTCGGTTGGAGCATTAGTCATATACCCATTTTCTAGGAGAGGAAATCAAGAATCAGGGAGGCTGAGCCTTAGTGACAGGCCTGGGAAGCTTATCCTCAAGGCTTAGTGGTTACCAGCCTCTGGAAAACCATCAGGTAGGGAAGCTCTGATTTCCCTCAAAGATGGGAAAGGGAAGTGGGGAAGAAAAAAAAGGGTACGAAAAGCAGGGTCAGCTCTATTGGAGCTGAAGGGACTGGCTGGAGTGTGGGGCAGCGCCTGGGGAGACAGCAGAGGCTGGGCTGAGTGGACCCCAGACTGCTGGGGAGTCTGAGGGAGGGGCAGAGATAGCTGGGGCAGCTCCTGGGCCCCAAGCAGGGACCTAGGGTAATTGAACATAAAAATTCACATGCATTTTATGACTCTTCTGGCTCCAACAGGAGCCCAGTGTTCACAGCAGTCTTGGACTATAAAATACACAGGATGAATTATCTGTGACAGCTGTAAAGTCCTTGTTTTCTCCTCTGCTACTGTTAAAACAATAGGAGGTAGAGGGTGGGTGCCAGGTTCCTCAAGCCCTGTCCCTCTACCCTTTCTGATGGCTTTGCAGAGCCACCCTTTCAAGCCAGGACCTTCTCCTCTAGGCTTCACATTCTCACCTGTGTGCAGCTATGTGTCTGGCAAGATATGGCACCCAGCATAGCCCAACCCTGCTGCTCATGGCCTCCTGACAGACAGATCCTTTCAAAAAACACATAAAGTCACACACAACATCTAAATGGTTGGTGGTGAAACAGAGGAAGGCACAACTGCTATGCCCCTCCCCCACCTAACAGGAAATTACAGGAGCTTTGTGCAATTGGGTTTCAAGGCATAGGTAGGAGTTTGGTAGTGTGAAAAGTGGTGCTCACTGTCCTCTTTGCCACTGGCACTGGATGGAGGCAGACACAGGTTAGAAAAAGAGACCTGAGTGGCACCCTGACTGCGTTACACTCCCAGATCAACCCTATTGGAATATTTCTCAGGAGGTTAGGCCCCTAGGCACAAGCCCTGTATCAGAGTCACCTCCCCACTGGCAGAAGAATGAGGAACTAGTGCCTGCCGCTGGTAATGAACCAGCCCGATGACTCATGTGCTCAGTCTCAAATTCAGACAGGGCTCTGTGTGTCATCTCCGGGGTTCCCCTAGGTACTCAGCATGTGCCTGACCTTGCTGACTGGTAGGTTCATGGCGTCTCTGGTGGTCAGACTCCTACATGGCAGCTCAAGACCAAGAGGTGGAAGCTCCAGGGTCTGAAAGCCTGGGCTTTGGCACACTTCACATTCACACTTCACATCCATAACATTCATGGTCAAAGGTGCCCCAGGCAGATGTGGGCCCAGAGAAGGATAAAAACCAGCATTGTAGAGGTCGAGGAACAGATGATCACTTTGGGTGGCCCCACTGAGTCCCTGTAGTCTGGGCTCAGTACAGAGGTGCTAAGAACAGCCAAGGGGTCCACAAAGGCTCCAGTCAAAAGCTAGCAGTGCCAAAGACCCCAGGAAAACAAGAGGCAGATCACCTCATGAGTGTCTTTTCAAAAATAAAATAAAGAGCACATATTGGTCAGAAGCTGGTCCCTCCAGCCCCCAGCCAGAGCATGCGAGTGTCTGAATCTACTGTTCACACTGGCATTCAGCTCCACTTCCCACAGTAGGCTCTGGGCCTCTCTCCTCCTGCTCCACTGCATGAGCACTCAGGGTCACAGGAGGGTGGCCAGAGGGCAGGGTTATATCTGGGTCTGAAGGGGTGCAAGGAGGATCTCAGATCTGATCTGTGCAGATCCAGCACCCTACTGTGCACCTCACAGTCATGCCACCCAGTGCTCTGACACCCCTGAAGAGGCTGGCCGGGGCAGAGCTTGCTGTGTGTATTCTCCCTGCAAGCCCTGCCTGGTCCTGTGGGGCAACTCCAGCAGAGGCAGTCTTGCTAAGCAAACATGCCCCAGATTTGCACATGCAAACAGTAGCAAACACTGCAACCCAAATGAGGGGCTCAGAGAATAACCAAATGCACAGTGGGGTGGAGGGGCCAGTGTCCTTCTGGGAAGAGCCACAGGAGGTGACCCCTCATCTTCCTCAGTCATCGAACCATGGGGTATGCCTGTGCAGAGCACGGGAGCAGCTGTGGTCGCCTGTTGCCCACTCAGTTGCCCACTCAGTCTCTATGGACACCAAGCTGAACGCTGAGGAGGAGTGGGGTGTACTGGTGAGCAAGGAAAATGAAGTCAGGACCTCAAGTGGGGTTCCAGACAGTAAAGCAGCTACAGTGCCCAGCAGAAACAACCCTAATGCATGTGCCTGTGCCCACCTCATCACCAGCACAACCAGCCCCCCCGAGCCTTCCCACTCTTGCCTCTGGGGTGGAGCCCCACCCGACAGCAGTCAACACCACAGTGACCTCCATGGAGTTCCCACAATGGCCTCCCTCCTATCCTCACTGCCCTCTCCTCATGTAGAAGGCCCCTATGATGACAAGGCAACCAGGCACGACCCCCTGACCACTAGCAGAGCCCATTCTTGAGAGCCACCTTGGACAGTGGGGCCATTTGGGTCCCAATTCATCCCGAGTTTCAGTGAGTTCTCAACCCTCCCTTTCTCCCCTACCTGCCCCTGTACCCCATGCAGGGGATACAGAGACCCCCTGGAACTGCCTTCATGAAGAACAAGGGCTCCCCAACATCGGGCTCCATATTTACTGCCCACCCTCGAGACTGCACCCTGGCTCAAAGGAAGACAACACAAGGAGAGGAACGTCCATCTCTGGGTGGGGCTGAGGGACTTCCTTTCCTTTCTCACATTTTTCTCCTTTTTCCAATTTTCTTTACATTGGAATGAGTTCCTAGTGCAATGAGAGCAGAGCATCCGCAGGGATAAACCTGATTTCCCAAAGATTTTGAGGGGTAGTAGGGTTCCTTCAGTTGGGGCCCCAAGTTCATGGCCCAGTGAAGGGTCCCCCTTGATTTCCCTCGGCGCCCTTCTCATGTGTGGCAGTCTGTCCTGGAGGGGGTACTCCAGGCCCCTCCCAGGGGATGCACCAGCCTCAGTTCACTGATGCTGTGACAATTATATTAACTTGTATCTAGTGGGCTATTTGATGTGGAGCAATTCCAGTTCAATTAGGCTCTAGGAAGGTGGGCATTAATTAAAGTAACAAAAGGCTCAGCACAGCACAGGCCTGCATGCTTCTGTGTGTCCAGACTTCGGCCTGGACACACAGAAGAGGCTAAGTGTATATCCATCCAGGATAGGGCAAGGGCCCTCATCCCTGCTGCCTGATTGCCCCCGAATCCCTGAGCACCAGGGATCCCTCAGGCCCATTCACTGAAGGCCACTCGGGCCCTCACACCCTGACCAACCTATCCATGCAGGGCAGGGTTTCTCTAGCCTCAGGAGCCATCACTTATCTGTCCTTCCACCTTCAACCCGGAGTCCCTTGTTTAGGAAAAGACCCCAAGAACATTGTCCCAGAGGCCTGTAACAGCCATGCCCGGCTCTGCCAAAACCTGGAGAAACCTGATCCCCACCGGGCACAGATCACCCTCAATGCGCCTTGTCCCCCTCCAAGTAGCCCACCACCCCAGTGCTCAGGCCCAAGAGGTAACTGGGGACAAGTGGCTAACAGAGGACCACACAGTGACAGGACCTGGAAGCTGTGGCCAGCACGCACAACTTACAACAAACAACCTTTTACTACTCCTTCAGCCTGAGCCTCCCTCATCTCCAGCCTCCTCCTCTCACCTCTGTTGTCCTTTGCCCTACCATAGCCATGAATATACTGCACTTATGAGAGGCACTTAATTCAACCTTCTCTTATAAAGGACAGGTGACTTGATATTTCTTTTTCTGAGAAAAGAAAGCTAGATTGGCTGGGTCAAAATGTGCCCTCCCATTCCTCAAATGGTTGCCCCCACCTTAACTGCCTTCCAGGGTTTTCTGTCCTGGTCCTGCCCTTGGACTTCACAGCTTCACAGGTTCAGGTACCCCTCAGCAGCAAGACAGGCCAGATCAGGGCCCCCGGTCTTCTGAAGTCCTTTCTTCCTATTCCACACAGTGTCACCTCCTTCCTGCTGGAGATACTAGCTACAATGGTGTGTCCTCTTCATTCTCACTCCTGTATGGAGAACAGAGGGCTCTGAACCAAGGGTCATAGAGATTCAAGTGTCTGATGCTGCAACTACTGCCAGATGGGCCCCTAGGCCGAGTTCAAGCTTGAAACCCATGTGAACAAGGGGAGTTTATGACAGGATCATGGGACCCTTCCCACCTACACTTGATCACAGGCTGATTGGAGAGGAACCATGGAGCCCCAGTGAGATTCAGGCCTGCCAGCCAGTGGGGTCTCCACTGAAGCAGACATGATAGTGGTCTTCTCCATGGAGTAATTCCCAAGATACACATTGTCAGTCAATGACACTGACATTTCTCCCCAACAGCCCCTTCCTCCCATCCCCTGTGACCCAGCCCCTCAGCCTCACAGTTCAACCATAAGCCTTTCTTTGGGCTCAGCCAAGAGGCGATGATTCACCCTGAGGGGGGAGTGGAGTAGTAGAGGGTCTGGAGGAGAGTGCAAGTATGGGCTCTGCACTGCAGGAGGCCCTGCCAGCTCTGTACCCAGATAAATGCTCAGTGCTGTCATATCGACGTTTCCCATAATAATGATCATATTTGCCCCATCACTGGAGACTGGATCGATGGCATTTGAGTAATTGGAGATTGATTTTAATTAAGTCTTAGAAGTTTTGTGACCACACCCACAGTTGACTACAGAGGGCATGGTGAGAATGACCTTAGGTCGCCTATACACTGGTGGGGCAGAACAAGCACTTGGGCATCCTTGGGCACTATGCCCCACCAAGCCTCCCAAGGCAGAATGTGCCCATTGTTCCCCACTGTGTCTACTCTGCCCAAATGGCAGGATTGACAGGAATGGGGGTCTCTCAAGGGTGGTGTGTGTGAACCAAAGAAAAATCCTGGTGGGTAGGGTTCTCCCCAGCCAGATCTTGGGTGATACTGAGTCACTCCCCTCCTTGACTTGAAGGGCTCATATGGGCTCCCTGCCTAGGCCCCTTCCCAACTCTCTCTGGGCATGAAAATGCCAGAAACAAGAGATCCTGCACATGGCTCCCCACACAGCTTTGTAGGCCCCTTCAGTCCAAATGTCCCTGGTCACCTTTCACCACCCCTAGCCTGCTGCAGGTTTAATACCAGAACGAAAGTGGTTAGCAGGAGTGTATTAATGAGGAGTTCTAATTAAGCAAACCACTAAATCGTCTCATCTTACCCCCAAATCCTGAGGACTAATGGAGGGTATTAGGAGCCCTCAAGAGGGTTTGCCCAGCTGCAGGTGACTGAGTCACTGGGTGATGGACCTGGATGTTGCACGAGCCATTTCAGGCCCCAGGCAGGGATTGAGGTATAGTCAATTCCATGTCCTAGGAACCTACCTCCACCCCAGTTACCTGTTAAAGCCAAGTACCCCCTAAGAGCCTATATATCCCACTTTCTGAATCTCTCTGCTGTTGTACAGGGGGCAATCATGGGAATTGTCCTCTCTGACCTCTGACCCCACTGTGAGAGCTGAGTCAGGATCCATGGAATAGACACTGCCCATGAAAAGTGTTTCCAAGCAAGTAATAAAAAACAATTTTTAAAAAGTATTTCTAACTAAGACCAGCTCATTCCTTGGCGCTCTGCTCTTGGGAGACTGCCACTGTCCAACATACGCTTCTAAGAAAAGAGATGCAGCTCCCAAGGGCATCTGTTGGGGGCAAAACTGGCTCAACACAAAGCATCTTTCAGCATCACTGCTACTACTCTGGGTCTCTTAGTTGGACTCCATGTCTGCAGGGTGATTAGACCAATGACCAGAAGAGAGACTCTTCTAGACCCACCAAGCATCCCCACCACAAAGGCCCCTCAGAGTGAATTTTATCAGCCTGGGTCCTGAGGATTCTAAAACAGGAACATTAGCATCCAAAGATAGTGCCTCACCTTTCTTCTAACCTCAATTTACAGACATGGAATCTGAGCTCCAATTACAGAACAGGTATCAGACCAAGACCCTTCCACCTGCCCCAAAAGCCTGTGTGTCTGTCTGGATACTGTGTTTGGACATATATCTGAGAACCCTCACCTCTGAGATTACCAGCCCCACTGGCCCATGCAAGGAAGTAGGGGATGAGAAGAGGTGATAGCTTTGTAGCAGATGCTCAACTATGATGGGAGTGGAGGTAGAGTTGGTAGTGACCAGGAGGAGACAGGGAGGGAAGGAAGGAGGCAAAACTTCCCACCCCTCTTAATTACACAAAGGTCAAGATTAAGACCACTGGGTATTCACATGTGTAGACAACTGACTCCCACTCTGTGAACATTTGCTGGGCACTAAGGAGGGCAGTTTTATCTGAGGGGAGTTTTAATGAGCAATCAGACTTGGAGAAGCATGATCTTGTTAATGGCCTCAAAATATCTGACCTCAGAACAAGAACCATGACAGGTTAATGAAGGAGTACTGGCAATGACACACCAAGTTAAAGATCTAGGAGGGTCTTGGTCATTAGTGTTAAGGGAAGTTTACAGGCCAAGCATCTGACTTCCAGACCTGGGGCAGCTCTTATCTGTTCAAGGCCTCAGTTTATCCACTTTGTGTATACTTGGAAAAGGATAGTGAAGAAGGTGGTGTTTGCCAAAGTGGGGTGTAGGAACAAACTAGAAGCAGTGGTGTGCCAAAAAGGGATCCGAGTAAGTAGTGGAGCAAGCTGCATAAACGTGGTAGACCCCAGAAACAGTAATGGCAGGGTCTGGTTCCCACTGCTTTGGCTTGTGGAACAACAATCCCAGGGAACACTCCACAGATACAGTCTGTGGCTAGGAAAGAGACTTGAGCATCAGTTGGATAGTAGAGATAAGTGCAGAATTCAACAGTGGTGACACTGAAGAGATTTAAATTTCATTGAAACGAGGTAGACTGGGACCTCCCTGGCAGTGCAAAGAGTTAAAACACAGCACTGTGACACTATCCACAGCCATTGCAGCATGAGTTCAATCCCTGGCCAAGAAGTTGACGCACATGGTGTGGTAGACCTCTCCTGTCCCACCCACTGCTCTCCACAGCAGTGTATTTCAGTGACCTGCCTATTCTGTTCCCTGCTTTATCTCTGGTGAATTCTCTCACTCCCACACCTCTGGTGTTACCCCAGTTCTGTATGTATAAATAAAAAAGTCTTTAAAAAAAAAAAGGTGGGGCAGAATGGGATTGTGGTCTAGAGCAGAGGACACAAGTGGCAGACCTGTCATTCATCCAGAGACCCTGGAAAGCAGAAAACAGAGGCTATGTGGAGGCATACACCCTTGAAGGAGGGGGAAATCTTGCAGAGAAGCTCATGTGCTCCAAACATGCTAGATCCCTATAGTAAAGATAAGAACAGAGTAGGCACACTTGTCTGCCCTTGTCTTGTAAGCATCCCTTGAGACTAGTGCTTACCTCATGAGTGCTTACACTGAATGTCCAGACTGCTGAATCTATTATCCTGAATTCCATAAGGTTCCATAAGCACGAGCCCACGCACCCCAACTCATCTGCCCTCCAGTTTTCTCCCAACCTGCTGACTTAGCAACTGCAAAATAGATCTGAGTACATGCAGAAGCAAGAAGAGGCCAAAATTCAAATAAAATCAAACAAAACCACACCACCACCTGTGGGATAAACAAAATAGTTCAAATCCCTAAGTAACTGCTGCAGACAATAAAAAATAGGGATACTTCAAGTACCAAAATGGGGAACAAAATAATAAAACACATAGCAACATGAGACCTCAAGAGAGTATGTCATCACATGGTGAGAACAATTCTCCAGATTCCAAATACACAGGAAAATGGAAGGTTGTGCCTCTTTGTAACATAAAGAATTCAGAAATATTATAATAAAGAAACAAAGGAACATTAACAAAGGAAACATTAACAAAGGAAACTCAAAAAGGAAAGTCAAAGAAATAAAAGGGAATTCAGATAGCTAAGCAAAGAGATACAGCAAATCAATGAACACAGAAATAAAGTGAAGAACAGAAGGTGTAAATTGAAGTTTTAAATAAGAAACTAACAAAAATTCATGAGGTAAAGGACCCAATAAAAGAGATCCAGAACTCTAGAGAAAGTTATGGAAGTAGAGTAGACCTCAATACTAGTAATGCAATAAAGACAAAAGTGGAAGAACAGACAGAAATGAAATGTAAAAAATTGAAAGGCAATTTGAGAACTGTCTGACACCAGTAGGAAAACTAACATTAAAAAAAAAAAGTGAGTATCCCAGGAGGAGGAGGGAGAGGGAAAGATAGTGAGCTTATTCAAAGAAATAATAAAGTAAAAGTTCCCACACCTGGGGAAGGGTTTAAATACCCAAGTCCACAAAGTTGAAATAACACCTGGTTATTCAAATACAATAATACCTAACACATAGTAGCAAAACTATCAAGATATCAAGACAAAACTATCAAGACATCAAGCTGAAGGCAAGTCATGGGAAAAAGCAGATAACTTATGATGGCACTTTCATCAGGCTTACATCAGACTTTTCAAAAGACTCTACAAGCATAGGAAGAATGGTATGATGTATTCAAAATACTCACAGACAAAACCTACCAGTCAAAAATACTATGCCTTGCAAGATACAAGAAATGCAATATCTTTCCGAAGCAAGGAAGAAATACAGGCCTTCCCATGCAAACAAAAGGTGAAGGAGTTTGCCAGCATTACATCTCCCCTACAAGAAATGTTAAAAGGAGTACTTATATCTAAGTCAAAGCAAAGATAAGTCACCAAAATGGCTTTTGGATTGAATTCACTTGACAGTGGACCAGGAAAAAAAATACAGCTTTCTACTGTCTCCAGGAGACCATTTGAGCTCCAAAGATTAGTACTCTACATTTGGTACTCTGAATCTAAGCTTGGTTCAGAGTAAATGGTTAGGGGGAAAAACCTACAAACAGATGGAACACAAAATATTCAGGGATAAACTAAAATAAACTTTCAGGTAACAAGAGTCAGGAATGGATATTAAATCATGATTATTATATCAATCATCATAAAGACATAATACTCATCAATAATATATGAACCAAACAAAGTATTACCCATATACAACACAACTATTAACAAACATAAAATAGACATTGACCTCAAAACAACAGTAGTAGAGGACTTCAACACACCACCTATACTGATAGGTCAATCAGAAAGATAATCAACAAGGAAACAATACTCTTTTTTTTTTAATACATCATTCTTTATTTTGTATGTTTTTTTCATATCTGTTGTAATCTCGATGGGCTTTCCACAACCAGTTCACCCATGTGCCATCACCATAGTCCCGTGTGCTCTTGCCACCCCAGTTTTGAACCTATCCCCACTCTGCCCCCATAGAATGCCCCTGGTTTATAGTTGCTTCTTGATTTTACATTTACTTTATTACAGTTAAGTTTTTTTCCAGATCCCTTACATTCCTTCTATGAGCGAAACCATCTGGCATTTTTCTTTTTCTTTCTGGCTTATTTCACTAAGCATGATCCTTTTCAGTTTCGACCATGTTGCCACAAATGTCATGAGTTTATCTTTTTTGACTATTGAGTAATATTCCGTTGTGTATATATGCCACATCTTCCAAATCTAGTCATCTATTTGGGGGCATTTGGGTTGATTCCACATCTTCCCTATTGTAAATAGTGCTGCAATAAACATAGTGGTGTAGGTGTCCTTTTGAATTAATGTTTTTGTGTCCCTTGGGTAGATTCCTAGGACTGGAATTGCTGGATCATATGACAATCAAAAAAGATAAACGCATGCCTTCTCAGCAACTTGGATGGACCTAGAAGGGATTGTGCTTAGTGAAATAAGCCAGAAAGAAAAAGAAAATATTGAATGGTCTCATCAAATGTAGATGAACCAAATAAGGAATCAGGAGAAAAAAGTAAATATAATAAAGTAAAAATCAGAATCATCAGGCAACTATAGATCAGAGACATTTTATAGGGGAGGAGGAGGAGGACCAGGACAGGAGTGGGAAGAGCACAAGGGGCTATGGTGATGGTGCACGGGTGAACTGGTGGTGGGAACTTCACAAAGAAATCATACATTGTACAAAAATAAAGGATGGTGTAATAAATATATTTTTTAAAAATTAACAGTGAGATCCCACCTTACACCATGAGAATGACCATATAAAGGAAAAATATACAGAAACAACAAATGTTGGTGTGGGTATGAAGAAAAGGATCTTGGGGCACTGTTCGCGATGTAGACTGGCCCAGACCTTATGGGAAACTATATGGAGATAGTTAAAATATGGAGATCCTTAAAATATTAAAAACAGAGCCCTCCCTGGCAGCATAACAGGTTAAAGCACAGCACTAAGAAGCTAAAGCCACTTCAGCATGAGTTAGATCCCAGCCCTGGAGGTGACCACATGGCAAGGCAGACCTCTCCTGACCCTCCCACTGCTCCCCTCAGCAGTGTACTTCATGGATCTGCCTATTCTTCTCCCCACTCAGAATCTGAGAGTATTCTGGTGAATCCTCTCATTGCCCCTGCACCTCTGGCCTGTACCCCAGTTCCGCATACATAAATAATATAAATCTTAAAAAAAAAGAGGGCCCTCCCTGGTGGTGAAGCGGGTTAAAGCACAGCACTAAGAAGCTAAAGCCATCTCTACTGCCCATTTTTTTTTGTACATTTTTTTTCCATCTCAATTGTAATCCCCGCGGGTTTCCCATCACCAAGTCACCCATGTGCCATCACCAT
>NW_004567152.1:1760695-1791072 GCF_000260355.1 Condylura cristata | reverse complement strand
CAGGTGGAAAATAACAAAAATAATGAACAACCATATACCAGACACATTTTGTGGGGGTGGAGTGGGGAATGGGATCAAAAACGGTGTGGGGGGAGGGAAATGCACGGGATTATGGTGATGGCACATGGGTGACTTGGTGATGGGAATCCCACGGGGATTACAATTGAGATGGAAAAAAAATGTACGAAATGATGTAAAAATAAACTTTTGTAATAAAAAAAATAAAAGAAGCTAAAGCCACTTCCGCATAAGTTCCATCCCAGCCCCATGGTGCAGTAGGCCTCTCCTGCCACGCCCCGCTGATCCCCTCAGCAATGTACTCCCTCATCTGCCTGTTCTGCTCCCCACTCTGTCTCTGGCCAATCCTCTCACCACCCCTGCACCTCTGGCCTGTACCCCAGTTCTGTATGCATAAATAAATAAGTTTTTTAAAATATATATTAAAAACAGACCTACTATATAATCCAGCAACTCCACTCCTTGGTTTTATCCAAAGAATGTACAACACTAATTCAAATATATATGTGCATACCTATACCCATTGCAGCACTATTTACAATAGCTAAATTATAGAATCAACTTAAGGACCCAGTGACAGAAGATTGGACTCAGATGAGGTGCATATACACATGATGAAATACTACTCACTTATAAAAAACAAAATGAAATCTTGCCACTTTCAGTGGATGGAATTGTAGGGGATAATGGGATTGAAACAAGTCAGAAGGAGAAAGACAAATACTAGATAATTTTCCTTATTCATGGAAATAAACAAAACAAAGGAACAGAAAAAGCTAAAGCCAAACAAACCCTCTAAGTATGACTGCAGCATTTAAGCTGCCAGAGAGGAAGGAGAGGATAGGGGAGCCACACCCTCTGGGGAGGGGACCAAATGGATTAAGGTGGAGCATTTTGGGTGTTGTAGAGGTGCTTCAAATACTTCATATGTGCAGATTGTGAATCTTGTCCCCTAAATCATATACAGTGTTATAAACCAATTAACCTGGATTTTTGGAAACTGATGCAGAAAAACATTTTTCAATAAAATCTTGGCTATTCATGGAGAAAAGTTGGGCAATCGGCATCTTTACAGTTACTGAAAAACCTTGAGGTATTTTAAATAAGTTGAACGCTATTTAATGATGTAGCTGTAAAGTGGCCCATGTTTGTAATAAATACAATAAATCATATCATTAAATAAAAAAAAGTGGAGGTGGGGAAACTGAGGCCAGGACCACACCTTTTGCCCTTAGCATGTAGCAACCATCTGTTCCCAAACCAGAAGTCTTCCCCTTGGGACTTATGCCTACCCACTTGGTTTTCAACTGTCACACTTCTTAATCCTATGTTTGAAAAACTTTAAACTCTGAAAAAAGCTGCAAGAGCAGTTTAAGCAGCCATCTGCCTACCTCTGGCCTGCTGTCAGGTTCCAGGAGACACTGTGTCCTATCATCATCCTGTGGTGGGCTGTACGAGGACAGCACTGGCCCCAGATAGGGAGAAAGGTGGTTTTGAGAACTAGGAATCTATGTCCCTCAGGGAATGGGGTATAAATAGGATGGTCCTGCTCACAGGAGGCCAAGATAAGGGAAGTATAGGGTGGTATCAGCTGGGAATCAAGTCAGGTGGGGTACAGCCAGGTTCAGACTCCCTAGTCCAGGGGGAGAAAAAATTGGACCACATGAAAGATCTCCAGGTCCTGTCCCCACCAGCGCTGCTGGCATCCTATGAGTCACCATCTGGGGTTGGCAGAGTCCATAGACTTCAGGGTGGCAGGTACCCAGCCCCTTTTGCCTGGAATTACCCTCTTCTCCTCCCTGTAAATGAAGGCTTCACACCACTAAACATTTGAGACTGCCAGCCTAGCGGTTAGGGCAGTATAAGCAACCACTCACACTTAATGAGAATTGGTGGGTGACAGTCCTAGGCTAGGTCCCAGAGGCACAACAGGGTGGTCTGATGGTAGAGGGGCACTCCCAGGGCCCGGAAGGGCTGTAGACAGTGGGAGGATCAGAGGACTTCCCTCCCCTTGAACCTCAAGACATCCATAGTGGTAGAGCAGGAACTTGTGGGCCCCCAACACGTGGGTTACCCCACAGGGAGGAGATAGGCTCCACACACCTGGCACAGTCACGGGACAAGACTCATGGTTCTCTGGGGATGGGGGCTAAATAATTTCTACTCCCCAGTGGGCATTCCCAACAAGTAGGCACACCTGGAGGGTCGGGCAGTACCACACACTGCCCAAAGACTCCACCTCCCCCACAAGCCAAGTATCTACTGTTCAGGGCATCGGCAGTTTTGATGGGTTTTCATTTAACTTTCTTTTTATTGTAATTACTTTGAAAACTATTAAGTGCGGTTATTAATCATTAAGTAATTACTATCTACTCTTGTATTAATTATCTGGCCATCGGGAGTGTCACCAAGATTTAAAATTTTTAATTGTTAATAATATTTCTCAAACATGAAGGAAGTTTAATACACTTCCATAAATTTCCTCCTGTTCAAGTGAGGCCCGGTGTGCACCCTGTGGCCAAGAAGGGGTCCATCCCAGCAGCCTGGTGTGGGGAAAGACCCTGCCCTTGCCCAGCAATGCCTGGCAGGGCTGGTCCCCCATGAATGTGTCCTGGGCCCTGGACATAACCCAACCCTCTCTCAGCATCTCTGAAGGCCCCTGAAGTCTCCACAGAAGTATGGCCCACTCCTCAGCATCACACCCAACCCCACACCCTCTAACCTCTGAGGTCTATGGCTGGGCAGTGCCCTGTACTAAGGCCTACTGGAAGGCCTGCATCAGGAAACTGTAAGGGGATGCCATGTGTCAGTAGCTACCAATGGCCCTGTTATTCCCAGCCCCTGTCCACCTATTCCCATGTGTCTCCAGAGACCTCAGTGACTGCTCAGCCCCCACTGTATCACCACTTTCCCGGAGCTCTGACTTCAGGCTGTGGTCAGTACACAGTGAGAGCCACTGCTCTGGCCCTCACAGGCTGGCTGTGGGCACAGGATAGTGCTAGAGGCACAGCAGTGCTAGAGGCTGACTGGGTCAGGAAGGGGGGGTCATGTAGCCACAGTGAGTTCGAGCTATAGTGGGCACAAGCTCCTGCTTCTTTCTGCTATTCTCAATGAGGTAATAAGGGTCTCAATGCCAGTGTGTTGCCCCCTCTGACTGGGTAGCACTCTCTGGGCCCTTTAAAGGCATCACCCCATGCTGGTTTCATGGGGTGGTAAACAGCACTGCCAGACCACCTTGCCCTGGGGAAGGTTCTGCAAGAGTGACACAGTTACTTCTGCTGAACACCCTGTTCCAACCCCAAGATGCAACCCCTTGAATACTTGAGCATTCACTGAGTCTAGGAGGGAGAGCAGCTCCAGGCATCCCCAGCTACGGAGAGGCCACAGAGGGGCCTGCAGGCCTGCCCAGTATTGTGCAAAAGGACAAACAGAAGGACTGGGGACTCCTCTGCCTATTTTCCTACCCATTTCGGCTTCCTCTGCCCCAGCTCAGTAGGACCTAAGATGGAGGGGGCACTCATACAGACCCATGAGTGTGGACATTCAACCATCCATGTCCTTCAGGATCAGCAGAGCTGTCTCCCTCCTGCCCTACAATGTCCTCTGCTGGATACCCCTCAGTAGTGGTCAGAAGTGCTGGCAGTTAGTGCCGAGTGATGGCTGGCGTGGGCTAGTCAACACAGTGCTGCAATACAGTCACAGTGACTGTCATGACAGTGCTAGTGGACGTGATGGTGGTAGAGGCAGTGGAGGTGGCAGGAACAGTGGAGGCGATGGTGGAAGTGATGAGGTGAAATGATTGATGGTGGTGGTGATGATGGAGGTGATGTGATGATGGCCATGCGCCCAGTTCACGTGAGTGATGATGAAAATGAATCCCTAGGATCTAGTTTTAGAGACAAGCAGCCACCCACTGGCAACTTCCTGCTTGGTGGCAGGAAGCAGGAAGCAGGAAGAGGGAGAGGCTTACCCAGACCTGTGGGACAGCAGTATGTTCTGAACTCAGAGAGGACATTAATCTTAGTTTAAGATAAATAAGTTCAATTACTGGAAAGGGAAAAACTAAACTAGCATTTACTGCAAGTGAATTAAAATCCCCTTTAAGAATTCTGGGCAGGGCCCTCCCTGGTGGCGCAGTGGGTTAAAGCACAGCACTGAGACACTAAAGCCACTTGCACATGAGTTCGGTCCCCGCCTGCCTGCCCCAGAGGAGATCCACATGGCGCGGCAGACCTCTCCTGACCCGCCCGCTGCTCCCCTCAGCAGTGTACTTCGTCGATCTGCCTGTTCTGCTCCCCACTCTGTCTCTGGTGAATCCTCTCACCCTCCACATCTCTGGCCTATACCCCAGTTCCATATGAATAAATAAATAAATCTTTAAAAAAGAAAAAAAAAAGAATTCTGGGCATCCCTCTTCTGTCAGGGTCCTAACTAGCATGTGTGACCACTTTGTGGGGGCCAGTGTAAGAGAAAGACTGAGGTGACCCTGGATCCCTCCTGAGGTGGACTCCCCCCTGTCCAGGGTTGGCCTCCTCTTCCCTGACCCAGGCCTCCACTATTGCCTAGGCCCTGGCCTATTGTACCTGAGCACCTGGACAGAGTTGCACCCCAGCAAGGAGCTTCTGGCCTGTGACAACGAGCTGTCTCTACGTGGAAAGCAGAGCCCCATCTCCCCTCCCCAAAGCCCAGCACAGCCCAATAGGTCCACAATAGTACCTCCACCGGTCACCCAGAAAGTAGCTCACACATTACAAATACAGTGGGTGCTGAGCAGCAAGGAGCTGCTGTTGTAATTAGTGAGAAACGTGCTGCCTTTGCCAGGGAGGAAAACCCCATCTTGGAAATACTCATCCAGTGCAAGTTCAATTTCACCCACGAGGCCATAAAACCCTTTTCCAATCACCTACTGCTGTTGGCTGCCAGCACCATTAATCCTGGGGATATTATTTAGCCAACTTGGAGAAAAATCAGGCTGAAATCTACAGGGGCCCCCCTCTGCTGTTCTCAGAGGACTTCAGAGTCCATGAATGGCCAATCCAGTCTCCCTGGGCATCTTCAGCAGCCCCAGACTCATGGCATCTTCCTCCCTTCCCCACTGTGGGTAGAAAACTGAACCCACTGAGGATAGGGAGCCTTGCTCAGCCCTGCCTGCCCTCAGCAGCAGACAGCGTCTGTATCCCAAACCCCAAACTGCCTTCCTGGCCTCTATCCTCCCCCTCAAATTGTATCATCTCAGCTTTCCTTTAAAAATCATTTCCTTGATTACCAAGTGTAACAATGAAAACACATAATTGAATCTCCAAGAAATTACCATTTTTATAACTTGCACCTAGTTCCTGAGATAATCACACCAAGAGATGATACTGCCCTTTATCATTGATTCAAGGCCTTGTTAGGAAGAATGCCCTGCAAGCCTCCCATGAGGAGGCTCATGGGGGTTCTGCCTGAAACTCTGATTGAAAGAGCAGCACAGGCCAGAGTGACAGACAGTAGCCTTGTGCTCCGGCAGGTGAGCTGGGCTGGTGGATAAGGTGGGTGACCGGTGGTGAGTCTTAGCCCAGGCTTCCCCAGAAAATCAGCAGGGGGTCAGGTAGAGCAAGCAAGTGAGGCAGGAGCAGCAGTGAGCAGACCAGGTGAAGAGGAAGGAGAGTTACTCACCTGTCCCTGCTGCTAACGAAAATTGAGCCCAGGAAACCAACTGCCCAGGCACGTGGAGGCCTGGGAGCAGCAGCTGCAGTGCCAGCAGGGAGGAGGCATTAGGGGAGCAGTAGTCTGAGCGGTCAGGAAATGTGTAGGCTAGTTTAGTTGGTGGGTCATAGCTAGTGGTGAGCTACCATGCCTCTTGCCGGCTGACTGGTTTGAGTGGGTGGGTGACCTTTGGGATGATGGGAGCTGAAGGCCCACATTGTGGACTGAGCTGGCTGCAAGAGTCTGAAGGCTGTATTCAGCAGGCACAATTCAAACAAAGGATACAACAGTTAGACTAGTCACAAAAGCAAAGTTGTGTGGGTAGGTACAGGCTCTGTCTGGTGTCTTCTCCCTGGAGGACAGAGGGGTGAAGCCCAAAGAGCAATTTCCCTAGGAGGGCCAACCTGGGTCAAAAGCAATAAGCACAGGTCTCCAGGAGTATGGATTTGGAGCTCTGAAGTTCTGGCCTTCTCCTGAGGCCAGAGGCAACTGGATGGGGCAGATTGGGGAGGATAATGGGAGAGGGAACTGGTGGTTTGTATCCCATGACTATGAGCCTACCTCCCACTCCATTGCCCACCTGGTTCCCACCTGCAGCCCTGGGCTTCTCTGGAGACTATGGTAGCAGTGACAGGGTGGATAGCAAGGTGCCTGAGTCCTCCAGTCCTCCAGTATCCCTCCAGCCTTGTGAGGGATATTGCTTCAGTGCTTCATCAGACACTTTCAGTCTGACAGTTTGCCTGAGGACAAAGGTAGGCTCAAATCCTAAATGTCCAGGGTCAAGAGGCTGAGTCCCTATTCTCTCTGACCTGCAGCCTCAGTCCTCAACACAGAAGCCCTATCCACCCCCCCCCCCCAGGCCCTGCTCACTTCCCTCTCACTACTCAGGGCTCACCACACCTTGACCAGACCCATCCTCAGAGATGGAACAGGCTAGCTCACGACCCAGTTTTTAGCCCTCACTCCTGCCCCATATTCTCAAGCTCCATTTCAAAAGGAGAGGACCCGGATCCCTGGCCTGTCCCCAAACAGCAGGGCCTGTGACCCTCTCAGTGACTGATCACTAGGGCCAAAGGATAGAAGTCTTAGGGATTTAAACTCAGGTCTAAAGCATTGCACTAAGACTTGTCCCAAAGCCCCAGTCCCCAGCATTCAAATGTCACCTTGATAAGAATGAAGCAGGGCACCTTCTCTATGGTCACCACCAAAAAGTCATGCCCAGTTGCCCAGCAGAAAATTTGGCCCAGAGCACCAGCCTCTCCCACTTCCATGCCACCTCTGCTGTCATTTTGATGGCCAGAGCAATAACTGGAGGTACGGGCTCTTGTGTGCCCCACACTGCCCCAGTCTCCCTTCTGTTCCTCCTCCATAATCTGCCAGGTGACCAAGAAGCCTATAGTTTCCATCTTGGAGACCGTGCAGGTGATCCATATCCTGACCCCCCCTTGCTGGCCATGTGGGTCCTGGACACCTGAACTTCACTGACTTCAGCACTGCTGCTTCTGCCCCAAGAGGGGCTCCAGCTGAGCCACCTTCTAGCCTAGACCTCACACTCACCCCACCACCATTCCCAGGCAGACAGAAAGCTCATACCAGAGCTGCCCACTGATAAACAGGGTAACACAAGCATCCAGAGCTTCAGGAAAGGTTCCCATACTGAGTCCTGGCACCTCTGGAAGGAGTAGGCATGGAGTCCCTGAAGAGTTTGAGAGTGTCAGTGGGAAAATAATTTAGGGAGGTTCTGACCCCTACTGTCTACAAGTCGCTGCCCTGGGCCCCCATGGAACTACAGATCCAAGTGAGTAGGGGATTTCTCCCCCGCAGTGTCTCTTCCTGGCCAGAATTTTCAGCCTGGATGCACTCAATCCTGACACCTCCTCACTTAGGGGACACCCAGCTGCCCAGGACATGAGGACCCCTGAAGGCTCAACTAGTGTGCAGGGTCACATCGCCATCTGGTGGTAAATCATGGGACCCACTTCTTAGCTGGCTGGGAGAGGGTGGGGATCAGAGCGGCTGGCACCAAGGGATCCTAATGGGATCTGGGACCAGTAGAGGGCTCCACTCCTTGCCCAACCCTCAGGCTCCCCATCCCCTAGGAAACTCCACGTAGAGGCCTGGTGCCCAACCACAAGGCTGGGCCCCAATAGCTCATGGCTGATCCTGTCCACTCCTAGCAAGAATTTGGGGAAGAAAGAGGAAAAAGGAAGGCAGAGCAAGCAAGTGAGCAGGACTCCTGTATTCTGGCCCAAGTAAGGACCTAACAAATGCCAGCATGGTACCAGCCACTGCCTTGCAGCTGTGCTGGCTCCCCAAGCACAGCTAGCAGGGGCAGATGGGCATGGGGGACTGAGTAGGGGTGAACATAACCAGGTGGAATCCTCCTGGGGAAGGGGTGTCTCTTGGCTCAGACAGGGCCGGGCACATTCCATTTCACCCACCCTGGAGGCCAGGGGCCCTGGGAGGCCCAGCGTGGCCACCTCCCTAGCCTGGAGCCACTGATGCCCTAGCTAATGGTAACTTACTGGGCCACACATTCCTTGAGAGGATTTTACTTGACATTGTTACTATTTCTTCAGATCCTTAAATTTAAATGTGAGCAGCAGATGTCAGAGAGTACCAGGAAGAGAGACAAATGGCCTCCCGTGGTCTATGTCCTGTGATATTTGGGAACAGAGGACACAGGGGCATGGCAACTAGTGTCCCCTCTGAACTCTGGCCTCTGAATTCCCATTCCTTCCCTAGGGGCAATCTGTGGGCCTCTTCCTTTGTCCTTCACTTGTCCTCATTCCCAGGGCCACCTGAGCCCATCCTCAGTCCTTCAGGGCTTTCCGCATAGGCTGTGGTTGGCTGGGGAGCCCCTAGTACTCAGCAGCAGGTGAGCCTGTCCTCTGGCCCTGGGATGTGGTGATTATTCATCAGGCCATCCCAACCTCACCCAACCATGCTAGTGGGCCCACCATCCAGGCTATGAGTCAAGGGATGCCTCCAAGCCACCTCTGCACTCCACAAGCCCCAGCAAGGTCAGCCTGTGGCTGTCACACAGAGCAAAGGACAACTCACCTGCCAGGCTCTGAGAGGACAGTCAAGGCCACGATTCACCTGAAGCCGCAGATTAGGTGGTCATTTCTAGCCAGGGCTCTTCCAGAAAGTCTGAAGGGCCTGGAGGACATACAGGGTGACTATAAGGGCTGGAGGGAGGAACCAGGTGAGAGGGCCACAGAGGTGAGGCTCTACCCAAGGGAGTATGGCCGGTCCACCTGCTCTATTGAAATTAACACAGGGTGCTAAATGCCCAGGTTCACTGGGTGAGTCCTGGCAGAACCTGGTCCCAACCCAACCCTTACAGGTTACAGGTTCCTTGAAGCCATTAGGCATCATGGAAACTTGGGCAGGAAACTGCTGCCATGGCAACTGGTATCCAGGGAGGCGTGAGCTGCCTGGCAACAGAGGCTGTGGCCTGGCCTCCCTTGAATGCTCTCAAGCCAGGTTTTCCACTCACCTGGCCAGGAATTCCAAGGGGATACATGCTCACATTCACCCCAATCCAGACCACTGATTTGCAAGATGCCTTGCATATGCATATCTGTCCCTATTCAGAATAATTACACCAAGATAGGGGTACAAGAGCCCTCTCCCCCTAGAGACCCCACCCCTAGGGGTGTTCTCAAATTCAGGGCCACATTACAAGGACCACTGGGAGGGGATGCAACCGAGTGTGAGGTTCCACAGCAGAAGGGAGTCCCCCTGGGATCTCTAATAAAAAATGCCAGAGGGGGCAGAGGCTCCCAGAGGGGCAGGGTACCCCAGTGCCTTCTTGCCTTACAGGCTGGCCTGGACACCTAGAGTGAAACATGTGGACCTTATGCCAGACACTTGGACTCTCAGGTCACCTCAGCCAGTCATCTAGCTTGGTCCCACCAACCCCCACCCCAGCCCTCTCAGCAACTACCTTCCACATGGGATTTTGGCTTGAACTCTGCAACACAGATACTATCGTGGGTAAGATAAGCTCTCTCTCCTCTCCTCTCCCTTGTCTCACCCTCTGTAAATAACTATATAAATTCTGTTCTTGTTTCTCCCTGTGTGTCTGTTTTTTGAGTCAAGTCCTGTAGTCATTAGTGAGAGGGTGAGGCAGGTGACCAGATTACCCCAGATGTCCTCCGCGTTTGCTGAGGTTCAAGACCACTCCAAATTTAGCAACTGAAGCTACTGTGCTTTGCCTGGTACATGGTGGCTCTGCAAGTCTCTCTGGTCTTGTCAACCCACTTCAGGCAGTAGGGGGAATGGATGGGCTGGGGTGACAGAAACATGTCCTCTCCTGAAACATGTCAAAGAACAGTGCCCAGTAGAGGACAGGTCACTATGTGTTCTCACCTGTGCACAATTGCAGGACCACTCAGGCCAGGGGACACCAAGAATGGAGTTTATGTAACAAATGGGAATCAGGGTTTTTCAGGCCACAAGTGGTTGGTTATCTCACCCCAAATAGTGTCCACAGTGTCAGGATGGACAGCACTGAATGGTTGATAGCTCTCAAAAGTGACCCAGACACAGCGTGCCCATCACTCTGTCATCAGTGTTACAGCCCTTTGTGAGTTATGGTCCACACCGACAAGAAACACCTCTTGGAGACAGCAGGCTGGCGCTTCTATCCTGTGCTCCTTTCAGGTTGAAGGCAAGTAAAGTAGCCTGGTCACAGCAAAGCTCTTTGAGTTCTCTTCTTTCTTTGGAGAATTACTGCTGGATGCTTTTTTCTGCTTTCCGCTTTGTTTCTTCTTCCTTCTTCAGGAGCCAAGAACAGAATGGGAGTCCCAAGTTGGCTCCCACCATGTCTTATATCCTCTTTCAGGGTCCCCCATCCTACTTGACACCTGCCTGATTGGACCATTTTCAATTACAAGTGACTAACTGAACCATTTTAGTCAGTCTCTCTGGTGCTAAATAATTGTCTAGCAAGCTGATGAACATGATTGGTTTGTTTTGCTTGAACTCATTAGTTCATTCTATGATCCAGGTGCCAAATATAAAAAAGCTATGCCCAGCCACCATCAAACCCTACCAACACCAAGCCTCTGTGTAGCCACCCTGGAAGCAGCACTATGGGCAGCCAACAGGAAACTCCCCCTCTGGCTTTGCACTCAAACCAGGCTGGCACCCCGGGGAGGGTATGCCCACAGGTGGCAACTTCTGGACCCAGTGAGGAGAATGCCACTGCTTTTCCAACAGCTCCGCTGCTTAGACACTGGTACTGCCCCTCAGCCCACACTAAGGGACTGTGTGTCCACTCCTGACCTCAAATTCTAAGCAAGGTTACTCCTCCCCCATGGCAGGGGAACCCAGAGCAGTTAGAGAGGTCAAGGCCTAATATGTGCAACTTCTTCATCTTCTCCTTCCATATTGGCAAAAATCCTTTGGCAAGAGTGAATCCCCAAGGCAGCCCCTTGGGTAAAGAGAGGAACCCTAGTTGTGAAGAGAGCAAAATCATATTGAAGAAGAGCAAGAAATTAAGAGAGAAGAGATTTATGACTGTTTCTACCACACAGGACTCATGTGCCTCCACAGAACAAAGGAGAGAACTGAGAAAGAGAAAGACATGGAAACAGGGACCCTAAGACCAGTGGTAGGAGTATGGATAAGGGTCAGCATGGTAGAATGCTGGAAGGGAGAAAAGAGAAACAAGTCTGATTAGAATCTGACTAATATCATTTGGACATTCTTAACAATCACTGAAAAGACCCCTGAAGGGAGAAGAGAAGCATGAATCAGGTTCTATCATTTACTACCACTGTGGTCTTGGGCAAGTGATTGAATGTCTTCATGTCTTAGTTTCCTGAGCATGCCCCCTCCCCCGCACCTACAAGGATAATGAGGGTCCTTTAAGGTCTTATTCAGTAAGTGGTTAAAAAACAAAACAGAACTTTAGAGATCTGTTAGGTCAAAAGGCTGGGCCATAGGATGCTGTCTTTTGTGCCAGTAGAGGTTGAGGGAAGACTCTACTGGACACTGTTTGTGGCTTGGTTTTGCTGTAAATGTACACCTGATTCATCTACTTTACATAATATGAAAATAGTTAAGGGGGCTCACATGAGTGGGATGTGAGCTATGCAGAGGAGAAATGAATGAAGAAAGTCTAAGTACAGTGACATAGTGGGAGAGTCCCCTTAACCCTTGGTCTGGCTATCTCCTGGCCCATTATGACCTCCTTAGCTGTACCCAGTCCTTTGTGACAGGTGCCACTGAGGTGGCCCTGTGAGCTATGACACCAGAGAGCCCTGAGTAAGAGGGTGGCAGGTGGAGCCAGGCCAGAGCCTGGACCTGGGGTCAGGAAGGGGTCACAGGGAGGGATGGAGGGGCCGAAAACCCTGGGCCCCTGTGGCCACTCCCACCCCCAGTGCCCCCAACCCCCAGCTTCAAGCAGCCATGGAGGATGCCTGGATCCGCCCTGCCAGGGCTTTGTCAGGTGGCCCTGTCTGGTACCTCTTTCCTCCACTCACTCGATGGAGTCAACCAGGCCTTTCCCAGGGGCTGGAGGTGGGGGACCACGGGCTAGAGGTGGGGGACCCAGAGTTGGGGGTGAGGTGCCTGGGAATTTTATTTCAAGTGACAAGGTAGAGATGCAGCATCAGAGACCAAAAGACCCAGCAGGGGCAAGGCAGGCACAAATGGAGCCAGGGTTGGGGTGGGGCTGGCCCCTGCACTCAGGACGAGAGCAGGGGGCCCCCAGGCAGGAGGTGCCCCCCAGCTCAGGGTCTAGACCCTGCCCAGGCTCACCCCTGACCCCGGGAGCAGGGACCCCGGCCTCATCCAGGGCAGCTCCCTCCCAGCTCCAGAGCATACCCCTGGGACCTGCAGAGCAGTCCTTCTTGCAATTGGAACAGGAGAACCAGAATCTGGTGAGTTAGGCACTGCTCTGGGCTGAGCCCATCTTTAATGGGCTCCAAGGCCCCAAACCCTCCCCTCTAGCCTGAAGCATTCTTCCCAGTGCCTCTGCTGTCCAAGATGTGACAGTGACAGGTGGTCCCATCTCTTTGCCTCAACCCCAGAAAAGGCAAAACCAGGACCTGCGGGAGCAGCTGGGAGCCCTCCTGGGGCCAGGGCAACAGTTCCTGCCCCTGTGCCCAGAGCACTCGAGCTGCACAGCCCTGGCCTGGGTAAGTGTGTGGCAGAGACTCAGCCCGCACAGGGCTTTGGGGAGCCAACTGGAGCAACCCTATGACAGCACACACTCCATCCCCACCCCTTCTCCCAAGCAGTCCAGGTCCACTGACCGCCCCCTGACCCTGGGCTGACCCCAGGCTCTTTCACAGTCCCCCAAACCAAGCAGCGCCCAGCCCCTGGAGGACAGAGCACCTTTGCAGCTGCTGCGGCAAGAGCTGTGCCAGGGGGAGGAGTCCTTCGTGCAGCAATCGCAGGTGGGCCCAGGAGCTGTGCCAGGGAGGGTCCTAGCACCGAAGACCCTGCCCATGTCCACACTGTACCGCTCCCACCCCACCCCACCCCAGAATGAACTGCAGCAGATCCGGTTGTCCTTTGAGAGGAAGAAGATGGCCATCACTGAGGTGCCTTCTTGGCAGAGTGGGAGGGGAAGAGGGGGGATCCACCTGGTCGGGCACATCCACAAGGCTTACTCCATGGGGCACACATGACCCAGCCTCCCCCTCCCACCAGGTGTGGGATGGTGTGGCGGAGGTACACATGGCCCTGAACAACCAGGCCACTGGCCTCCTGGTAGGTTCCCAAAGGGCGTGGAGGAGGGGACCTCCAGGGAACAGGGTGGAGGGAAGGATGGTGAGCCGCAAAAGGAGGCGGCAGGATAGTCAGGAGTAGAGGACCTATTTCACCTCTGCTCCCCAGAACCTCAAGAAAGACATCCGGGGAGTGCTAGACCAAATGGAAGACATCCAGCTGGAGATTCTAGGGTGATGTGTGGGATCAGGGGCCTGGAGAGCCTGGCTGAGCCAGGACCAGGGCGAGTGTCCTGCTCAGGTGGGGTGGACCAATGCTTGACCCCTCCCCAGTTCCACAGCACCATACCAGAGGGTGGTGTCAGGCTGGGGCAGGGGGCATTCATGCCCTGACTATATGCCCCCTACCCAGGGAGCGTGCCCAGTGCCGTACCCAGGCCAGGAAGGAGCAGATGGCATGCATAGTGGTAAGCCCCTAACCCCTCACTCGGGAAGGGGAAGAGGGCTTGAGTGGAAAAGGTAGGAGCCCCACCCGAGTCAGGTGACCAGAGTCATTCTGAAGATATGGTGGTGGGTACCTGTGCTCAGGAGGGGAGGGGGACAGGAAGTTAGCACTGAGACCCCGGGAGAAGGCGCTGACCCTGCCCCGCTCCTGCAGAAGGCAAGGCCAAAACTGGGATGTCCTGAAAGCCTCAAAGGCCAACTCTGGTAAGTGGCAGTGCACATGGGCAAAGCCCAGTCCCCTAGGGCCATCTCTATGGGCGCCCCCCCACCCCTTGACCGCCGCCGCCCGCAGGCTGCTGGCCCTGAGGCTGCTGCTGGGCGCCCTGCTGGCCTGCACCGCCGCCTATGTGTACGTGGTGGACCCTGCGCCCTTCGAGGGGCTGGTGCCGCCCCTGCTGAGCCGCGCCGCAGTCTGGAAGCTCCGGGCCCTCCTGGGCCCATTCCTGCACCTCGAGGTGGACGACTTCCTGCCCTTCTAGGCCGGAGGCCCAGCGGCCCCAGCGAGGAGGAGGCCAGGCAGCCGGCGCTGCCCCGGGTGCCCAGCGGCCACACCGGCCTTCACCCATGGCACTGCTGTGCACCGTTCCCGCCAGGAGCCGTGGAGAAGGGTGGAGGCGGGGTCTGTCCTGAGGGCTGGGCCTGCTGCTGGACATATAGTCATGACATACCCTGAGAGTGAGTTTGTTTCTATGGAAATGGAAGGGTGGGGGAAGCTTGAGGTCTCCTGAAACCCACCTCACAGTGGGGGTCCCTCACAGTGGCACACCCAATGGTTCCCCATGCCCCATCACCCACTGGACAACAGCCTTCCTCAGGAAGCCCCCAGACTACCCTAGTTGTGGGGAAGGCTCTATACCAAGCGTGTCCACTGAAAGTGAGGCCCATATATCTTCAGGCCTTAGCTCTGAATCTGCTGACCCACAGGCCTCACACCCCTTACAACGCTGGCTGGCCACCACCCCTGCTCCCCCCAGTGCTGTCCCCTCCCCAGTCCAGTATCCTAACACTGCCTCAAGGCTCAGAGGACAAGGGGATCATGTTGGTGACAGAGTCATGGAGGTAAACATCAAAGATTTTATTAAGAGCATGAAAGTGGGGCTGGGGGATACCTTTTAGAACAATAGAGAAGAGCTACGTGGTTTGCAGCTGCCCAGGCAAGAAAAGGGCAGGTGGCAGGAAAGGGGAGCAGAGGGGGGCCCACCCTGCCCCTGGGGGAATGGGGCCCAGTGAGCTCAGGGACTGGCAGGGCTGTGGGCAGTGGGGCCCTCTGAGCCCTTCAGTATGATATCTCAGGGTGAAGACTCTCAGACAAGGGAACCGGGCAGAGCCATCAAAGGGAACTTTACTGGGGGTTCAGCATCTCCTCCCCACCGACTCAACGGCTCCAGGAGGTTAAGGCATCTGTTTCTGGGCTAGATGTGGAGGAGGGAGTGCAGTGACTGCAGGGGTAACCTGAGACCCCCACCCCAGCCCAACCCACAGAGGCCTGGGCTCCCTGGGGAGGAAGTGGCATCTAAAGTGCTTGGTTGGGGAGGGGATCGGGGTGATGGTACATTACCCCGGGAAGGTTGCGCTGGTCCTTGCAACCCCAGGGCCCCTACTTGGGAGTATCAAGACCCCCTGCAGCAGGTGGGGACTTCCTGAGGTGGGTGGGCACAGGGTCACAGGCCCTGGTGGGCTGGAAGTCAGTCAAGGTGCAGCTGGTGGAGAGGGACCTCCTGGGTCCATGGCAGCCTGCCTCCCAGGTCCTGGAGCCACCTACTTGGCATCTGGTTCAGGCCCCAAGAGGCTGGGGAAAAGGTGGGAGCCAGCTGAGTGCAGGTGGCACACAGCCCCATGTGGAGGCACCCCCACAGCAGGGCTCCAGGGGACCCGCAGAGACAGGCGGTCCTCAGGGAGGCCAAGATGGCACAGGTGCAGGCTGGGGGTTACTCTGGGCTGGCCACGCAGCCCCCATCCATGACTGCAGGTACTGATCCGCCCCCTGTGGGCCGCAGCGTCCCGTAAGAGAGAAGTAGAAAGGGGGATGTCAGCATGGGACGGCAGCCCAGTGCAGGGACTGAGCCCAGCTTATCTCTCATACTGGGCCAGCCCTTGCCCCAGCACCCCACTCTCTGTCCAGGCTGTCCAGTCCTGAGAAACTGTGGGTTACCAACACACTACCAGCCCCAACATTTAGCAGGTTGGCAGGGAATGTGGGCTGATTTCCAAAAGTACAGTGACAGGGTCCCCCACACATGCATCTAAGCGTGAGTCCTTTTTACACAACCCCTAGTCCATCTGCACCCAGCCTTTGTGTTACTAGGGATACCCTGGGGTGGCTGCAGCCCAGCCTTTCTCCAAACACCCCATTACTACTAGGGGTGATGCAGACCCAGGGAACCCTCACGCTTGTCAAAGACCTGTTGCCCAGCCCCACCCCCCAGATCTCCAACTCAGCTTAAGTCCATGGACATACTCAGGAGAAAACTGATGCCAAGCTGCCAGTCACGTCTGGAGCCCGCCCTACTCTGCCTCCTACCCCCAGGTTGGCAATAATAGCCCTGTCCTTGCCGTTATTGGAGTAAAATGACACTTTTTCTGTTTTCTTTTGCTGTTATTGGATTAAAATGTTATTGGATCAAAAGGATCAAAATGACTCTTTTTCTTTTTTTAATAAAATTATAGATATATAGATGTAGATATAAAAACATAAAACAGACACAACGTAAGCGGACGCTGCTGTGTGCTTACTCTTGGGTCCCTGGTACCAGGAGGAACTGACTCCCCTCCCCAGTGTGTACCCCATGTGGGCATCACAGCTCCAATGGGGCTGCATGACATGGGGTGAGGAATCTCCAGTTTGGCAAAGAGGGGACTTCCAGTCTCACCAGATCCCTGTGGCAGCGGCCAGCCCATGCCTGCTCCAGCTTACCCCCATCGCCTCCCACAAGAGCATAAAGTAGAGGTTAAGGCTTCAATGAAAGCAGTGGGGGCAGCGGGGGGCCCAAGCATTAGTACATGGACATGGCAGGGCAGCTCAGAGCACAGACACAGGGACGTGCCCACCAGCTGGGTGAGATGGGACACATGGAGCCATGTCCCACCCACAGTTGGCTGTCTGTCCGTCCAGCTGTCTATCTGTCTGCCAGAACTCAGAGCAGGCCAGGTGCCTGTGGGACAGGGCTGGGCTCCCTACAGAGGGGCTGGCCTTATCAAGTTACAAGATCCCACAGGGCCCCTGGAAGGCAACAGTTAAGAGCAACAGGGCAGCACAACCTCTGGTCAGGGAGGAGAGCCATGGGCAGGCCTGTCTGTCTGTCTCTAAGCCACAGGGACCCATCTATACGGGTAGTAGGTGGTAGCAACTGGATTGGCAGCAACCTCAAGGACATGGGGACAGTCCATGCAGATGCAATGTGTCCCCAGAGTGCCCCAGGAGCAGGGGACCGAGGCAGATGCTGCCATCCTTGGCCCAGCCATGCCCTCATGAGCAGGTGGATGGATGAGGGAATGGAGGGCGAGGGACTGGTCGTGGAGGCGCGGTTTTCTCTCTTGCTGATGGATCCACACACCAGGCCTGGGCCTTCTCCTTTCCCAGGGCAGTGAAGTTGGGGGGAGGGGCAGCCGATGGGGGTTCCTGGTCCCAGTAGTGCCAGTGTCAGTCCTCATACCGAGATCTCGTACGTAGTCCCACCCACACCGGACACTTTCTTAACAAGCGTGTGCCGGGCAGGGTTGGCGGAGGGCCCTGGGGAGCCAGCGGCAGGTCCCAGGCGGGCCAGACTAGGAGACTGCCCGTTAAGTTTACTTTGGGGGGTCTTCAGCTGAGGGTGTTCCCTGCATCAAAACAAGCACATACATGCATGCACATGGTGAACAAGGGACTACAGCTGGACAGAGGCCAGAGGAGACAACAGGACGGATGACACAGATACAGACGGAGCCCTGGACAGCCCCTGCCCTCTGAGCTCAAAAGATACCTCCTGAAAAGTAAGACAGTGCAGAGCCTTCTGACGGGGAGGGGCTGTGCTGTCACAGGACAGACAAATATCAGAAGTGCTGTCAACCCCCTCCCAGGTTCCTTGGCCCTCCCAGTGGCGCAGACTTAAAGCCTCTGGGTCCTATCCTATGCAGGTGGCCCAAACTTGGGGACCACTGATTGGCCCCTTTCTTGTTTCTTCCTAAGAAAAGGGAGGCTGCCCCCTGCTGCCCAGTAGAGTTTCTGACTTCACTGTCAGGAGGGCGCGAGCCCCTCCCCTCAGTGGCTGTCCTGCCTTACCATGCAATGCCACCTACTCAGCCTGTCACACCCACAACAGTAGCCTCCTCACTGGCTGAGTTGTGTTCAAGATAGCTGGGTGATGCCCCCAGTATGCCAATGCACCTAGTTGCTTAGCTCTTACACAGTTAGTCTGGCATCTTCAGTGACCCATCCACTGGGGACTTGAGACCAACCTGCCCCCAAATCCTGACATTTCCCCGTCTATGCACAAGGAAGCCCTGTTTCCTGGGGCTAGATGTTCACCAAAGCCAGGACATGGCATTCCAGGTGGCATGTTCTGCCGCAGGGCAGTATCCCCCAGCCTCAGCCTCCTGGACAGATACAGTGGCACTGTCTGCAAAGGAAGATGCCCTAGGCAGGTTGCCAGACCGGCAGTCAGGGAGGTCCACAGGACCTACCCGGATGTCCTTGGAGCTGAGCTACCTTCACAAAGTCTGTCAGGAGCCACGGAGGCTCACACCCAGACAGCCACAGGCCTGGCCAAGGGGGCCCCCAGGTGTCTGGACACCTCTGCTGTGCTGGGAAGCCCACTGTACCCCTGGCACCCACCTCTGCACAGCCAGCAAGGGTGGAGGCTCTGGGAGGTCCGTATGGATGAAGGCAACGGCTTTGGGGCCCGCATAGGAGGGTGAGCAGGGAGTGCCAGGCGGGGAGGGTGGGCCCTGGTGCACCGGCGACCTGTGGGAGCCACTGCTGGGCCGGGGCCCTGGGGCATTGTTGTTAGCTAGGTCGGCCTGTAGGGAGGAAGAGGAGGTCCGAGGTGCTCGGCTCACGACACTGGACAGGGAGGACAATGATGTCTGCAGGGCTGGGTTGCGGGCACCACCAAAACCAGGCCCAGCCACCAGGTCTTCTCTGGAGCCATAGCGCAGCACAGGGCCGCGGGGCCCCTCAGACAGCATGTTGGCCTGCTGCAGGCTGTAGGAACTAGGCGCATCGTAGATGCCCGAATCACCAAAGAGCGAGTCGGCCTGAGAGCGCAGCAGCCGCTCGCGCTCCTCCCTGTCCTTGCGCTCCTGAATGGAAGCCATGATGGTCCTGGAAAGGTTGTCATAGCGTACAGGTGAGGGTTCCCGGGGACGAGGCCCCAGCACAGGGCTGAAGCTGCAGGTTGGGGGCCGTGGCAGGTCCCCCACTGCCCCTGGATGCAGGTAGGGAGAGTGATAGCTGGCCATACCAGCCGAAGGGTGGGCTGGGCACATGTGGCCACCAGGTGAGCCGGGGTTAAGAAGGCTATCGTAGGACAGACTGCCATTGCGGTTGGGCAGTGCATGGGGAGCAAAGATGCTACGGTGGGGTGTGGGGGGCCCACCCTCAGAATGCAGCGGCTGCAGGGCCACATGGTCCCTGCCCCGCTGGCCTGTGGCCTTGAGGCTCAGAGAGCGCAAGGCTCCAGAGAAAGTGCCGGCAGCACTGAGTGGCGGGGATGGTGGGTAGGCCACGTGCAGGTTGCCAGGCGGGTAGTCAGAGAGGTCCAGGCTGGGCTCAGACACAAAGTCCAGGCTGTGGATGCTTTCTTCCCCTAGCGTCAGGGAGTCAGGGACCTGTGGGGAGAGAGCGCACACGTGCTCCATGACCCATGCGCCATGTTCTGCCTATCCACTGGGAAGCTACAAACCTAGTGACAGAGGTGACACAGGCACAAGTTACAAACCCTGTTTCTCCTAACACACATCTTTTCCTTGCCTGCCAGAGAAGGAAGTAGGATGTGAGAGCAGAGACAGACTCTGTTCCTCCCCAGGGAAGGCTGCTCTGGTCCACACTCATCAGGGGTCAGTTAGGTAGTAGTGGGAGGATAGGACCATGTGGGCTGAGCCATGAGGAAATAGAGTAACTGCACAGTGACCAATGGTCCTTGTCGAGACACTTGCCAGCTGGGCATCAGGAGTGCTGCCCAAGGTCAAATTTGATTGTTGCAAACACCCAGGACGCTAGCACTCTGGGAGCCCATCCAGCCCAGGGGTGAGCCACAGCAATAGAGAGGAGGGGCCTTTTGAGTCTCCACAATTCTCAGCATAGGGACACCAGCCTGCAGAAACTGAAAATCCCAGAGAGGGTGTGGGTGGGAACAAATGTGGCTTTAGGGCACTTGGCCACCAGCTGGAAACCTCTATAAAATCCAGAACAAGCCCTGGAAGGAGGCATGATGGGCAAGGGTATCTAAAGCACCACCATTCCCAAGAAGGGCTGACACTCCTGTGGGCAGAGCTACCACATTCTGGCCAGAAGGCCAGAGACACTGCATACCAGGAGGCAGAGAAGAGAGGTCAGGACATCGGCACAGAGGGGTCAGGCTGGTCTGTATGTCCTGGGCCAGACTACAGTTCTGGCTCTGATGCCTGTGAAGGTGGGTAGGCAGTGCTGAGAAAGCCTGACCACTCTCCAGGCTCTCCAGGGCTGTTGAATGCTCCACAGTGAAATACAGAATGCTTGTATGTTTCAGGGAAAATTAAACATCCTTTCTCAAACAATCTCAAATTCTTTTGAAGCTTCTCCATGGGCGTTACAGTGCCTAATGATGGAATTCCAGGCATCCTGGCACAGATGCCTCTGGGAGCAGCCGCCTACCAGACCTCAGACAATGCCAGCCAGTGGAGGGTGAGTCTAGGACTGCCTGCGCCAGGCTCTCCCAGGACAGGCACTCTGCCTGGCTCCCCATCCCCAGCTGGGACTCCCAAAGGCTGGGGTCTTGCCAGGCCCTACAGGACCTTCAAAGTTCCAGGTAGGGGGCAGGGCTCAGGGGGCCAGAGCTTCCTGGGCTGGTGCCTGCTGGGACGGGGTGGGGCCCAGCCTCCTCACCTGCTCACCAGGCCCGCAGAAGGGTGCCTTGGGACCCGTAGGAAAAGTTGGTCGGAACTTGTACATGGCCGGTGTTGGAGGGTTGGTCCTCTGTGCTGACAGGGCACTCTCTGGGAAGATGAACCAAGGTCAGGCAAGGGACAATCAGTGCCCCTCCCCCCATGTGGCTTCCCCCACCTCACCAGCACTGCCAGGCCGTGGTGTCTGTAGGTCGCTGATAAATGTGCTAGCCTCTGCCTTGGGTGGCAGTGGCGGCCCCAAGTCCAGTGGTTTCTCATCTAGCCGATCAAGGCTGCCCTTAGACTGAGAGGGGGAGTGGTCAGTGGGACGGTGCAGGCTTGGAACATGGCTCCACTGAGGCCTCTGTCCTAGGACCACAGCACCTAGAACTCTCCCTCCCCCTTCCACTTACAGGCCTCCTTCCCACCTCCAAGGGTCTGACCTTCACTCCTTCCCCTACCCCACCGCAGGGTTCCCACCTTGCTGTGGGCCAGGCTGGCCTTTAGCCCGTTGTCACTAAGTTTGACCTTAAGTGGTGCAGATCGTTCCAGAAGCTCCGGCCTAAGGAAGGGTGGCTTCAGGCGAGTGGCTAGTGGCAGCCGAGGTGATTCCACCACATACCTGCAACAAGGGCAGAGGAGTCAGTGGCCAGAAGAACCGGGTCTGAACACACACAAGCACAAGGTTGGCCCCACCTGCCAAGGGCTGTGGCTGCCCACACCAAACCAGGGAGAGACTCCCACAACACTAGCCCAGGCCTCACCGGGGTGCCAGGGGGCTGCACAGCACATGCTCCACATTCCCATAGCAGCCTCGGGTGAAGGGGTTCACACCTCCTCGGAACTTCCCTGTCACCTGTGGACACAGGACACTTTATCCAGTCTGCTGACCCAGGGTCCAGGGCAAGACAAACAGGGAGCCAAGATAGGGAAAGTGGGGTTCCTCAAGGGTGGGTGAGTGCAAGGTCGCCCCCCCCATCCAGGTCTGTCACTAAAGGAAGCTGAGGAGTTTCTGGGTTCTGAGTCACTGGCAGCTAAAGTATCCCCAGAAGACAGTACGTCAGGGTTCAGGTGTGGTCGCATGCCATAAGCCCCACCAGCAGTCTCTGGGGCCAGATCCTCCTCCCACTGTAACTGCATAAACCACCTTGGTGGAGGGTCCCCTAGCCCTGCCTCAATTCCCACAGTTCATGGGTAGTGTATAGCCTTCTTGGCCCATTGGGGAGCCCCTCACCCCCATCACTATAGGCCCCCATCCAGGGTCTGCACCTGCTCGTTGGTGGTGCGCCCCCGGGTGACCAGTACCACGTGGAAGCCGGTGAGGCCAATGACAGGAATGAAGAAGAGGCCAGCCACACACATAACAGCCATGCTGGTCCGTTAAGGCCAATGGCCATGGGTGAGGACATGAAGAAGGTGCCTGTGAACAAACTACCCCCCACATACTGCCTACCTGGGGATAGCACCCCTTTCTGAGGGCGTTCCCAGAAGCCGACCCCACCCCTCCAAGCCTCCATTTCCCTGTGAAATGTGTCCCTGGCCCCACTGTCTCTTTGATCAGGGCAAGGATACGTGATGGTGGTGTGGGCGGCTCCCAGGCCCTCCGCATGGTTCAGCACGTAGACCAGGCCAAAGGCGACAACGCCTACCATGTGTGCACTGAGCGACAGCAGGAACAGGAAGAAATAACGGTAGTTGCGACGCCCAATGCAGTTGTTGACCCAGGGGCAGTGGTGATCAAAGTCCTAGCCAGAAGCAATGTGTCAGGGTGCACACTGTGGGGGAGGGGGAGGGACAGGACGGATAGGGAGGGGAGATCCAGGGGGAAAGGTGGCAGGGCAGTCACCTCTACGCAGTTGTCACAGACACTGCAGTGGGAGCAGCGCGGCGGGCGGTAGAAGTGGCAGGTGGCACACCACTTCATACGGACCTGGATGCCCCGTACGTCCACGTTCTTGTAGAGTGGGGCCCGGAAGTCATCCTCCTTATCCTCATCCTCATCCGCTGTGGAGGTGATGAGGGGAGGCAGCAGGAAAGTGACTTCTCTGGCAGCAGAAGCTCCTTCCCAATCTTCCAGCCCACCCACCAGAGCCTTTCCCCATCCCTGCCACAAGGCTCTTTCATGACAGCCACTCACACTCTAGCAAGAGTAAGGAAATGAGTAGCCTCAGCACAGGGCCCTACCTCGGGGGAAGACGCCTGGGTCCATGAAGGTGGCCATGCTGAAGTTGGCCAGGACAAAGAGGAAGATGATACCATTGTAGACAGGAACAGCTGGGGACACAGCTCGTGTCAACCATGGACACCTGTGGTAGAAAGAAGGATGGAACTGAGTCTGGGACTGCAAGATGTAGATGGGAAGGAGACGCAGTTACAAGGGAACTAGACATGGCCAATACATGTATAGAGTGGGCCTTCAGGCCACCTTCAGTGCTCACTGTGGCAGTAAGGAAAACAGGCTGGCTGCTGAATTTTGTGCATAGCCCACCCTCCTTTGCTCAGTCAGGAGCTGAAAGTGCTTAGCTTTCTTTTTCTCTTATTTTAAAGATTTATTTATTTATGCATACAGAACTGGGGTACAGACCAGAGGTGCAGGGGCGGTTAATAACTGGGGTTCAGGCCAGAGGTGCAGAGGATTCATCAGAGACAGAGTGGGGAGTAGAACAGGCAGGTCGATGAACTACACTGCTGAGGGGAGCAGCGGGCAAGAAAGGAGAGGTCTACTGTACCTCCAGGGCCAGGGATTGAACTCACACTGAAACGGCTGTGGCTAGCTTGCAGTGCTGTACCTGGCCCAACCTGTAGCACCGCCAGGGAGGGCCTAGCTTTCTCTTTAAGATTGATTTATTTATCCGTACAAGAATTGGGGTACAGGCCAGAGGTGCAGGGGTAGTGAGAGGATTCACCAGAGACAGAGTTGGGAGCAGACAGGCATATCTACTGAAATACACTGCTGCGGGGGCAATGGGCTGGTCAGGAGAGGTCTGCTGTGCCATGTGGGTCAGCTCCCTGAGAGAGGATTGAACTCACGCAGTAGTGGCTGGTGATAGCTTGACAGCGCTGTTTTTAACCCCTGAACCACCAGAGAGGTCCCCTGCTTAGCTTTGTATGTGCCATCTCAGACTCTGGCAACCCCCCAGCTGAGGAAACAAAGGCTCAGAGAAGCCTTGTGGTTGCACTCTTTAGGAGGGGCAGCCCAGAGCCAAGCCATATCCTCCTACCCCAGCCCAGCATCCTTCTGGTTTCTCCTGCCCTTGCAGGATCTAGACTGAAGGCAGAAGCCCAGGGTAGCCAGCAAATCTTTTCTGTCTATGAGCTATAATGGGAGAGGCCTGTGACTCATCAGACCTCACCTAGACCTGCCACCAGTCCAGTGGGGGCACCTCACTGGGGAGATTCTGGGGCTTGAGGGAGCCTTAATTCTCAGTCAATAAATATGTGACTGTCACTGTTACTCTCACCCAAAGGACATCCCTGCCAGAGAGTCCCTTTTTAGTTCGTCACCTCACTCTTGATGTGGCAGTACAGAATACTTAAAGACCTTAGAAAAGCAGGACTCCCACCACAATCCCACATACTCCTTTGCCATCCACCACACCTTAACACCAGCTCTGAGACTGCCGCCCCTTTCGGACACCTGGCTCCCTGCAAAGACCCTGCATACCGCCCCAGTGGTTATTCTGCTGAAATCTTTGCCCTCCTCAGGCCTCTACTACTTGCCCTGCTACTGGACCCTCTGTGGAGACCCACCAGTATCCTGGCATAACCTGCGGCCTCCTGCCCTGACCCTGCAGCTATTCCTTGTATCACCTGCTCAGCTCCCACAGGTGCCTCTGACCTCAGGCTCCCTGGCTTTCCCCTGGCTCCGTGGTAGAGTACCTAGGGCATTTGCTTCCCTTCTGGACCTAGACTCTTTGTGGAGCTGGGGGACACCCACAGCAGCCCAGACCATCAGGACAGGGTGACTGTGGCTGCCAGTAGGGTGAGCAAGTGTGCACTGCCCCAACACACACCAGCTACGCTGGCGATCCACGCCTGCTTTGGCCGGGAGCCAGCCCCGCCACCCGGGCAACCACCTCCATGGCAGCAGAACTTCGCTATTTTTAGTGGAAAGCAAGAGGCTATTTAAAGATTCCACTTCCCACGGCAGCATACTCAGTGGGCTGGGAGCTGCAAGCTACCCCTTCCTCTTCTCCAGAACCCACCAAGGAATGGATACGCAGGCTGAAGGAACAGGTTCCCTCTGCCAGGAGGACCTTCCTCCACCTTCCCCATTCCCAGGCTGCCTGGAGGGCTCACCTGCAAAAGTCTTCCTCATTTCCTATCCCTGCATGCTGAAGCCTGGCATACAGCCTGTGTTCAATGTATGTTTGTAAGCTCAAACCCCAAGCCACTGGGCAGAAAAACAATGGGCCTGAGGTAAGGCCTGTCCAGTAAAGTGAGGGACACTGGCCCAAACATCAGGGGAGAGCTCCCCGGGAGTTGAAAGCTGCCTGCCTGAGAGAACCAGTACACCCAGAAACCCAGATGAGGTGGTCCAAGCCAGCTCCCAAGGCACCTTCTGGAAGGGATAGCTAAGGCATAATCTGTGCAAGATGAAAATGCAGGCCCACTGTTTAAAAATTATTAAGAATTCCAAGATGGTAACAACAGAACATAAAAGCAAGCACAAGGCCCTTAGGCACCTGCACTGTCTGCGCACCAATGTAGTCAGCCTGCTCTGGCAAAGGACAGGGACTGGCTGGGTGTTCTGAGACCGGCTTAGGACAAGCAAACAGTATACCCATGGGCTGCAACAGAGGTGGGCACATAGGGGCAGCAGGCAGGACACGTGGGCAGGACAGTGCCCTGCCCCACAAATGCCATCCTCCCTCCAGCCTCCTCCCAGAGGCTGTCCTGTCCACCACCCTATTAGCCAGAAAAGGAGTCTGCATCTGCGATGGGCTTTGAACCATTACCAGGCAGAAAGGGGCTGAACCCCACAGGCTGCCCCACTCCCACACCAAAGCTTCCATAGTCAGGGCAGCCTGCATGACTTTGTCCTCCCTAAGCTGACCCCTAGGGCCCAAGGGCTGACCCTCAGTGAGATACGCAAGATTGGGGGACAGAAACTACACCACAACAGGGCACATTTGGAATTCTACACTGTAGAGGGCAACACCTGCTCTGCAGAACTGGGGGGGCCGCAGATCAGATAGCGTCAACCCACCTGCCTGACGTGCAAGCAGGGGACGGCAGAGTGAAGGTTATTCAGTTTGGGGAAGGCTGAAGAGGGGACTGGGACCTGAGCCACCAACCTGCTCACCTTTCTAGCCACGTAGGCATGCTCAGACCCTGGATCAGGCACTCCCACACATTCTTCCCCTGAAACCCTCTCCGTGGTTGCCAACCCAAGGAGATGCCATAAAGACCTAGGTCCTACCTAATTAGGGCTGGCTCATGGCTAATACACCAGGACTAGAACTCAGACACCCGGCAAAATGTATGGGGTAAGTGGAAAGAAAGATGAAAGAGACACATAGGCATGTGCACAGACAGGCATGCAGATCCAGGTGAGCATACAGGGATACCTGCATGTGCGCATATACATGTTGGCAGGTGTCTGCACACCACACAGCATGTATACACAGTCGCATGTTTGTGCCAAGTAACACACAAGGCTGGTGTGCAGAACACACGTCCACATGCAGCAGACTGGAGCATTGCATGGACAGACATGCACACTCCAGCACAATGCTAGCAAACAAGCAGGCACACTGCACCCTTACTCAGGTGCAAACACAGACGTACGCATATGCACACACAACCCTCCTCCACTGGCCCAGCCGTGGCCAACCCAGACTATCACTGGGTACCCCTTAACCTCTCTGGTCTTCTGGGGAACAGGGGGACACGACCTCACCAGGAACTCGGGAAAATTTCCTGGAGGAGGAAAGCCGTAGGCTGAGCAGCATGAAAACACGTGAGGACTGCAAGTTCTCATGGGCAAATGCTGGCAGGCAGCACTGCCCAGTTCACCTTGTCTGTCCTAGGCTCTGGAAGGGACCCTCTGCAAGCAGGGATGATACCTATTCGTGCTCAAGTGTTGGTGCACTCCAGACTGGGCCCCCCCAGGGTCACTTCCTGCAGGATATGTGGGTCTAAACGGGGCAGGCCTGGGGAGAGAGAGAGAGGAGTGCCCAAGCCTTAGGTTCCAACCCTCTTTCCAGCGGCCCACTTGGGTTGGCAGGGTGACATCACACAATGGGGCTAAGTATCCTGTAAGGGCAACATGCTCACCACAGCTAAATATGAAATGGAAGAGTTAACTCAGCAATTAGTTTTTATTTAAAATGGGTCCTTCATTAGCACTGTTTTGCATTTGAGAGTGGCACTCACAAGCAAGTTTATCTGGGACTAGTCGCTGCAGAACCCCTGTGCCCTGGTCAGGTTGAGTAAGGGCTCTGGCCACAGGAAGCCTATCCCCACCACCACCTGATTCCTGCAGATACCTGAGCAGAAGAGAAAGCTGAGTTTAAAGGACCAGGTACCCACACGCCACAAGCAGCAAGTCCTGGCAGGTCCTGCTCTATGCAGCCACTGCCAGTGGCTCTGTCTCCCTGGGCCTGCCACAGACTGTACTTCCTGATGTCCTGGGCTGTACTTTGGGAGTGTTCAGGTCCATCTTGGAGACCAGCTGTGCCATCCCATAAGTCTGCCCAGAAGAACTGGGGCAGAGACAAAATGGCCAGGCCCAGCCCCAGATACTGCAATCGGCCAGCTTCCTGGCTCTCTGATGTTCTCAGAGTCCCCATCACTCTGAGCAGAGGAAAGGGAAGGGATGGAGGACTGGCCTGGTGACCTGTGGATCCTTTCAGCACCTGGCATTGAACCACAGTATGAAGGGCTTCTGGGGCACAGGGGGACATGACCTCATCAGGAACTCTGGAAAGTTTCCTGGAGGAGGAAGACAATTGAGAACTTGCCCTGTGGTATACAAGCCATCCTTGCCTCCAGGGATCCTTCCCATGCTCCAGCTTTTAATGGTCACATGTTTGAATGTCCTGCTAGTTCCAAACCCTCAGTGCTGACCTAAGAGAGGCTCTTTGGTCCTCTAGGCCCCTAGATCTACACGCTGTGAGGACTTGCCCTCAAGGGGTCAACTGGTGTTTGCTAAGTGCAATGAGGGGGCCTGGGCCACTCAGGGTTCAGCGACATCACAGATGCAGAGGCAGGTAAGAGTGAAGACCTCTGGGAGGAGACCTCTCGGCACCCTGAGGGTGGGGCAAAGGGGCACAGGACCAAGCTGCTCTCTCCTAATCACATGTCAATCTGCAGTGGGCCCGGGCCTGGAAACATAGTGGAAGTGTGGGTGCTGGGTGACAAGAAGCCTGTTTGTAGAAGGGGACCGTCTGAACCCTTCTTCCCTCAGTTGGCAAACCTTGGGGGCACTACTGGGCCTAGCCCATCTCACAGAGCCCTTCTCAGAAACCCAGCAGAGCTGAGGTCAGGGAACATTTTATTTGGGTATGGGGATGTAAGGCTCCCTTGGCTGGACAGTGGCTGTACCTGGTCCCCTGTGCTGCCACAGAGAACATAGGCTGAGTAGATCATACGCAGGACAAGGTGCAGAGAATGGCCTATGGTGCCTCAAGAGAACTTGCACCTCACTAACAATGCCAGAGTCCCTCAACCCAGGACCCAGCTGTGAGAAGAAAGGAAGGAAGAACTGGTCCCCATAGCCCCAGCAGGGTGGAACAGTCTCAGGACCCACCACTTGTGGGTTGCTGGTCAGTTCACAGGACAGCTGTGTAAGGAAACTGAACTCACAGGAAGGGCTCACAACAATCAGGCTATGGAGAGCCAGGTAACTATAGGAGACAGCCCAATTTTTAAAATGATTTTTTAAATTATTTATTTGTTTTCCCCTACATTTTACAAGTTCTCAATAAAGAACATGCACTTTTCAATCAGGAGAAAAAACTGAAGTACACTTGGGCAGTGAGAAACTTGGCAAGTAGAGGCCATATTGTAGAACTCAGACCGGTCTATCCCACTCACAACCCCAGCACCCCACCCCAGCCCAGAGCTAGGAATGAAGACCCAGCAAAACATGTCCCTCTCAGCCTGCATCCACTGCCCACCTGCCCCTCTCCTCTCTGCCCCACAGCCTGCAACGTCTGAGTGACAAGAACACGCCTGCTCACCAAAGCCAGAAATAAGCCCATCCACACAGGCCTTTTTTAAACATGTTCTTGGCAGCCTGTGGCACCCACCGCTCCCGGCCTCCACAGGCGCCCAATGCAGACTCACCGTCCACACAGCCACCACACTCACTCTTGCTAAGGTGACAGGGTGCCAAGCAGGTGCCCACATCTGCTGTAGGTCCATTCACACTCAGGGCTGACTGCCTGGTAACAGAGGCCCTGCAGATGGCAGTCACCCCAAACCTTAGGTCTGCAGAAAGGCCTGAGTGGTCGTGCTGTGGTCACCTAGATGGTATCTCAGAATTGTGAAAAGTGATTGCAGATCTGCATGGCTGAAGCCTGAAGCTCCAACCCTCCTTCATGCCTGAAGGAACCCTGGGGAAGGGGCAGGATCACCTATAAGGTGCTGTGTCCTCAGCATGCTAGGCCATTCGCCACTCAGATCAGTCAGCCAGCTGGTGTCAAAGGGAAAGCTCAGGCTGCACAGGCCTAGAGCCCAACTTGTCCTCCACCACCAGGGTCCCAGAGCTCGCCATGGTTGGTGGCCCCACTGGGGCCCTCCAGCTGCAGCCAACTAGCCTTCCTGTGAGGTAGGTCAAGGGATGGTCAAGGAGACTGCCAGACCAACATAGCTGGCAGGCTGTGAGTATGTACACCATAGCCATGACAGCCACACCTACATGGGAACAACCAGACTCTGGACTAAAGCTAGATTACCTGGCTCTGGTGAGGACCCAAGAGCAGGCCTCAGGGTTCCTTACCCAGGTCCCTCACTCAGTCTGAGGAGAAGGAGGTTGCAGCCACACCCTGGGCAGTTGCTGTACACAATCCCTTGCCCAAGGCCAGCACCTCACACTCATGGTCATTCAAGAGGGCCTGCCAGAAACTAGTGTCCCCCATGCAGGTTTCACCTGTGTCTGGTGCCTAAGGGTGGGATCATCAGGGTGGTGATTCACGTGGCCCGCAGTCCTGGTGCCAGCTCCTGCCCTGCCTGATGGTGCCTGCACCACAATCCCTCTGGCTGAGCCGCCCCTAATCCAGGCCCCTTTTGGGCCGCCGGGGCCCCCGGCGAGTGGCGGACTCACGTGAACACGAAGAACAGGGTGCTGGAGCCGACCAGCAGCGCAGCGGCCGTAGCCACCGGGATATACTTGGCGGGTTTGAGGCGCGTCCCGGGGCTGCGGGGCATCCTGGGCGCCGCGCCGCCGCATCCCTCCCCGAGGCCGGGCAG
>NW_004567152.1:1729768-1760595 GCF_000260355.1 Condylura cristata | reverse complement strand
CGCAGGACCCGCGGCAGTGGCTGCGGAGGAAATCCCACCCCACGGGCCGCGGCGGCGCGCTGATGTCAGAGCGCCCCTTAAGGTGGACTGGTCGACAAGCCGCGCCGGGACCCGGGCTCCGCACCCACGCACCCCGCCCCTCCCCGCCTGTGGACCACGCATGCGCCAGCCCCGCCCGCGCCCCACAGGGGCACCATGCACGTCCTGGCGTGTGGGTCCCAGGGCGCTCCGCAGGGCACCGTGGGCTTTTTCTTTGTCACACTCTGGAAACACGGATGGGTCCTGCCCACCGGGTGGGCACCGCGGGGAAGGCCAGGTCCCCGGTTACAAAGCCGCAGGCCCTGGCGCAAGTGCCAGTCGTTTCCAGGGCCTGTTTGCCTGAACATTTCCCTAAAGACCTCGGCAGAAAGACGCTCCTAAGTCCCTGGGCTCTGACCCACACCCTTCACACCTGGGACACACCTCCACTCCTGGCATTCAGGAACGTGAGATTTGTGAAACTGCGGGGACAGGTAGTTAGCGCCTCCCAGCTCAAGGCCTCAGGACAACCAGCAGCCAATAATCAAGGCAAGGGGATAGGGAGGACGCCGGTGCATCCCGTGATTTGGCTCACGCTGCAGACTTTGGGGTGTGTGGCTGGGAGAATCAAGGATGCCAGGCAAGCCCCTCAACTCCTTAGGGGAAGGGTGGAGTGTCCCAGGAGATGTGCTGGGCAGCCTGCCCCTGCTAGGGATAGGCCCATTGGAGGCACCTCCTACAGGAAATCCCACCCATCTGGGAAGCTGCGTAGGCCACTTAAGGTGGACTAGCAGCCTTGCCGTGCTGCAGCCTGGCCTGGGTAACTGCTAGCCTCTGGTGGCCCCACACCTCAAGTTCCACAGCCTATGAGGTAAAGGCCCACAAAGGTTTCTGACCCTGGATACTCCAACTTGCCCAAGGCCCTCCGCTCTAAAACCTAGACCCACTAGCCCCCTCTCCTGACAGGGTCCCTTGAGGGCAGCCCTTCCTGACCCTAGGCATCAGTTCCTCCAAGGCCAGAACCTGTGTGGTCCAATGGCCACCTCCTCCTTGGGCCTCACTACCACAGGCCCTAGCTTCTTGACCTGGAGGCCCCTCTTTGTTAAGGCATAGCCCTTGTGACCAACAGCAGAAATGTGTTTCTCCCACAAAACCCCAGTTGTAGACCCCACCCTTCTGGGACCCACTCTAGGAGGGGCTGGGAGTTGTTTGATGCCACAGAGGACTCAGCACAAATGTAAGCAAAAAGCAGATTCCATCTGGAGCAGACACCTTATTTCTCCCATCCAAGTACTAACCAGGCCCGACCCTGCTTAGCTTCCGAGATCAGGAGAGATCGGGCGCGTTCAGGGTGGTATGGCTGTAGACAGACACCTTATTTCTACACAAGCTGCTAAAGCCCTCCCTCAGGTGGGGGACACAAACAGGCCCCAGAGACTGAAGGTGAAGCCAGAAAAATGGCACAACATCCCAGCCTCTCCTGCTCCTGCCCTTCTGCCCAGCAGGACCCCACGTCCTCAGAAGCACCTGGTCACACTGCATTAATATAGGCCCAATCTTCAGAAAAGGCTTTTGACCATAAGTCAGGCCCAGTACAACAAGCCCTCAAGCCTCATCCCAAGCCTGAGCTCTGTGTAGGGTTGCGAGGACAGTTCAACTGTGGAGTAATCCAGATCTTCCAAGGAAAGGGCAATGGTGCCTCCTTGATGTCCCTCTGACAGGGCAAAATGGATCTAAGTGGGTCAGACAAGTGAGGCCAGGCAGCCTCATTGCCAAGGTTACTTCTTGTTGCTGATGAGCCCATGGCCCAGAGCAGGAAAGGAAAACACTGCAGAAACCTTTTTTGGATTTCAGCCCTGTTCAATGGAAGGCTTGGTCATAATGAAAGGCCATGACTTATTTACTACTCTATTCCCCAATACCAGTAGTCCCTCAATTCACTGCCACAGGGTGCCCATATGCCAATGGAGTGGTTAGGGTTTCTTTTTGCAGCACATCCTATACCCAGGTCACAGCAAAGCTCCATCCCAACCATTCCAAGGAGCCTTCCCTGCTGTCAGGGATTTCTGCCTTCAAACCATCTCCTTCTGAAGAGGAAGTCATCAGTCTGGGTTTTACATCTACTGGAATTATCTTATTAGAGCCAGTGCTATGAATTACTCTATGCTGATGGTTGTGAGCATCTTTCACTAGCGGGTCAAGCCCCTAGGACAGCCTTTCTTCTGACATCAGATGCCCACTGACCTGGTACATACCACAGGGTGCAACTTCTACCATTTAGAGCATCACAGTTCCAACTTAGCAGGTGGTTGTGGTACAAGCTTATACATCCCTCCAGGAATGGGAAGGATTGCTGTACCATTGATGACTTGTCAAGAGCACTACAGGAGACCCAAGCCTTAAGTTTTGCTTTTAAAACAAGAGCTTTCTTTGGAGGTGCACCTATCAAAAGTCAAGGATACAATGTTTAAAGTGGTCAGAAGTCCACTAGGTGAACAGAGGGCCTACTAAAGACCTGGAACACACTGTAAAAGTGTTACTAGCAAACAAGAGAGCATGTCCACTCCAGGGTCCAGTCTTAACTTGTTCCTCCCCTGCTGGAGAGCAGGGCAGGACCACGTATTTTAGAAGCCTGCTGATGTTTTTAGCTCCTCTCTCCCTCGTGGGACAAAGTCTACAGAAATTCATCTTACAAGAAAACCCCCAAGTGATATTAACCCATCTTTATTCTTAAAAACATCCCTTTACTTAAAGCTATTGTAGGTCTCTACACCCATATGAAGATGCTGGGAGAAGCAACTCATGCTGGGAAGGTATTCCATGAAGGGTATCAAGCCAGCCTGTGCAAATGACCACACTGGACGTACTTATTACAGGGCTGTCCTTTTCCCTTTTCTTCTATTGGGGCTGGAGGCCTCAGCCATTAGTAGTCTACCTTTCTTTCCCTTGAAGACCAAAAAAAAAGGAAACAAACAAGCCTGTGTACTCCTGCAGGACAAAGCAGTACCAGTGTTAAGCATCCAGAAGAAGGTAGAGCACTTAGCACTCCCTGCCAACCCTCAGACCTCACACCCCCAGTCTAGACACCATGGCTGGGGGTGTCAACAGGAGACCAAAGTTCATAACAGGAGAGTACGCAGAACCCCAAAGCTGCATACCAAATGTAATGGCAAGGTTTAACCTGGAGCACCAACCCACCACATACCCACGCACAAGGTACTGAACTAGTAACACCGCTGCAGTCAGCAGAAATCCACACTGTTCCTCAGACAGGGTCAGCACACACACGGACCTGCCCTCCATGCAGGTTTAAAATGTGTTGTTTATTCACTAATTTTGATGACTATAAATGTTTCCACTATGGAAAAGGAAATTAGCACAGTACATTTCCATGAACTAAGGGAATGGATTTTCTGTAGTCATCTTTAAGAGGGCAAAAACTTGAAAAACAACTTGAATGTTGGAATTCAGTTCTTTATATAAAGTCCCTTGTAAAAACAAAACAGAATAAAAACAAACCAAAGAGGGGCAAGGCAAAATTTTTTTTTAAAAAAGGAGGGAAAAGAAAGAAAGGGGAAGAAAACAAGGGAAGACAACTTATTGCTTTTCCTCAGCTTTCTCCTTGGTGTCCTCATCTTCCGACTCCTTGCTCCCTTCCTTCACAGAAAGAGCTTCCAGCTTTTCTGCCACTTTCTCAGCATTATCATTTCTGCCCAATCCTGTATGAATACCAGGGACTCAGTAAGAACAAGAACTTGGCCTCTTTAGTCACACTGCAGCAATGACCCCACCCCCTACCCTAGTAGCCCAATGACCTCCACAGGACAGGTCACCTCCAGGGTCACCCAGGTACATGTGCTTACACCCAGGCCTCAATTAGTAAGGTTGTTCAGTATGCCAGGTCACTTGCTAGCAAGTGACCACAAGGACCTTCAAAGGCCCCTTCAAAATCTGGGGTGTACTAGTTAAGACCGCATGACTTAACCACAAGACCAATTAGCACACACTTCGGGCTCCAACTGCAGGTTCACTCCCCAGAAAGCATCCTGTATCCCAGGCAACTATATCACCCTTGACAGAGGTCAAGGTGGTCACAGCGCCCAGAATGGTTCTATAGCAGACGAAAAAAGCACCCGCCTGGGGCTGCAGCCGGGTACAGAGTGAGTCTGCAAGAAAGTTCCCCACCAAAGGTGCCACATCACCTTTCTTTTCTCTCTCTTCAATCTCTTTTCTGCATTCTTCAAATTTTGTTTTGAATTTCTGTGCATCTGCAGGAAAAAAAAAAGAGAGAGAGAACTAAGAGCCCCAAACATTGCAGGTGACGTATCCTGGCAGGTCTGAAGAGATAGGACTCACAAAAGAACCAATCCATGGCCATCTGGACTCAGGATGAAATATGTCATGTAACAGAGCCCTGGACTTGATCATGTGATTACTAGATTCCCCAAGTTTGGCGAGTCAGCCCTCTTGTACTGGGGCAGTTGCAGTGCAGCATGGACTTGATATGAAGAATAAACTAAATGATCGAGAATTACCCAAAATGAGGATTATGGGTTACGTAAGTGTCATATTGAATGTTACAGTTATACAATGTTAAGAATGATAGCCTTGTTAGGCCTCTCAGCTCCATATAACTGTAACAATTTGGGCAGAGAAGCAGTGGCCTTAGGCAACCAAGCAGTCAGCACTCTGCACTCTACTTGTATGGAAGAAGTCACTCCATAGGCCCTTTTCCAGAGCAAAGGCCCACTCACCACCTAATTATGCTTGGGTACTGGGCCCTGGCTCCTACCCAGTTCCTCCAAAGCCTATCGAGTATAACTTTTGACACTCCTGGCTAGAATGAGGTCAAAGCAGAAGGGTCAGTGTGGTCTGTGCCACACAGCCCCTGCTGGCACTCAAGTGACAGTACCAACCCTGATCACACTGACTACAGCGCCCCCCTTAAGGTGAAGAATGAAATAATCTGTTCATGGTTTCAAAGTCTGGGGGTGGTCCCATGGGTACATGGCTCATTTGCACCTGAATCCCTTCCTCAAGGAGACCCTTGACAGTGGGCAAACACTCATTAACCCTAATAAGTCACTGTCAGTTCTCTCCAAACAGGATTTCTATCTCCAGCTATATCATGACAATGTAAATGAAGGGGCAGCAGCCCTCTGCTTACTTTCAGCATTGAGGAAGCGGATGGCCAGCAGCTCCGGCTTGGGGCACTCGTCGGCAAAGTCAGCATGGGTGTTCCAGACCCAGGCTCGGTCACTGCCCGCATTCGGCTTCAGCTCCATCATTGGTGTGACTGGGGGAGAAAAGCCTTGTAAATGTGGTGCAACTGCCACAGGCTAGCTCACACTCTCATCACAGATCCAAGGTATCACTTTGGAGAAAACAGATGTGGAGTGGGGTCTGCCCACCAAAACTAAGCCTCGAGATCTCAGGAACCTGGATTTTATCTATCTCTATGAAAATGCCCCACATTCACTTAACAGGAAGAAATCTTGAACCTGGAAAGAGAGAGCCTGCTTCCTGTCCACAAGAACACCCCAGAGAAGGTTCCAATCCAAAATCCAACAACGGTTTCAAAGCCAAGTGGACCCAACCGTCCTTTTATTTTTTTACTTTTGTGTAGAACTGGGGCATAGGCCAAAGGTTCAAGGGATGAGAGGTTTCATGAGAGACAAAAGTAGGAAGAACAGATAGACTGACTGAAATACACTGCTGCAGGAGCAGCAGGCAAGATGGGAGAAGTCTGCTGTGCCAATATTTGGGTTAGTTCCTTGGCTGGGAATCAAACTCAGGCCATATTGGTGATAGCACTGAGTCTTAAACCCCTAGGTAACCAGTGAGGCTCCCAACCTTTCCTATGAAAAGGCACCACAGACATATTTGCGTTGATACTTGGTCCTACTAGGGACGCTGGCTATCAGGAAGTAAAGGCAGCAGAGGCAGAAGCAGGAAAACGGGGTGTCATGAGGGATGAGACAAGGGTAACCACTCTCAGCCTTGGGGCATCAGCTCACAAGAGGCACTTATGACCTGGAATAAGCACAACCACCCACAATAAGCACAGCTACTCCTCAGACCCCATGGGAACAAGTGATCCCTGAAAAAGAGCAGAATCTCCAGTGCCAGGTCGAACAATGTGCCTTTGAATTCCTGGCAGAAGTCTTTGGAGACATGGACAGTCCAAAGCCCCATCATGGGCACATATCAGCACCAACCCCACTTGGCAAGCCCGAGTGCTATTACCATAGCACAAGAAGTGTCACAACCTCTTCCCAATACCACCCACTCTGTCCATCAAGGGACTATGTGTACATTTATAACCCACAACCCTGCTTCCTGAGGGGCTCTGAGAGAAACAAAGGATGTTGCGGAAATTCCTGATGAGAAGATTCAAATCAGAATAGAGGAGGATGAGGCCGGGCTGATTGAGGGGAGGACTTCCTAAGGAAGCCAATTAGGCTGGCACATGGAGATTAATGCACTGGGCTCCTTCCCCATGTTGGGACCGATGCAAACCCGCCCATCCTTCCACATTCTACTGGTCATTCTACTCTGGTACCCTGCCTGCTCAACAGAAATACATAATACTAGATCAGGAAAGGAGCCCAGTACACCTTCACTTCCAAAGACATACTCAAAGTACTGCAGACCAACCAGAAGCCAAGAGAATCACATCAGTCCCAGGGCCTGCACCTACCATCACCACCCCATGTGCAATTTCAGAGGCACCTAAGGTTGAGGCAGCTACCTTCTCTACCTCACTCCTCCCTAGGGGCCATCCTGTGGGAACTGAATGTACCAAAGTATAAGACAGGTGTTTTATATACATGTGCAATGTCATGGTTACTCACACATGCCCTCCCAACACTGCCCTGCTCTGGAGCAAACATGCATGCTCCCAGCCCACATTTAAGCTTCTGCATCCATCCCACCAGCTTCTGCCTCACAGGATGGCACGCCACATGTGCTGCCACAGAACTGCTGAGTTCAGCAGCACACCAGAAAAAACTTCACCGTTTTAAATTCAAAAACATAAGTGTAGAACACACATCCAGGCATCCGTACGGCCCTGAAATCAACCTGTTCAAGGGACTATGCAAATCAACCTGTTCAAGGGACTATGCAGAGTTGCTCCAATGCAGAGTTCTGGGACTTGGAGAAAACCACACATGACAGGCCACCTACTGTAATGGTTAGCACATATCTTCAGAGTCTTGTCTCTCCTCATGAGGAGGCGGATGGTCCCTTTCTCCTTATGCTTGAGGAGCTTGACGTCGCCAGTACCTCGTTCCTTCCACTCTGGGAGATCATTCTCTGATGCAAATCGGAATAGCTTTGCCCGCCTTCAAGAAAAAAACCATTAAGAGTTTAGACAACAGATAGGAAGAGAATCAAATCAAACACCTGTTATAAACAACACTTGTTTTCTGTATATTGAACAAGTCAAAATACCACTAAGAGAGTAAAATACCCCAACAAATTCAAGTGTTTACTTCCGAACAAAAAAATTCTGTTCTTGCAACACTTTTCCCAACAAAAAGACCTGATTCCCTTAGTAAAGCCCACATGAATGCAGCATGTACACAACAGTCACCAACGGGAAAAGGACAGTCCTTCCCTCAGCTGAAAATTGCAACCCACCCCTCTCTGGCCCCCACCCAAAGAGAATGCTGCAGGCCTCTGCTCAGATCACCAGGCTCTGACCTCACAAACTAACTTCCATCCTACACTGAGCTCAGGCCAGGTCGCAAGTCTTACAAGGGCACCAAGAAACCACCACCAGTGAGCCTCAGTCTTGTCAGCACAAGTGGATGCTCTGCCTTCCCCAGCAGCCATACCTGTCCTTTATTCTCAAGAGCCCAGTTTTGCTGGTCCTTTTGCTGCTGCCACTCCCAAATTCAAATTTATAAAAGCAGACTATGACATCAAGGAGATGACCTGTGTCTAGGATACATATAACTCTTACAGGTCATGTGGCCAGAGAAGTGACAATAGCCACACAAGCAATTCTCACTGCAGGAGGCCCCTGCCCCCTGGTTGCAGCATCATTATCAGGCAAACAGAGACCTGGAGAGCTGGCGTCTTCAGGGAGATGCCCATCAATCTTGGGAACAATTGGCACGTACAATTCTTCTTTCCTAGGCTTCCTCAGAGAGAAAGTCAGAGTACAGGATTACTCTGCTCACTAACAACTCTGCCAATAAAGACTCAAATTTTAACTGGCATTTTGACTAGAATTTGAAGGGGGTTGGGGGACATATAAGAGCTTGGACAGGGAAAATGCTACAACCTATCCACTAATGGCTAACTGAATCTGTCACTTCCTTTGACCCTGACAACACGTCAGTCTTGGCGTTACTGTGATTTTTTTTTCAGAGATATCTGGACACATGGCTTATACAAGCACTGATTCAAAGTGACACCAACTCCCCCACCCCACCCCCACCACACACACAGCATCTCACCAAAGACAATCAAGAAATAATTTTTAAAAATCATGAAAGCTGTAACATCACCTGTTTTCATTTACAATGCTAGGTACCCTCTTGCACATTAAAAACTCAATGATGCATAAGACTGCCAAAAAAGTCCACAATGCACAAGTAAAACTTAAGTGAGACTCCATGTTCAACCAAACGGGATTGTGGGAGTCTTAGAGGCAAAGGGGCTAAGTTGGGGAAATGTGCACTGTGGACAAAGCAATGGTCACAAGACACCAGGGAGTGTTTGTACCATGTATAGAGTAGCAGGGGCATTTAAGGAAAAAGCTATGTACTATGCAGATTCTAACAGCTTTGACTTCCACATGGGCGCAGTCCTCACACAATTCCAGGTCCTTTATTCACGTAGCCTTGGTCCAATTAAAGTTCTGGAACCCTATAAAAGCAATAACTACTTCGAAAAGATACCTATTTGTGGAGCAATTTCAGTTTACTTACATTTTAAAAAGCTCCTCTTCATCTTCCTCCAGTGTTTTAATTTCTTGCTCAGGGAGAGAAACTATAGGTTCAAACTGGGGGTCGTGGTTTGACTCATCTGCATTCTCAGTGGAGGTGTCATGATCCTCATGGGTGTCCTGTGGAGAGAGGTGCAGAGGTGACTCCTAGTCATGTTCCAACCAAAAGCCAGCATCCTGTCTAGTGAATGTATTAAGCCTTTAACCTTTGACACCAGGAAAGGTGTGCTCCAAAGTCAACTCTAAAAAGTGGATTTATGTTGAGGCATTGGACCTCAGCACCCTCTAGCAGAATCAGGCGCATCAATCACATCTATACAAACTGGAGCCCTTCAAAATTGGCCACCTAAGACTCTGGAGAGGACTGAAAAGAATCGCCTCATCTCTTTAAGGCCCCAGTTTCCTCCTATGTTAAAATGCAGATGATGATACCACATATGATGATTAAGAGACACAATGATAGCTGGAAGAGGGTCTCAAGGAGAATGTTATCCTTAAAGTGAAAAGCAACTCTCGGCGACTTTTTCACTGAAGATTAAGCTGCCAAAAAAAGAAACACAAATAGGAGCTAAAAAGTCCTGATCCAATACAGAGCACAAAGGATCACATTTTAGGTCCAGGTATTACAGATTTTCAAATCCAGAAGAAACCCGAAGACTTCACTACAACTCAATCCAAAAAATAAAATACACTTCTACGAGGTTTTACTTGGAAGAACAGCAATGCGGATCAACCAGCTCACCCCAAAGACATCTCCAGCCAACAAACCCGCTCCCACCCTGGGTCGGTGAGTACAGGACCGGTCTGCCCGGTTTCCACCTCTGGGGCCTGCGGTGGCTTGAGTCCCAAGTACAGCATGAATGAAGTGCTGCGTAGACGACGAAAGTGGGGTACCGCCGTCAGGGTAGGAAACCCTCAAGTAGTCAGAGCCGAGGACACTGATTGAGGGGCCTCATGTCCCAAGCGAACAGTGTAGTGAAAGTGAGACTACGAAGCTCGAGAACCAGGTCCACGCGGGCCCTCCCGCACCCACTGGGACGGCCCCAAGGTCACGTCAGCGCACAGCAGCCCCCGGGCCCAAGCCCGTGCCCCCCCTACCCCAAGCGCCAAGGGCCCGAAGGCCTCGAGTCCCCAGGCCGCGCTCCCCACGAGTCCCGATTCCTCACTACCGTAGCCCCGCAGGTGTCGAGCCCACAAGGCCAACGGGGGTTGGTGGCGGTGGCGCGGGCCGCCCACGTGGCCATCGATAGCCGCCTCAGCCCCTCGGCTCCCGCCCACTACCCGTCCGAGCCCGGCCGCACCTTGGCGGCCGCCATGGGGGCGCGGCAGCGGCGGCGACTAAGGTGGCTCGGTCGTCGCTGGCTCCGCGGCCTCTCGGCGGCTAGTCGTACTTCCTTTCCTCCGCGTCTGGCGCCGGCGCCTCCGCCTGCCTGCTCTTCCCTCCGCCCCGCGACCCGAACCACGACCCCTGACCCCGGCGGCGGGAAACGCGCCGCAATTCAAAACCTGTGCAGCTTTATTAGTTCAGGCGGCGGACACTCTCATTGTCCAGCCTGCCCTGCGCTTCCCGCCAAAACGCCCGCGGCGCATGCCCGGCCCGCCCCGAAGCCAGAGAAGCTAGCACTCCCGGCGGCCTTTGCACGCATTTCCGCTCCGCGGCGGCTCACGCCCCTCGAACTCGCAAATGAGGTTAGGGATCGAAGCCGGCGCGTGGCTATGACGTCATCGGAAGGCAAGCTGATAGAGACGCGCGCCCTCAGCTGCACGCTCTCGCAAACGTGAAATCTCTCCGCGAGGCGAGCGACCGGCTCGGGCCCCTGGTGGGCGGGCGGCGCAGCCGACGTGCAAGATCTGGACCTGACCACCGAGGGTTCGAGTCTCGCACCACTCTGTTGCCGAGCCGTGGCAGCGAGGGGGCTAGGGGTGTGTTGGCCGAAGCGATCGCTCTTGCCGCATCGCACCCTCTTTCAGAGCCCCTCCCTTGTGCCAGGCCCAGGACGAAGTGGCGAGATAGATACCTGCCGAGGTGTTCGATACCAGCCTGCAGACGGACCGGACGATGAGTGATAATTTCGACGACGAAGTAAAGGAAAGGGAGATCTCGGTGAGAGATTTCGTACGGAAATGGGGATAGGGTGGAGGGGACTGGCTCTAAACCCTTAGAAGAAAACACGGGGAAGGGGCATGAGATGGGAGAGGGAATGTGGGGAATAAGAACAGAAACGGGTGAGATGAGTCTTAGGTGTGCTGATGGATGGAGATCTACATGAGGGTGCGGGAGCATGGGTTGTTCAGGTCCAAGGTCCAGTCCTTGTCCATCTCCACACAGAGCCAGGGTCCAGTGGAAGGCTGTGAACAGGACAGTAAAAGTGCCCTGGGCAGCCCTGCATTCCCGGCCCCCCAGGAAGAGAAGGAAGAGGAAGCGGGGTCTGGGGCAGCTGCAGAGTTGGGGCCTCAGCCTGGTCTCTACAGCTACATCAGAGAAGACCTGTTCACGTCAGAGATCTTCAAATTAGAATTGCAGAACGTGCCCCGCCATGCCAGCTTCAGTGATGTCCGCCGCTTTCTTAGCCGCTTTGGCCTGCAGCCCCATAAGACCAAGCTCTTTGGTCAACCCCCCTGTGCTTTTGTGACATTCCGCAATGCTGCTGAAAGGGACAAAGCCCTTCGGGTGCTACACGGTGCCCTCTGGAAGGGCCGGCCGCTCAGTGTGCGCTTGGCTAGACCCAAAGCTGACCCAATGGCCAAGAAAAGGCGGCTTGAGGATGAGGGTGAGCCGCCAGCCACATGCATTGCTGATGTAGTAACCCCTCTTTGGACTGTGCCCTACCCCGAGCAACTTGAGCGGAAGCGACTGGAGTGTGAGCAGGTGTTGCAGAAGCTTGCCAAGTAAGTGTGGGCACAGGAACCCCTTGGTACTTTGTGTGTTGTACAGTACACTGAAGACATCAGAGTCATCAGTGGTGATTGTGAGTTCCCAAGATAGGGCCTGGGAATTTGGAGAGTGGCTGGGGATGGGTGGGGGCCAGCAGGCTGAGTCCAACTTCCTCACCCTGCAGGGAAATTGGAAACACTAACCGTGCCCTGTTGCCTTGGCTGCTCTCGCAGAGACACAAGCACAACAAGGCCTGCTGCCCCCTGGAAGGGGTCAGACCATCACCCCAGCAGGTCAGGTTTCATCCTGTCTTTACAAAGCTTCTTTCACCTTTCTCCTACCCTTTCCTATTTTGCTGTTATTTCTGGTTCCCATCACATACCAGTTCTGTGTCTCACTATAGGAATTTTTTATCCCTGTGACGCAGTAGAGCTTCTCACTCAACCACTGGGGCATTCCCACTGTGAGTACTGGGTGGCCAGGGTAAGGTCAGGTGTGTCCGTCTCCCTCCACTCTCCCTGCAGACCGAGTATCGTAATAAGTGTGAGTTTCTGGTTGGTGTTGGCGTGGATGGGGAAGACAACACTGTTGGCTGCCGGCTCGGCAAGTACAAGGGTGGGACATGTGCTGTGGCACCCCCTTTTGACACCATGCACATCCCCAAGACCACCAAGTGTGTGGTGAAGGCGTTCCAGGAATTCATCCGGTAAGGATAGGCTAGAAGCTCCCCAAAAGTCTTGAGGTGGTCTGGGGGGCAGGGTTAGGTTGCAGGAATGAGGATTTCTATGATGGTGGTTAGGTGGTTACCTCAGAAGGGATAGGAAGGAGGCTGCTTGCTCACTCCTGGTCAGCAAGTCCTGCTACCTTGTATGGTTCCCACAGGTCCAGTCCATACTCTGCTTATGACCCAGAGACATACTCAGGCCACTGGAAGCAGCTGACTGTGCGTACCAGCCGCCGAGGGCAAGCCATGGCTATTGCCTACTTCCACCCCCAGGTCTCACACAGGGGTGGTGCTTCTGGGGGAGGATGTCCAGCTGTGAGTGGGCCTCAGCACAGCCTAACAGCATCTTTTCCACTATTTACTCCAGAAACTGAGCTCTGAGGAATTGGCACAGCTGAAAGCTTCCTTAGTACAATACTTTGTGACAGGGCCAGGCAAGGCCAGTGGGGTGACCTGCCTCTATTTTGTGAAGGAGGGACAGCGGTGAGGCACCCAGGTGGGGGTGGGGAGGGTCCCTTTGTGGGCTAATGACACTGACAAACCTACCAACTACCCACAGAAAGACTCCCAGCCAGGAAGGCCTGCCCCTCGAGCACATCGCTGGGGACCGATACATCCACGAGGACCTGCTGGGGTTAACCTTCCAGATCTCCCCTCATGCCTTCTTCCAGGTAGACCAGTGTTCCTAGGGGGTTACAAGGACAACTTGAAAGGAAGCCTGACATGATGTCATGATGTAACTGTTAACATTGGCTAAAGGCGGGAACAAGCCTGGCAGAAATCTAGAGGACAGCATCCAGGCAGGAGGTCTTTAAACAGCCATGTGGTAGGAGTCAGGGTGATGCTAGCATTTTTGGGTGAGTGCTGGTAGAATCTCTGCCAAGGGAGATCCCACAGGTTTGATACTCATGAAGGAAACTTCTAAGTAGGTTGGCATCAATTTAGCTGATTAAAACCAAGGTGAGTTTACCTAGCATTTTAAAGGTTGGCAATCCAAAGACTGGCCTGAAGGAGTGGGAACAGATCTGGGAAGCAGCTGGGGCCTGGGCTGTGAAGGTTTCTGAGCAGGAGTGTCCAGGGCAGGGGGACCCAGACCAACTAAAGAAGGGAAGGCTGACTTGTGCAGGGGCCTGCCCTCCAGGTGAACACTCTGGCAGCTGAGGTACTGTACACAGTCATCCAGGACTGGGCCCAGCTGGACACAGAGAGCACGGTACTGGACGTGTGTTGTGGCACTGGCACCATTGGCCTGGCTCTAGCTCCGGTGAGTCCTCCTCTGGATGAGTTGCTCACACTAACCCACCCATCCCTGCGTCATGACCAGCTTTTGACCCTGGTGACCCTCTCCCCCCATAATGTGAGGACTGAGGTTAACTTCTGGCCTATCCCAGTGCCTTTCCCACTCTCCACAATGCTTCTGTTGCTCCCCTCCCTAAGTCCATCAGGGTAGAAGTGGGTGGGGTGCCACGGCTGTGCCCTTTCCTCACTTCAGAAGGTGAAGAGTGTCGTGGGGATTGAGCTGTGCCAGGAAGCTGTGGAGGATGCCCGGGTCAATGCCCACAACAATGGTAAGAGCCAGCGCCACAAATGAACCCTAATCTCCATGCTGGGGGTGGGCAGCCGAAGGGCTCCTGTGGACCTACTGAGTGCCCATGATGCCTGGAACTGCCCAACATGCAGGGCAAGCAGGCCACAGATCATATTAAAGTACCTCTGGCTGAGGGGACATCAGTCAGGGGGCAGGCCCTCTGGGCCTGGGTGTCCTGACAGGGCTGCCATGCCCTCTCCAGAACTGAGTAATGTGGAGTTCCACTGCGGGCGGGCAGAGGAGCTGGTGCCTGCCCTGGTGAGCAGACTGGCCTCCCAGCAGCTTGTAGCCATCCTGGACCCTCCCCGTGCTGGTCTGCGTGAGTGCTCCCTGTTGGGGTGGTGAAGGAAGGAGGAGGGCAGTGGTATCCATTTCGCACACCAGGCTATGTAGCCACAGGCCTGCCCCACCCCCTGCTTGAGTGGTACCCTTGGAGAACCAGTCCATTTCTGTACCTCTTCAGATTCCAAAGTGATCCTAGCCATCCGCAGAGCTGAGAACCTCAAGCGGCTGCTCTATGTATCCTGTAATCCCCGGGCAGCCATGAGCAACTTCGTGGAGTGAGTGTGAGGTCTAGGGTGGGCCATGGCTGGCCCCCCAGCCCCGTACCCCACAGTACAGGTATGTGGCTTGGCTGACCTTGACATTTGCATCTCGTCAGCCTCTGCAGGGCTCCTTCAAACCGGGTGAAAGGCACCCCTTTCAGGCCAGTCAAGGCTGTGGCCGTGGACCTGTTCCCACAGACCCCACATTGCGAGATGCTCATCTTGTTCGAAAGGGCAGAACACCCCAATGGTGTTCTGGTAACTCCAGTCGAACCCCCAAAAGGACCTCAAGATAGCATCCTGCAAGAAACTGCAACCTCTACCTCTTCCTGCCCCCAAAAGCAGGAAGAGCATTAAAGCAAAGCCAGATTGTCATTACAGGGACAGGCCAAGGGATTACTTAAGTCCTACATATGGCTCCCAGAATGCTCAGAGGACTTGAGACCTGTCCAGAGCCAGCCATCCATATGGGCTCCTGGAGCCCGCCACCCTCCCAATCTGCCCAAGTGTTTTGGACAGGAGCTGGGCCAAGTGGGCCAGAATAAACAAATCATTGAACTACCATTGTATCTGTGATGAGAACCCACAACATTGACGCGTAGGCTCCTCTCTGCTCCCCCGACCCCCACCCCCAGAACAGCACCAGGAGTGATGGGACTACTTTATGCATGCCATTGGGTAAGGCGCAACTCTTGAGCCTGGGACTCCTACCAACATCCTGCTGGCCCTGGAAACAGCTGATAATCAGCTCATTTAGGCTGGGTGTGAGGGCAGCTCTCCCAAGTTCTGTTGGTTTCACAGAATGTCAGGTTGTATGTTTAATTTCAAGCATTCCGAGATGTGGGTGTCAACATGGTTGAGCAGAGATCATCTGGCAAGGGGCTGCCCTGCCTACCTTCCTCACCAAATGGTAGGGTATGATTCCCTGCATCAACTAAATAGTCTGATTTCACTCTATCCCCAACTTGACCTTTAAGAGACGCTGCTTCTGTGGTGACCAAGGAAGGAGCCAGGACCACACTGGGATGTTGCTTAGCTATCTTGAGTGCAGCTGTGTTGAGGCGAACACCCCAGCCATCTGTAAAGGTCCCACCCTACCCCGACCTTCCACAGAAGAAAGAAAACACCAGCCATTCCCTCTTAAGACAATTTTGCTTTATGTGTCAATCAAGGCTCACCCTTAACAAGGTTGGCCCAGCTGCTGCCTGGGAAGTACATGACAGGCTGTGGTTGCAGAGGTGGTGTCAGCCCAGGCTCTCCCTGCCCTCCCCACACCAACCAAGGTGGCTGTGCGTATACAAGATTCACACCCACACATGGACCAGAGGGAAAAAAAGACAGGTGTCTACAGCAAGACCCACCGGCCTCTAGTAACACATCCACAAAGCTTTGGTTCATGATAGCACATCTGGCTGTTTTAAGGGCAAACAGTCACGGTCAGATGATTATTCATAGCAGCAGACAGGAGGCAAGACAGAAGCAGTGTCTAATTACAGCAACTTGATTTGAGGATTTTGTTTTCTAAAGGTCAACACAGAAGCCAACCTTGGCCACACAGGTAGTGAGGGAGGGATACCCTGACTGGCATTCTGTCTCCTGGGAATAAACACAATCCACAGGAGACAGGCATGCCTGTGAACATGACAGTGCCACGAGCACATCGACAGGGTGCCAGTGCTGACCATCACCACCTCACCTGTAGGAACCGCACAGGTTCCCAAGCACACCCACACCCCTGGGACTCAGCAGGGACACATGTCCCCTGCACCTATCTGTAGGGGCAAGAGGAGAACAAGACTGCTGGTCAGAGGAGAGGGTCACTGAGCCTGGCTGCATGGGGCACTGCCCCTGAAATCCAGTGACACCATCCCAAGGGTAGGACAGCTGCACAAACGCAATAGCTCTGAAGAGGTTTGTGATCACAGACAGATTGCACTGAAGGTGGTTGTTTCCAACTAAGTCCACGTGCTAATATGCACTAATCATTTATAACTGCTACATGATTCCAAATCTATCATCTACTTTCACTGCAAAAATTTCTTTCCAAATGCTAAAATATCATAAAAGCTTTAAAAATTGATGGGCGGACAGATGAACTTGACTGCAAAAAGTTTTTAGTAAAAAGTTGCTGGAGACCAGGGAAGGTAAGGTCCTCAGTTTCTAAAAAGGCAAGTTTTTAGGGCTTGAAGACTTACTCAGAAAAATGGCCCCACAGTCCAGCCCAGAGCCAGGGCAACAAGCCAGGAGACTGGCAGACTTCAGACTCACACTAGCAATGCTTCAAATCTGAAATCACTTTGATGATTTGCCTATAATCTCTGAAAAATAGTTTTGATGCTAAAATTGTTTATTTTAAACCAAAAAGGTCTGAAGTGATCCTAACTTTCAAAACTTTCTTGAGAGAAAAGGGAAAAACAGGACACAGGGTAGAGTAGGGTTTGGTGCTAGCGTGATTCTTCTGACCATGGGAGCCTGGGAACAGGGTAGTCATAGGAATTCAGCAATCACTTCCTTATTTCATCTGTCATCCAACTATCATTTGTCACAGTTCATGTTACATATTAAAATTCATGAAAACCTTCATAAAATCACTCTACAAGCAAGTTCATAAAAGCAGAGGTCCACAGGTGACTCCCAAGCTTGGTGTCCACCTGTACAGCCAGGCTGAGTCAATCCTTGAACACATTCACTCGCACCTACGGGCAAGTCTCCAGGAAGAGCTGAATGATCCTGGCTGTTCCCGTGCACCGGAGTCCCGCCTCTCTGGCCCAACCTCAGACACAGGGCCGCAGGGGAGGAACTTGGATGGGAGGCCCAAGGCTGCGCTGAGTGGCATGGCAGTCTCCCAGGCAGCGCCCAGCCCCAGTGCTCCCCTCACACGTCCACAGTGCACAAAGGCTCACCACCAGGCTGGGCAGATGCTACAATAGACATCTTGGGCTTCTTTCGAGTTTCCTCCTAGAAGAATAACCAGGGTCAGGAATGTCGGCATGGCCCACCCCAACCTTGGGCAAGAGGCTCTGGAAGGGGGTTGGGGGAAAGGCAGGGTGGTGGGGCTGAAGACTGATGCCTATGGAATAGGATGGCATCATGCTCAGTAATCCCAAGCTAGAAGGAAGGCCTAATCAAGTCAGATGGGATTGGAGGGAGGGTCTCCTTGGGTACTAAGACCAAGTACCACATCCTGGTGCTCCCCTCAGAATGGGGGACACACCTAGAAGTGAAGGGTATGAGGAGGTCACAGGAAACACCAGGTATCTCTCACCACCCATGAGGGTAGAAGTGAGGAGAATGCTGGACTGGAAAAGTGACAAACAATAGATGCTACCATCTCAGGGTTTTGTACTGGCCCTAGGTTGTATGAAAGCACAGCTGAAAAAGCCCCTTCTTGGGAGGGTGGCTTTTAAGTACCCAGGGGTGCAATCATTCAGTGAATCATGCTCTCCCCTTCACATAACTGCTCAGGACCTGAAAAAGAGGTTCAGGGTGGAAGTTTGCCATGATAACCCTGAGTATGGGGAGCCTAACTGGTGTGTTGTACCTGACCTCAAATGGCCAGTGCTGAGTGGGATCCAAGCCCTTTATAATTGCAGCTAGGAATTCCAGCTCTCTAAAAATAAAAATATGAGGGCCCTCCCTGGTGGCACAGCAGGTTAAAGCACAGCACTAAGAACCTAAAGCCACTTCAGCATGCGCATGCGTTCGATCCCCAGCCCAGGAGGTGACCCACATGGCACGGCAGACTTCTCCTGACCTACCCGCTGCTCCCCTCAGCAGTGTAATTCGTCAGTCTGCCTGTTCTGCTCACCTTCTGGTGAAGCTTCTCAAGCCCCTGCACCTCTGGCCTGTACCCAAGTTCTGTATGAATAAATTTTTTTTTTAAAAAAAGTGATTTGATACAAATACCATGAGTGCTAACTCTCAAAGAAATGCAAATGTAATCTTTTAAGAACTGAGGGTTCAGTAGAGGGGGGCTTTTCTAGGGTCTGGGCAAAATTAGGGCATCAGGATGTCAGCTTTCTCCTTGCAGCTATCAGTATTATGCAGGGGAGGAGACAGAAAATGGGGAGGAGCCACGGCCATAGCTTGGCCAGCACAATGCAAGTGGCCCACATACTCACCCGCTCCTCAGCCAGCCTCTTCATCTCCTCCTGTAGCTTGCTCAGGATATGTAGGTTGGGCTTGTTCTTCTTGGCATACTGTTGCAGTTCGATCACACTCTTATCTGAGGTTTCCTAGAAAGCACAAAGGTTCTCTGCTCTTTTGAATGGACTGGCGGGCCCAGCTCCCCAGTCTTCTCGTATCAGAGCTAGTAGCACTCATCACCTGCACCCCCTGCCTTATCCCGTGGCTCTGCCTCAAGCCCCAACTCCCTTCCTACACAATCAGTCAAGGCAGGCCCAGGGCCATGCTGGGAGGGAGACCAAGAATAAACACCCCACCCCCAATCCACAAACACACACACACACAAAGATGTGGATCAGCAGAGCTACCCACAACAGGACCCTAATTGTGTACTCCTGAGTCAGGGAATGTGAAGAAAGCCCTGGGCCTTAGGAGAGATATGTTACCTGCTTGACCATCTTGCTGCTTTCCCGGCCATACATGCGCAATAAAGACCCCCAGTTCTTGACATGTGGGTGAAGCAGCTGAAGGATTTTCTGAGAGGCTAACTGTTTCCCAACTCTCTTATTCTTACCTATGAAGATGAAGAGGAAACATGGGGAGGGGTCACCACACTTAGGTACCCACAAAGACATGTCTCTAGAGGGGAACATATCTGCCATTCCCCCACCTAGCTAAAGGCACAGTCTATTCTATCACAAACCTGGGTCCTTAGTACCCACCCTGACCCTGCTTTGTTGAAACAGTATAAAGGCTTTGGGAACAGGCTGTGGCCAAGATAATACAGTTTAAGCCGCCTCCCTCCTACCATGGCCCCATATTTTCACACACAGAGAAGCAACAACACAAGTTGTGAAGCATGTGGTCTGGGGCTTCTGAGAGGCAGGCTGGGGAGGAGGCTCTGTGAGAGGGATTTCCAGAGAATGTTTCTATGGCAAGGGAAGACAGGGCCAAGGCCATGGAAAAGGGCAAGTGCTAAGAGATACCAACAGCTAGGCAGGTGAAGGCCAGTACATTATCCAGACAGATGGGGGCCGAGGGGCAGTTAATCCCAGCTACAAAATCGCTCCTCTGTCACATGCCCTGCCCATCTGGCTCAAACTGCACCTCAGTGGGTACTAGTATCTTTTGATGTGCAGGGCACACAGTCTAAATGTGGTATGAAATTTTCCCAGAATCATCTTGTGCAGACTTCTGATGTGCACAGTGCTGGTTTTGTGTTTACAAAATTTTCTTCTGAAGTTGCATTTGTAAGAGTAGTCACTTCACATTCCAAATTAATGAGCTACAGACATAAAATACACTAATCATGATTGTGATGAAGTATGAGGGGGAAAACTAGGGAAAAGATAGAGAAGAGTGACTCTAAACTGATTTTAGATATTTAAGAATTAAAAATAAATCTGAAACCTATGTAGCAAAATGTTAATATCTTGATTTCAATAGTGAACATATATAACATTTCAAAATAAATGTCCTCAACTTAAGAACAAAAATAAAAACAAACAGACCGGGCATGTAGGTGGCACAAACAGAGCAGTGTGCAGAGAGGCAGGCACAGCAGAGCGACGCCGTTTCCACAGAACACCCCTACCCTGAGGACCCAGGGACGGGCTGGGACAGTAGACCGGAAGGTAACATGTAGATAAGTCAAAACAAGTGATCTGAGCCTAGGAGGTGGCTGTTTCAGCGTCCCCAAGATGCTCATGAGCACACGCAAGACACAGCTGTGCAGACACAGCATAGCTGGGGAGCACGCAGCACAACAGTGGTGGGGCCAAGCCACGAGGCTCAGAACACTCCAAGAGGACACAGAGAGGCAACAACTCCCAGCTGCCATTTGAAAGCATTGGTGGGAAGTAGGGAGGACGGAAAGAAGTGCTTACACCAGCCTCGCACTGTGTGCTTGCCGCAAGCCATGACATATTCACTCTTCTGGTTTTTACCAGGAACCACTTCAAACTTTATAGATGTGTCACCCATTCCATGGTTTCTTTAAGAGAAAACAAACAACAGGTGACATCAGCTGAGGCAGAGGTAATGGTTGCTTCTGGGGTAAGTCCTTTAAGGTTCTCCAAAGAGAAGCCAGAGGACTCCCTGAGCACATCCAGCTCTACAGAGGCCTGACCACAGAAGACACTGTATGCAATGGCTCAGCCTTTGGCTTTGCTTTTTGAACTAGAATAAATGGTCAGTAATGGGCACCCAGAGAAGAGACACCCACCTCCCACTCCCCATCCCCACCTTACCTTTTAAGGCACTCGTGAAGAATCTGATAGGGAGACAACAGTCCAGCCTTGCTGGTCAGCTCATAGACCCGCGAGTCCTCGATACTGATGTGGTTAAAATACTAGAAAACAAAGCAGTAACCCCTAAGTGCTGGATCAAGAACTACCTGCCTCATCCCACTGCTGGGTTCCTGTACTCAATTACCTCATTGAAAATGTCACACCCCAGCCTAGCATCCAGCTCCCTTCTGCGAGCTCAGAAAGCTAGGGTTAAAGAGTCTAGCTTAGCAAGGACTCAGGCTAGATGGCCAGCCAGCATGGGAGCCTTTTTTTCAGCCTGCTCAAACAAATAGAAATCTAAAGATAACATCCTTAGGAGAAAAACCTGAACAGATTCCAGAAGAGAAAAAGTAAGCCAGATACAAGAGCTGTAGTCTAAAAAGGCCTAGTCCCTGAACCCCAAAGCTCCACAGCAGGGAGCAGTCCCAAACAAAGCCCTAAAAAGCTAGGCTCTAGCTTTTATTTATTTATTTTTAGATTTATTTCTTTATTTATACATACAAGAGCTGGGGTACAGGCCAGAGGTGTGGAGGATGAGAGGATTCACCAGAGACAGAGTAGGAAGCAGAACAGGAGGATCTACTGAAACACACTGCTGAGGGGAACAGCGGATGAGACAAAGTCTGCTGTGCCATGTGGGTCACCTGCCTAGCTAGGGATTGAACTTGTGCCTCACAGTACTGCACTTTAACCCCTTATACCACCAGAGAAGGCCCACCAGGCTCTAATTTTAAACTAATTTTTGGCTCAGAAACTAATCACAGTGACTATAGAGCTCAGAAACTAATCACAGTAACAAAGGTTAAAAAGGGTTATTAAGGCCCTCCCTGGTGGCGCAGTGGGTTAAAGCACAGAACTGAGAATTTAAAGCCACTTCCGCATGAGTTCGATCCCCGCCTGCCCCAGAGGTGACCACATGGTGTGGCAGACCTCTCCTGACCCGCCCCGCTGCTCCCCTCAGCAGTGTACTTCGTTGATCTACCTGTTCTGTTCCCCACTCTGTCTCTGGTGAAGCCTCTCATCGCCCCTGAGCCTCTGGCCTGTACCCCAGTTCTGTATGCACAAAATAAAATAAAAATCTTAAAAAAAAAAAAGGGTTATTAAGAGGAAGAGCCTCCCAGGTGGCCCAGAGGCTAAAGTCTCAGTGCTGTCACGCTATCACCAACCACTACAACATGAGTTTGATCCCCCACCAAGTAGCTGACCCACATGACACAGCAGACCTCTCTTGTCTCCCAAGGCTCCACTCAGCAGTGTATTTCAGTACATCCGCCTACTCTGCTCCCTTTCTTTCTATGGTGAATCCTCTTACCACCACCCCCCTTACCTCTGGCCTATATCCTAGTTTTTGTATGCATAAATAAATCTTTAAAGGGGGTACGAGGGGTTAAAGAGGAAACCAGTTAAAAGAGGTGTTTTTTGGTTTGTTGTTTTTTTTTTTGCTGATGCTAGCTAAGAGAAGACTGACCCCAACCAGCATTAGTCTCAGTTGAGCACTATTAATGGAGGATGATATCTAGCCAACTCAGAAGCATAGCCCATCTCCCAGCTGAGGACTGTTTTAAGTCTCCTGGGACTACCATAATAAAATACCGCAAAGTGGATGGTTAAAAATGACAGAAACTACTCCAATCTCCTCACAGCATTTCCCTCTATCCCCTGCTCACTTTTTTTTTTTAAAGATTTATTTATTTATGCATACAGAACTGGGGTACAGGCCAGAGGTACAGGGGTGGTAAGAGGCTTCACCAGAGACAGAATGGGGAGAACAGACAGATCAACAAAGTACATTACTGAAGGGAGCAGCAGGCAGGTCAGGAGAGGTCGCTGTGCGATGTGGGTCACCTCTGGGGCGGGGATCGAACTCATGCTGAAACGGCTTTAGCTTCTTAGTGCTGTGCTTTAACTGACTATGCCACCAGGGAGGGCCCTTCCCTGCTCACTTTTTTGTAAGAACACTGCTGCTCTGGTCTATGTGTCTGCTTCAATGAGGAGGCCAATTCAGTGCATCCCAGTTGAAAAAACAAAGGAATTGTGTTTGAAGACGACTGCCAATTCTGGGGAGAAGGAACTCCTCCTGCTATTACTTAGCTACTTTCTTCCCATCATTCACCCCCACAGTCAAGCACGCACATCAGTGTGGATCAGTTTGTAGGGAGAATTCTCACAATGGCATCAGGCTCTGACCCCACAGCCACACTGACCTCTTTCAATTCAGCTTTAAGAACCCCTTCTAAAGAGCAGTCAGCAACTGGGCTGTGGATCTACAGATAGGCTTGAGTGCTAGAGAATGACCGATCTGCTATAATTTTTCCTGACAGAGATAAGGTGACACACATGGCTGAAAAACACATGCACAGAAGCCCAGAGACATTCACTGTCTTTAGCAAAGGCCCACACCGCAATTACTCACTCTAAGTGGTCAAAGCCATATGTTGCTTATATATTAATCCACCAGAGAAATCTAGGAACTACAGTTTTAAAACATACAAAATGTCTAAGTGACCAGTGACACTAGAACAGGGGAAGCCTGGGTGATCAGAGCCCAAGAGTCAGTGAAGGATGCTAAGGGAGTTGACAGATGGCTCAACACCTATAAATTAAGTAATTCAGACATAATGGACTCTTTCCCTACAAAATGAAAGCTATCATAATGCTCTATTCAATAAACTGAATTTACAGGAAAAAGTATCTCAAAGAAAACTCCAGGAAGAGATGGCTCCATTGGCAACAACTATCAAATCTTAAAAGAAATCAATTCTATTGAGACTCGTTTTAAAAATCTGAAGAAGGCCAACTGCCAACCTGTTGGGGACCAGCCCCAACTATCGAGGTGTCCAGAGGCGAGACAGGCAAGGCCCTAAGGTGGGAGGTGTAGGCAAGCAGAGATTCCAAAAGGAGAGTGGGGAGGGGGCACCAGGAAGACATGGGGGTCAGAGTTGGGTGCAAGTCTTCCTGCTCATTCCCTCGGGTCTTTATTTATACTGTGTAGCAAGTAGTTAATTGCAATAATGCATAGGATAAGTTAATGAGAAATCACCATAAAACGTTCTCAGGGACAAGGGGAACAAAGCATTTTTCTCTTAACATTTTATGGTACACTATCATTTTTTGTGGTGATTGTCATGTGTACAGATGTTTAGTTATCACTCAAAGGAAGAGAGGTCTTAAGGAAGTAATAAATTGTGTTAGCAGTGTTATCAGTGACTGTCTAAAGAAAAGCTAATGGCTAATTTAAGGCTAGCATAGAGTAGTTAGTGCTTGTTTTAAAAAGGAGTAAAGAGAAATTTGTACAGCTGTGTACTAAGCAACACCTGTGTAAACAGGTGTTAAAAATTGTCCTGAGTCCTTATGCCCTGGAAGTCTTATCTGAGATTTGCTTTTCATTTAAAGAAACCAAGGAAGCTTCCTAGGAGTTTTTATGCCCTTGGGTCTTATTTCTCCTGGGGCTTTAGTCTCCAGAGACAGAGGAATTTCCCCGCCTGGGGCAGCTTGCCTGGCCAGGCAACCACTTTATGAGGCTAAGGCAATCCAGTTGTAAACTGATGGTTGCTCAGAATATTTGGTATCTTGATTATACAAAAAAGGGAGGTTGTAACATAAGTTAGCAGTGGAAATTCTGATTTTTCTGAGCATTTCCTTTTCTATCCGGAATTTGTTAGTAGATAGAAGTTTCATAGTTTGTGTCACCAACCCACTTAATAATGCCACCAGTATACCCTTATACTAACACTACAGGTAAACAAGAAATATCCCTCCAGAGCAGATGCCAAACTTCAACAAAGAATTAGCAAAGTGAAATCATTAACAAGAGGAATATATACATCATGTCCAAGTAGGACTTAACCTAGAAAAGCATTAAAAAAAAAAAATCAACATAATCCAATACTTTAACAATTAAAAACTACCATATGATGTCATTCGATACAGAAAGGACTTTTGAAAAACTCTTAACACTCTTTCAATGATAAAAACAACAAAGAGAGAAAGAGACCTTCCTAAACCTGATTTAAGGTATCAACAACAACAAAAAAAATCTGAAAAACTACTCAATAGTAACTGGATACTCCCCCTTAAGATCAGGAGTAAGACAAGGATGTCCACTCTCCCCACTATTGCACAATATTGTACTGGAGCATCTAGTCAGGGCAATAAGGAAAAAAAGAAAAAGGCATCTAGGACGAATCTCAAAAATCTTTTGACTGCAGTTGACATAATCCTATGCAAAGAAATCACAGGAAAAACTACAAGAACTAATAAATGGAATTAAGCAACAAGACACAGGAGAATATACAAGCTGCATTTCTATATGACAGAAATGCACATGATAGCAGTGAAGAGTTAGAAATGAAACTAGGCCTCCCTGGTGGCAGAACAGGTTTACGACACAGCACTGCAGCAACCTCAGTGCCAGTTTCATCCCCAGACCTGCCTGTTCTGCTTCCCACTCTGTCTCTGGTGAATCCTCTCTTCTACAACCCAGTTCTGTATGCATAAATAAGTAAATCTTTTTGAAAAATTGAAATTAAAGTACAACTCATAGCTACAACATCACCAAAACAAATGAAATACAGCAGTCTAAATCTAACAAAGCAGGGCCCTCCCTAGTGGCCCAACAGGTTAAAGCGCAGAACTGCAAAGCTAGTCCCAAGAGGTGACCCACATGGCACAGCAAATCTCTCTGTGCACAGATCGAAAAAGTTGATCTGCCTGTTCTGCCTTCCACGGTCTCTGGTGAATCCTCTCACCCCCCGCACTTCTGCCCTGTACCCCAGCTCTGTATACATAAATATTTAATGAGTAATCTAACAAGACATCTCCGGATTCTGTATGCAGAAAACCACCACACCAAGGAAAAACATCAACGATCTCAATAAATACAGAAGTACACTGGGTTGTGAGTCAGAGCATCCTCTATTGTTAGCACATAAATTCTTCCTATTTCATCTATAAATTTACAATTCCAATAAAAATTCTAGGAAAATTATAAATGGCATACTGTTTGTAACATCTGCATGGAAAGGCAAAGGAGCTACCTAATAAAGTGTGTGTGTGTTGGGCTTTTGTTTTATTTTAAAAGGACAGGTATATTGGGAAACGAAAAAAAAGAAAAGGGTGGCTGGTTGCATGGACACAAAAGGAAAAGAGCAAAGAGCCCAAGGATTCACACTGATTTTAAAACTTCAAGTCAGCAAGATGGTGAAAGGACAAATACAGATTTAGGAGACAGAATAGAGTCCAGAAACAGGCCCACAAATATATAGTAGCCTGCTTTCTGGTAAAGTTGCAAAGAGATTCCCGGTGCTGACAACTACAACCGCATCATGAAGGGGGAACTGCTGGGAACTAAGAGTGGCAAGTAAATAGCCATGCTAGGTATAAAATGGGTGTTTGTGTTTGGGGGGTGGGGGGGCACAAGGGTACGTAACCCTCAACATTTCCCTTGTTAATAAACCTTTTTTATTAACCTTTCCCCCATGTGCCTGCATTTGGATCTCATCCTAAATTTTTTTTTTTAAAAAGCATTTCAGTGAGGACTCACACCCAGTCCATTCCTCTCCCTCTAGGGTTGCCCTGTTAACAGTAGCATACACCTATCATAGAGCCCATGGGGAAAAGAAGGTGTTACTTACCCTAACCTGAAAACCTGGACAGTCTTCACAGCAGCCTAGTATTTATCACCTCTAACTGAAAACATGTCCAGTGCCCCTCAAACAAGAAGAAACACAAACAACCTGGCCTTAATGGTCTTCACTTCAGCAGCAGAAAGGACCCAATCATTGACACAGGTGTCAGGCTACCATTTAATATGGTTAAAAACTAATCCCCCACTCCTTGCCCAGCAGGAAAGCTTGGGAGGCTCTGATAAGAGAATCTATGGGAACCAGGCCATAAGATCAACCACCACAACCAGAAAAACCGGCCCAGTTCCAGCAGAGGCATATTCCAGAATACATTCTGTGTCAGACCTGTCGTTCCTGCAGGTAACGGGTACAAATGACATCCAACTTGAAAAAACCATGAACACAAAGTATAAAAAAGAAGCTCAAATTTTTCTTGGTGTGCAAATTTCTGTCCTGCCCCTTGCTCCCTTGTGGGTATTTCTATAAATCTGCCCTTTTTGTTCTCTAATCTGTCTCCAGTGAATTCTTTCACCCCTGTGCCTCTGGCCTCACCCTAATATTACACCACCAACCACAGGCAACACAAATTAATCCCACATGCATCATGTCATGTAAGAGCTTGATTCTAAGAGTACTTACTTTATATCTCTATTAACATGACATTTAAGAAGTGGCTAACCTACAAGAACAATTCGATGCCCGCCACGGGATTCAGGTGGAAGGAGTTCTAACCACAAAAGGTACAATTTGAGAGAATTTGCAACAAGTAGAACATCTGAAAATGTTCTGTGTATTCATGGTGCTACTTACCAGCTATATGATAAAAAAATTATGCATTTGTCAAAATTAATGGAATGATACCAAAAAGTGACCCTATGTAAAATAAAGAACTGGAAACAAAAGTGATCACTAATGCCTAAATTCTAAAAATAACCATAACACTAATTCACATATACCTATAAAGCAATAAAATAACCAAGAAGAAATCACCCAGGTCATTCAGTATTTGTTTTCTTTTTGAATCAACATCAAACATACTTTCCATCCAAGTCGCTGCTCCCAGTAGCACCTTCCAAGTGCTGGATGTTCTGCATCCTTGCGGCCTCCTATGTGAACTGCATCTCACAGAATGCAGCCCACAGCAAGAGCTCCCAAAGCACCAGAGCTTGCCTTGCCCCACCTTGGCACCCTATCCTTACCTCTGGAGTCCCCCAAGAAAAGGCAACAGAAAAGGGTCACCACACTTCCATATGGGCACCATGGGAAGAGGATCCAACACCACAAAGTCACTCACAAAATCTTGACAGAAAGGGTTGGAAATTAGCTTATCTATAAACTAATTACTGTGTTAGAATAATTATTCTTGAGCCAGAGGGGCTTTGGGGTTGGTGTACTCATCCATATGCCAGGAAGCTGCTATATCCCCACTCCACAGCAATGGAGGTTCCCGCACTCAAGAACCTTTTGGACATTACCCTAAGAACTTCTTCATTTGGCTATCAGTTTATTATAGGAATCTTCATTATAACTAAGTCAGAATATCAATCTAGTAGGAACTCTACAATATACACATCTTGGAGGTGCCAAGGAATCCCTGCACTGGCCACATGAAAGCTGGGCTACCACTGCTTCGGGAGCCACAATGATGCCAAAACACAAAAGGAAACTATAAAGTAAAGGCAAGCAAAGATGTCCAGATTGATTGCAAATGAACTGAACTATCTATTCAACAGTGCATAATGCTGGTAACACTGAGGTTACAATACTGATTGATTACCTTGTATGACATCTTGGAACCAGGTTCTCTGAACCCTGGCTCTACCAATCCTAGAGAATTTTCAATTATCAAATCAATCCTACTTTACTTAAATTACCATAACAAGGGCCCTCCCTGGTGGTGCAGCAGGTTAAAGCACTGCACTAAGAAGCTTAAGCCACTTCCACAGGAGTTCCATCCCCACCTGGCCCGGGGAGGAGACACACAGGGCGTGGCAGACCTCTCCTGACCATCCCGCTGCTCCCCTCAGCAGTGTACTTCGTTGATCTGACTGTTCTGCTCCCCACTCTGTCCCTGGTGAATCCTCTCACCCTCCACATCTCTGGCCTGTACCACAGTTCTGTATGAACAAATAAATAAATCTTTAAAAAAACAAAAAGCTTTAACACAACAATATCCATAAACAAGCAACAAGCGTGATGTGGATTCCTACAAGCTTAGATGGGTAAGCTCCCTCAAGGGTTCAATGACAGAGCCAGCTGAATTCCCATATGCTATACCAGTGCACAATCCCATCCTCAGAAAGGCTGCCAAGAAGCATGCACACTGTGCCTGCCTGTGTGCAGTTGTCCCCAGCATCAAAATACCAATCACTTTCCCATGTTTCTCCTACTCCCCTTAAAAGGAAGAACAGGGCTGCAGCTGAGGCAGGACAGTGAGGTGAAACCTACATAGATCAAAACCATAACAGCAACAACCCATCCTAAGAGTTTTGGAAGACTAAAGGTTGGAATCTAGGCAAAAGGTTCTCAAACAGGAGCACGTGCTTTCTAGTTAATCTTTTCGAAAATGTGACTTTTCCTGGAGCAGCTAGTTTTTTAGAGGCTGTACCTTTTCTGAGTGGGTACAAAATGAATTACCTAAAGCATATGTTTCAAAAACTTGAAAGCTAAACAGTCTGTGAACATTCTACTGTATTTTATAACAGCAGTGAAAAAGATCAGGAAAAATTTTCAAAAGTAACCTGAAGCATTTCTGAAGTGGCAGAACAAGAACCTCAAAAACTGCTTCTGGGCCCTCCCTAGTAGCGCAACAGGTTAGGATGCAGCTAGCCACAGTCACTTCAGTGCAAGTTCAATTCCTGGCCCTGGAGGCGATCCACATGGCGTGGCTTCCAAAAAAAAATAATTTGTTTCAAAAAGCAACAAGTAGGCTCTTCCTGGTGGCACAACAGGTTAAAGTAGCACATTGTGAAGCTCTCCAAAGCCACTGCAGCATGAGTTCGATCCCTGGCCAGGAAGCTGACCCACATGGTGTGGCAGACCTTAAATAAATCTTTAACAACAACAAAAAAAAGCAACAAGCATAAAACAAAGCCCAACCTTCAGCTCTTTACAAGAAACTCATCTTATAAACAAAATGCAGAGACTTAAAGGCTGGAAGACAGTAATACAAGCAAATGACAACCAAATTAAAAAAAAAATCAAGACCAGCTATTCTTACAGCTGGTAAAATAGACTCTGAATTATAAAAGATAATAAAAGGGGCCTCCCTGGTGGCACAATAGTTACAGAGAGCACTATCAAGCTATTGCCCACTGTAGCATAATCCCTAGCCAGCCAGGGAACTAACCCACATGGTGCAGCAAAATTGTTCTGTCTTACTAGGTGCTCCCCTCAGCAGTGTATTTTAGTACATCTGCCTGTTCTGCTCTTCACTCTGTCTCTGGTGAATTCTCTCACCTCCCACACACCTCCGGCCCACACTCCAGTTCTTGTATGCATAACTAAATATATCTTTTGAAATAAAGACAAAGAGGGCTCTCCCTGGTGGTGCAACAGGTTAAAGTACAGCACTACAAAGCTAGCAGCAGCCACTTCAGCGAAAGTTCGACCACTGGCCAAGGAGGCATGTCAGACTTCTGCCTCACCCAATGCTTCCCTCAGCAGTGTATTTTGGTCAATCCACCTGTTCTGCTTCCCATTCTGTCTGTCTCTGGCCTGTACCCAAGTTCTGTATGCATAAATATAATAAATCTTTTTTTTAAAGATTTATTTATTCATATAGAATTGGGGTACAGGTCAGAGATGCAGAGGGTGAGAGGATTCACCAGAGACAGAGCGGGAAGCAGAACAGGCAGATCGAGGAAGTAACACTGCTGAGGGGAGCAGCGGGCGGGTTAGGAGAGGTCTGCCTCGCCATGTGGATCTCCTCAGGGGCAGGAGGGGATCGAACTCATGCAGAAGTGGCTTAAACTCCTTAGTGCTGTGCTTTTAACCCACTGTGCCGCCAGGGAGGGCCCTAAATAAATCTTTTTTAAAAAAAGAGAAAGGTGGCCCTCCCTGGTGGCACAATGGATTATTG
>NW_004567152.1:1700397-1729563 GCF_000260355.1 Condylura cristata | reverse complement strand
AAAGGAGGACATATTATGATTAAGGGTTTGAAACAACTCAAATATAAATATAAATATAAATATAAATATAAATATAAATATAAATATAAATATAAATATAAATATATATATACCGAATGATGCAATATGGAGGTACAGAAGACACTTAATATCAGAATATAAGGGTACACTGGTAACAACACAATAAACTTGGTACCCTAATACCCCACTTACAATTAATGGAGATATCAAAAAGGCAAAGTACAAGGAAATGAGTTTTAAATGAGGAGTTGTAGGGGAAGATACTTGCAATATAGACTCATAATAAAAAGCAAGAAAAATCCCAAATAAAGAACCTAACAGAGCTCTCCCTGGTGGAGCAATGGGTTAAAGCACAACACAATGAAGCTGTCCACAGTCACTGCAGCATGAGCTCTATCCCTGGCCAGGGAGGTGTCTCAAATGGTGTAGCAGACCTCTCTTGTCCTGCTTGCCGCTTCCCTGAGCTTTATTTATTTGTGCATACAGAACTGGGTACAGGCCAGAGGTGCAGGGGCAGTGAGAGGATTCACCAGACATAGTGGGGAATAGAACAGGCAGATCAATGAAGTACACGGCTGAGAGGAGCAGCAGGTAAGAGAGGAGAGGTCTGAGACGCCATGTGGATCACCTCTGGGGCGGTGCTCGAGCTCACACTTAAGTGGCTGCAGCTAGCTTGCAGTGATGCATCCTAACCCACTGCACCACCAGGGAGGGCCAGCAGTGTATTTTAATCAGTCTGCCTGTTCTGCTTCCTGCTCTGTCTCTGGTGAATCCTCTCTTCCCCTGCCACTCTGGCCTGTACCCCAGTTCTTATATGCATACACAAATCAAAATAAATAAATAAATAAAATAAACCTAGTATTAATTACAGCTGAAACAACCTGAAAAAGAAAATAAGGCCTTAAGTTAGTATAAGATAATAAAAATGAGAGGAAATGAAAGAGATCAAAAGAACACAAAAATCAATGAAACTAAAAGTTGGTTCTTTGAGAAGATAAAAATATAGATAAACCAGGCCCTCCCTGGTGGCACAGTGGGTTAAAGCACAGCACTAAGAAGCTAAAGCCATTTCAGCATGAGCTCAATCCCCAGCCCTGGAGGTGACCCACATGGCGTGGCAGGCCTCTCCTGACCCCACCCGCTGCTCCCCTCAGCAGTGTACTTCATCAGTCAGCCTGTTCTGCTCCCCACTCTGTCTCTGGTGAATCCTCTCACCACCCCTGCACCTCTGGCCTGAACCCCAGTTCTGTATGCATAAATAAATTATTTAAAAAAATGGATAAACCTTTAGTTAGGCTAATAAACAGAATAGTGTTAATAAACTAAATCACAAATGAAAAAGGAAAAATTACTACAAATAGCACAGTAATACAAAGATAATAACATATGAACAATTATGTGCCAATAAATACAATAAGCTTACATAAATGGGTAAATTTCTAGATCAACATAATCTACCAAGACTAAATCAAGAAACTGAGGAACTGAATAAAACAATCACAAACATGGAAATTGAAACAATAAAAAGCTTTCAAGATTAGATGGCTTCATAAATGAATTCTATCAAACTTTTAAAGAAAAGGCTAATGAATGCCCACTTTGTTCAAACTGTTTTTAAAATACAATGAGTTGTACCTAACACATGCTATGATATCAACATTATCTTAGTAATGAAAATCAGTCAAAGTACAAGAAAATTATAAACCAATATCCCAGATGAAGCTTAATGTAAAAATTTTCAACAAAATACTAGCAAATCAAATTCAATAGTATAACACACTATAATTGAGTGGGATCCATCCCAAGGATACAACTGGATGATTTTTTTTTTTTGAAGATTTGTTTTATTTATGCATAGAAGACCTGAGGTACAAGCCAGAGGTTCAGGGGGTTAAATGATTCACCAGAGAGAGTAGGGAACAGAGCAGGTAGATTGACTGAAATAAAATGCAGAGGGGAGCAGCAGGCAAGACAGGAGATGTCTGCTATGATGCAACACCTGGGGTCAGCTCCCTGGCTGGGATTGAACTCATGATGCAGTAGCTGTGGATAGATTCTTAGGCTGGAACTTAGGCTGAAACTTAACACCTTGCACCACCAGGGAGACGCACAGGATGGTTTAATACACTTAAATCAATTAACAATATACAAAAGTAAACAACAAAAGTAACGGTAAAAGTAAGAGAGAGAGCATTTGGCAAGATTCAGCACAATTTTGATAATCACCTTAATCAAGATGGACACATGGCGAACAGATGGTTCATCTCAATATAATGAACGCCATATTATATATAATACTAAATGGTGAAAAACTGAAAGCTTTTCCCAAAAGAGCCAGCATAAGACAAGCATGCCCACTGTCACCATCTGTTTAACTTAGTACTACAGTTTTTGACCACAACCATCAGACAAACACAGGTAATAAACACAGGAACCCAAGTAGGCAAAAAAAGAAATTAAATTATCACCATTCATAGATCATGTTTTATATATGTTACATAAAGAAGCACCTAAAAACTCCATCATCAATATACAAATATTCATACATCTTTTACATACTAATAACAAAGAAGCAAAAGAAATTAATAACTCCCATTTGTAATTGCTTTAAATATAATTAAATGCCTCAGAATCGACATAAGAAAGGAAGTAAACTTAACAATGTAAGTACCAATAGATGAAGGAGAGCCTGTGCTCATGGATGGGGAGAATCAGTATAACCAAAATTACTATCTTTCTAAAAATGATATACAAATTTAAAGTAATCCCCATCAAAATTCCAGCAATACTGTTCAAAGAAACTGAACAAAACGACTGAAATTTATCAAATTGCAAAGGCAATTCTAAAGAAAGAGAAATAGAGGTATATTACCTGACTCCAAACTTTACTCTAAAGCAACAATACTAAAATCAATACAATATTGGCAAAGAAAGATAAACAGACCAACAGAACAGAAACAAAAGTCCAGAAATAAATCCAGGCATATACTAGCACCTAACCCATGATAAAACATCCATGACCATAAAGGGAGAAAAAAGAGAGTCTCTTTAGTAAATGGTACTGGGAAAACAGAAAAGCAACATAAAAGAATGGAGTTAAATTACTTGCTAATATTACCAACAAAAATAAATTCCAAATGGATTAACTAGTTATTAGATCTGCCTTGTTCTAAAGAGGAACTCTGAAGACAAACATACAGGTAGAAAACTATGTGAATGTGAAAAACAGTGAATGTCAAACCTAAGAAACCCCTAGAACAGATCTTCATTCACATCCCACAGAAAAAGCAACCTTGCCATGCTAGGATTCTAGACTCTAGAATTGTGAGAGGAAATTTCTGCTGTGATACTTTGTTACAGCAATACTAACACACAGTTACTAAAGAAGCAACAGTAACAAAAAGCAAAAGCAACAAACTGGAGAGGGGGATATAACCTGAAATAAAGAAAAGCAAGATACTATTATTTAAAATTCAAATTTAAACTAAATTCAAATTTTAAAATTTAAGCTAAATTCAAACAGAAAATATTAAAAGAATTTAAAAAAAAAATTGGGCCCTCCCTGGTGGCGCAATAGGTTAAGGCCCAGCACTGCAAGCTAGCACAGCTGCTTCAGTGCAAGTTCAATCCTGGCCCCGGAAGTGATCCACATGGCTGGCAGACCTCTCCTGATCCAACCGCTGCTCCCCTCAGCAGTGTACTTCATCATTTTGCCTGCTCTGCTCCCCACGCTGACTCTGGTGAGTCCTCTCACTGCCCCTGCACCTCTGTCTTGTAACCCAGTTCTGTATGCATAAATAATAAATAAATCTTAATAAAAAAAAAAAAATAAAAAAAATCAGAAATGTATAGGTCATACATAGGGAGGGGTGTTAAACAGTTAATACAAACCTTCTATGGCCTTCTATGAGGGCAAGAAGTTGGAATTACTTGACAAAGACTTTAAATCTGCTAATATGTCCAACAACAAAAAAATGGCCACTGAAGAGTACAAAATCAATGTCTGAACAAATAGATAGTATAAATAACTTCACAGAAATCATAAAAATTTCCTTGTAGGCTCTCCCTAGTATTGCAACAAGTTAAAGCACCATATTATAAAGCTCTCCGAAGCCACTGCAGCACGAGTTTGATCCCCAGCCAGGGAGCGACCCACATGGCATGGCTGACCTCTCCTGACCCACCCACTGCTCCCCTCAGCAGTGTATTTCTGTAGATCTGCCTGTTCTGCTCCCCATCCTGTCTCTGGTGAATCCTCTCACCCACCATATCTCTGGCCTGTATCCCAGTTCTATAAGCATAAATAAATCGTTAAAAAAAAATTTCCTTGTAAGAGTTCAACAGCAGATTCCAGCAGGTAAACACACTTAAATAGGCTAACATTATCCAATCTTATTTGAAAAAAGAAAAAAAACAATGAAGAGAAAAGAAAGAACAGTCTCAGCAACCTCAAGATATCACAAAGTATACCAATTTACAGATAATGGAAAAAGACTATTTTAAAAAATAATGTTTAAACTTCCCAAGGATGAATACCATTAACACAGATATCCAAAAAGTTCAACCAATTTCAAAAAGAATTCAAAGAAATTCATACCTAGATATATCTGCTAAAGGCCAAAGCCAATGAAAACCTTGAAACCAGTGAGAAAAGTAACTGATTAATACAAGTGAACCTCACTAAAGTAATTGCTGTCTTCTCGCTTACTAGAGACCAGCAAGCTTATTTCCAGTGTCAAAAAAAGGAATGTCAGTCAAGAATTCTACATGTAGCAAATTAACCTTCAAAAATGAAAAAGAAATTAAGACATTCTCTTATAAAATCTGGGATTAGAAATCTTTGCTAGTAGGTCTGCTTCACAAGAAATACTAAAGAATCTTCAGACAGTAACCTAACTAAATACACACACAAAAGAGCACAGCTAAAGGTACAGGTAATTACAAAGGCAAGTAAAAAGACAGTAAAATATATATATATATATTTCTACATATAGCAAATGTTTTCTATACTTAACTCCTTTTTCTCCTGAGTTAAAAGACAACTACACACAACAGTAATTATAAATACATGTTGCTAGGCACACAAAATATAAAGATATAATTTGAGACATCAACAGTCTGAAGATGGGGAAGAAACAAAATATAGACACAAATTTTTTACATGCAACGGAGATTAGTTGGTATTAATTATATTAGTTGGTAAAATACTGCTCTCAATTTAGAACACCCCAGGAAAACCACTGAGAAAATAATATATATATATATATAAAATATATAAATATATATGAATTTAAATGATACATTTTAATTTAATGGTACCTACCATCAAGTAGGTAATTGAGTTTAATGTCCTCCCATGTGGCCTAATGGAGGAATTGAGGAACAAAAACCAAAAACAATTTTTATAAATTCTTTATAAATTTTTTATAAATTCTACCTCATTAGTGATTGTATTAAATGTAAATTGATTAAGCCTTCTCATCAAAAGGCAGAGAACTGACAGAATGGATAAAAACAAAATTCAATGCTATGTCGTATCTGAGAGATACAGTTTAGACTCAAAAACACAAATAGGTTGAAAGCAAACAGATGCACATATTATACACAAACAGTAACTAAAAGAAAACAAGAGCACCTATACTTATATCAGATAAAATGGACGCTAAAGCAAGAGTTACCTGAAATAAAGGATATTTTATAACGACATCACGATAATGAAATTACCATTAAATGTAAACTACTCTTAATATTTCAGGAGATATACAATGTGTCAGGAACTACTGCAGATCCCACAGGTTAAGGGCTCAGTCCCAAAAGACTGCCACCACCGTATCAGATGATGTATAGAAGAACTGGGGTAGCGGCCAAGGTACATGAGATAAGAGGATTCACCAGACGCAGAGTGGGGAGCAGAACAGGCAGAATGAATGACGGGCAGCAGATAAGACAGGAGATTTCTGCGACACTATGTGGGTCACCTCCCTGGTTGGGGTCCAACTGATGTAGCAGTGACTACAGGCAGCTTCATCATGCTGTGCTTTATTTAACCCCCTGTACCACCGGGGAAGGCCCTCAGATGTCAATTTAAATCCAAGCTATCACCTATGCTTTTTTTAAAAAAAGATTTATTTATTTATGCATACAGAACTGGGGTACAGGCCAGAGGTACAGGGGTAGTGAGAGGATTCACCAGAGACAGAGTGGGGAGCAGAACAGGCAGATTAATGAAGTACACTGCTGAGGGAGAGGAGCAGGTGAGATAGGAGAGCTCTGCTGTGCCATGTGTATCACGTCCAGGACTGGGGATCGAACTCATACGGAAGCAGCTGCAGCGAGCTGGCAATGCTATGTCCTAACCCGTTGTGCCACCAGGGAGGGTCCTCACTTACACTTCGCCAACCAACTATTAGTTGGAGACTCTCACAACTCACCTCTCAGGTTCAATAATTTGCTAGAAAAGCCCACAGTACTAAAGTAAACATTACTTATTAGTTTACTGGTTTATTATAACAGGATACAAGTGGAAAAGACACTTAAGGCAAATGACAAGGAAAGAAATAAAGACACTTTTACACCATGCCTCTCTAAAGTGTGTCATCCTCCCAGCACCTCAATGTGTCCACCAACACAGTTGAGTTGAACCACTTTAGGGTTTTGTTTTGTTTTTTAATGGAGATTTTACAATGTAGGCATGACTAATTTAAATCACTGACTATGCGTGATTAAGGTCAACATCCAGTACCCTCTCCTCTCCAAAGACCTTGTTGTGAGGCTGAAAGTTTCAGCCCTCTAATTACTTATCAACTTATCAGCTCCCCAGTCAACCTCCACCTTATCCTTAGGAGTTTTACAAGCATCAGGTGTGGTAGAAAGGGGTTTGTTCAGAATAAGAAAAGACATTACTTTAAACCTTTATCAATATGTAGTTACTTCAAGAACTAGGAACAAAACCCAAGTAGTTTATTGTTTATTAGAGGTTTGCACCAAGATGAAGACCAAACATGTATTTCTTATTATATCACAGTATCATGGACATATATGAACCTAATAATATATCCAAACTACAAGAAGCAAAAACTGACAAAAGTGATACAAATAAACAATTCAACAATAGTTAGAGAATTCAATACCCCTTCCAATAATGGACAGAAAAACTTGGCAGAACTAGGAAATAGGAAAACAAATGTAAGAGGACTTAATTAAAATCATACAAATGGTATTCTTGAACCATATAGAATTAAATTAGATATTAACAACTAAGAGAAATGTAGGAAATTCACACATATATGAAAACCAATAAACACTCCTAAGCCATGGGTTCATAGAAGAATTCACAAGAGAAAATACAAATACTTCCAGATGCATGAAAACTGAAATACGGCATCCTAAAACTTAAGGAGTATAATTAAAGTAGCATATAAAAGAAAACACATAGCTGTTAAGTACTATATTTTAAAGGTATCAAATTAATAATCATACCTTACGACAAGAAAAGAAGTAACTATAGTTGAGGCTGGTTAAAGGAAAATAATAAAAGCTAGAGCAAGAGAAACAAAGAATGAAACATCGAACCAGAAAGCTGGACCTTTGAAAAGGTAAACAATATTGACAAAACCTTAATTAAACTGGTCAAGAGGAAAAGAGACTCAAAGTGCTAAAACCAGAAATGAAGGCAGGACCAACTTTACTGACCTAAAAAGGGCCAAGACAGAATACTACAAATTCCAATTAATTAAACTAGATCAACTGGAAAAACTCCTAGAAAGATACAAATCCTCAAAATTGGTTTAAGAAATAGAAAATCTGGTACCTCCCTCATAATGTAGAGATTAAAGACACAGTGCTACCAAGCTACTGCTGTCACAACAAGTTCCACCCATAGCCCACCAGGGGCCAACCCACAAGGCAGCAGACCTTTTTTTTTAATCTCTCCTACTGCTCCCCTCAGCAGTAGCAGTGTATTTCAGTTGTTCTGCCTGTTTTGCTTCCCACTCTCTTACTGGTGAATCCCACCCCCCCCCCCCGTACCTCTGGCCTGTACCCCAGTTCTTTTAGGCATAAACAAATCTTTTCAAAATTTTTTCAAAAAATTAATACCAACCCTTCATAAACAAGCATTTTCCAAAGCCGGAATTACCCAAATATCAGCATTAGATAGATACTAAGAAACTACAGACTCAGTATCCTTCATAATTATAACTGCAAAAGCTCAGCAAATACTAGAAAGACAAACACAGGAGCATGTAAAAATGTTTATACACCATGACCATGTGTATGCACAGTTTAACATTCTAAAAGTAATGTTATATCTATCACCACATTAGTAAAATAAAAAGCAAAACAACACCTAATCATCTCAAAATATGTAGAAAAAAACATTTGACGAAAGCTAACATCTGCTCCTGATAAAAATTCTCAGCAAGCAAGAAGCAGAAGGAAACTTCTTCAATCTGATAACAGTCAACACAGCATATTAAGTGAAAGAAGACAGTCACAAAGAACTTCATACACTGATTAAGAAACATCCAGAATTGGCAAAGCCATACAGATAGAAAATAAATTAGTGCTTGCCATGGGTTGAGCACTGGGGCACAGTGAAAACTGGGAGTGACTGCTAACAGGTACAAGGTTTCTTTTTAGAAGTGATAACAAATATTCTCAGATTAGATGTTATGATTGAACTAATCAATATACAAAGATGTACTTAATGTAATGGAAAAGCACAAAATGTATGGCATAGAAATCATATAAACATAAATATAACTTGTGCCTCAAAAGCTATCCTCATCACAGATCTACTGTAAACAGAGTTGATCACTTCCAAATAACATTTATCATGCATAATCAATGTCTTACTATCCACTGCAAAAAATAGGGAACAAAAATCTCTGAGAAAACTTTTTTCCTCTACTTACACAAAGTCAATCAAGTTTACTTGAACAAAATCACCTAGAGCTGGGATGTGTAAATCTTTGAGCAGAGCTGAACGGAACAGGAGCCCTGACACTTACCTCCAGCTCTTCACTGTCTTTGGGTTTTTCCTCAGAGGTCTGTTTTACAAAGTCAGGGATAAGGATTTCCAGCGTGGCTCGAGCTATGAAAAGAAAAGTCCCAGGGTGAGAGCATGGACCCAGGCCTCTTCCCACTCACTGCACAAAGGTTCCTGTGCCGGATCACAAGCCCCCATGGCTCAGGGTAGGGAAAGGGCTCTGGGAAGCAACAGTTAGGGCCAACAGAGGATACATCCCAAGAACAAACATATCCCAAAAAGAGACAGTTGAGCAAGCACCAGGCTACAAGCCACCTCACAAGTGCACCAACAATGTGTGCTTTTGTGTGGAGGTTATTTGTAGTAGGCCAGGGAGGAGAAAGCTGTGGAAGAGGGAACACTGTGATGGCATGAGAGCAAACGGCGCAGCAAGACCTGGATGGAGGAGGGAGGACTAAAGACTAAGCAGGCTACAGAAATTGTAGCAGGGAGAAGCAGTCAGTTGGATGGACACTCTGGGAGGGAGCAGCTGCTTCCCGGAGGGACAGAGCACAAAGATGGCTACTTGATGAACACAAGCAGAGGGAACAAGGCAACCACCTGCCACTGGGATGGGAAACTGAAGCATCTCCAGAGGGTAAGGTGTTGCATGTGAAACCACTCCCAACACGCTGGGAGTCTAGAGAGCAGCTGTTATTTGAGCAGAAGAAGTGGGTCTCCCCTGGGGAGAAGTAAAGCAGAGCCATGTCCACACAGACCTTACTCTGTGTGTTATCTGCTCCCTATCACAGTCACAGCCAGTTGTCCAACTGAAAAGTCTTTTGGCAAAATCCTCTACAATGGAAGGAGGCTTCATGGACTGGGGTGGAATGTAAGCTCAGCAAAGTCCCACTGAGGGAAGGACAGTAATGTACTATTCTTATCTTTAGCATACACCCTCATAAGAAAGCAACACCAAGGGAAATCTGGAGTCCTGTGAACAAAAACACTCACTGACCCCAACACCTACTTAGACTGTGATAAAACTGACACACTTCACTTTCTAAAGAGCAGAACTGCTCTGGAAAACAAGATGGCAATGACAGAAATTTTGAGATTCAATCAATGGATGTCAGGGCCTAGGGCCAAACACCCACACTGCAATGTGGTCCACTCTCCAGAGAGATTAAACAATCCTAATTATGGGCTAAAATGGCTTCTTGGAAAGAATGCCCACCACCAGTGCTGAGAAGAAAGTAAACACAGGTACATGGTCAAAAAGAGCAATGGATTTTAACCAAAAAACATATGCTTTCCCAGGAATCTGCTCAGTGAATGGTAGACCCAATTTGGAGAATAGAGGGCTCAGGAAACAGTCCTCATAAATGTCAAAACCACTCAGTGAGAAAGTTAACAGCATGCTGATCCACCAGATTCTTGTCTAGCCTTGTAAGCCCACATTCTGCTTGACTGAAACACACACCCACTCTAAAATGTATATTCATTCTAAATATACCCTGATATCAATGACTGGCAGGATAAGGGCAGGAGATTGTAGCCCTGTTGCCAATGTGTAGCGAAAGGACCTTCTACTTTTATAGCTCACATATTACTTTCTCTGAATCTTTTCCAATGAGCACATAATTTTTAAAACTCAAAGCTGAAGATGACATAAATAAAACTAATTTGCTCCACCCACACTCCTCCCAGCTGGGCTACAGCTAGCTCAGCCCTCCCTAGTCAAGGGAGGGGCAGACCCAATAAACAGTATGGGCCTCTGATACCCAATCACATTACCAGCTTTATTCTTCGCAAGTTTTTTGCTGCTTGCAGTTCCAGATCCATAGGTCACACCATCAATGGTCACGGAGGCACCAAAAGGTTCACTTGGGTTCTCTTAAAATTAAAATTACTGTTTTAAAATACACTAGAGCCAAGAATTAAAAGGCTGCACACACACATACACACAATCTGTTCAACCAACAGACGAGTTAAGACAGGACTGCCCCCCCCCCCAAAAAAAGAGTACCTGCTGTTAGACCTGAGGGTTCCCCTGAGGTGTGGTGATGGGCTATAGAGGGATGGTCAGCAAGCAGAAGAGTACTTTGAGGAAAATCATGGGAAATGGGGGACACCATGGGGTAGCATGCTGGAGGCGAAACATGAGGTCTGAGGCAGAGTTGCCAGGGCCAGGGACCATTATCTCTGAAAGATGAAAATGGGAATGGGGAGGAGCCAAGGTGCACAGATGTACTGAGCCAAAGAAGCAAGAAGCAAAAGGTTCTCGTTCCCAAGGGGAAATTAAACTGCTTTTCACAGAAATGTGATTGAGAATGACTGCAGAAGAAAACTGGCAGGTGTAGGATGAGGCCCTGAATCCCGCTGTGGGTATTAGGAGACACAGTCACAGGCCTTTCTCACAGAAAGGCAGCTTGGGCTTGACAAGAGAAAGGCAAGGTCAGGGATGCAGACAGAACAACAAGCAGGGGGATTCACTCTCACTCTTTCGTGGGCACACTTCCATGAAAATGAACTGCTCTGCAGCGCAGTTCTCCCTGCCCTTTCATTTCTAGTCTTGCGGAATGGAGTTAGCACTCAAAGCAACTGCCTCTCCAGCTGACCAAAGTAACATGTGTGATCCTTTAGGACCGAGATGGTGAAGGTCAAACTTACCACATTCAAAGAAATTATAAACAGGGCGGACCTTGAGGACACGCTGCATGTACTCGTGCAGGATGCAGACCTCGGATTTCCCATTGGGGTTAATGACAAATTCTGTGACAAGAAGGACCATCTCAGCAATGGTGCAAGGACTCGATGCAAGCTGGCACCTGGGACTTGGCACCATACAAGTTCCCAAGTCATTCACTACATTAGGGACTCTCCACCATGAATGTGGGAGAGTAAATATAAACTTTGAATTAAAACATTCCGGGAACAACAAATGAAAATTAATAGCATCACACACACAAAATAACAGCATGAATGCCTGCCGATGTTAAAATTCATAAGCCCCAATTTACCTTTCTTTGTGGGTGCATCTTGCACAGATAACGTAATAAGTTTCTGATTGGCTGGCAGAATGGGCCTCTCTGACTCGGCTTGTTTCCGTTTCATTTCCCGGTTGAACTGCCGCCGCTCAGCCCAGGTCCTAAATTTCTTCACAGTAACTTGCTCAAAGTCAAAACGCTTCTCCAAGTAATTCCGAAATTCCTCAAGATCTATACAAAATTAACCATATACCATATATCAAATTACTAACATTCAATGTAAAAAAAAAAATCACACTTCTTCTGCCCACACAGCAAACTGCAATGTGCTGCCCATCAAACCCACATTAAAATGAAGTGGTACCCCCTACTACCTGTTCCCTGTTCCGTCTGAAGGAATGGAAAAAGTAGGTTCTTCTTTCTGCCAGTTCAAATTATTCTGGCAGGTCCCTTATGCAGCGATGTCTGGGGCATCATTTTAGTTTATGTGGAACAACATAAAAATTTTAAGAGAAAAAGCTTTAAAAAGGAAATTTCCAGGGCCTTTCTCCTGTATCTAAACAGGTCACTGAGAACCACCAACAGCAGCGGAGTGGCCATCTGCAGTGTCCACTACCCACCGCTCTTGCTACCTCATGTGCACTCCATTAGCTACCCCTGGCCACCCCCACACTCAACAATACACCCATTGGCTCTCATCACGCCACCCTGCATGAGGTCCCTGGTCCAGCCCTATAGTTCATTCAGATACTTTGTGTGCTGTTCAGTGAAGTCTCAGGCCCCCTGCTCTTAGCACTGTAAACACATACCCCTTTCTCTCTCAGAGGACCACCTGACAGCCCAGTGTAAGCTCACCAGAGGAAGGTGGACAGAAGGTCTGTGCGTAAGACTGAGATATGTATGGTTACATCAAGAAATTGTGAAACCATATACTTAACTATAAGTCCCAACCACAGCTTTCTTTACAAGAACTACATGTGGAAATCAAATACTAGTAGCCATCTCTTGTATGAGAGAGAAGTTAGACAAAGAAGGCAAGGTATTTTAAAAAACAGAAACACATTCAGGTGTCACATGTGCATAAAAGCTGTTATGAAGAAATGAACTATTAAGTCAGAAAGGGTAAGTTCCCTTCTGGTTGTATTCCTGATGATGACCCAACTTGGGTGGGGGAGGGAAGACCCCCCCACGCCCCCCGCCCCATGCCATACAGAGTGGTTGAGGAGAGACAAGTGTGTCCAGTCACTGGAAAGCTGGGGAGACAGAAAAACAACCTGTACTCCCCCCAGACACTCAAGGCATCATTCTCCTCAGAGGCCTCTGTTTCTCTCTAGGAATGGGATGTGGCTTTCCTCCCTCTCTGCCCCCAGAAGCAGAACTCCCCTTCTTCACAACAGCACCCTCACCCCAGCTCTTCCAGGGTCTATCACACAGAAGTTATGAAAGAGGTCAAGTAGCAATACTTTAAAATCCTGAAACCTCAAAGTCGTCTTTGAAAGAAATTCAGGTCGACTAAAACAGGTTTGTTATTACTGAAGAGTCGACTAAGATGGAATGGGTAGAATTATGCCAACAATGAAAAACATGGACACACAGTCCAAAAATTAATTCCAGAAATCAAGAGGGCCGACTCCATGTATTGAAGATACTCTAAAGGCATCAGGACATATATCCAAATATATGGGAGGACATGCTACTGAAAAAACAAGCTTCAAGAAAGATCGTAAAAGCAACTGGAAAGAAAGGTCAGTCTGCACTATTACGAACTGTCTCCATGGCAGCACCAGCACTTAGGCCCTACAATGCCTGCCCAAGTGTAGGAGCCTGGAGCATAAGACCTGGGGACAAGGTTCTAAGATCACAGAAGTGGAGTTTCCAACAACTCCAAGGTGGAAGAAAGCCCTAGCACAGTCCCTTCTTCACAAATACAACTAACAACTGATGGCCTTCAGTCATAAGGCCAGGGAACACAGGGGATGCAGTAATATTTATGCTGATGAATGCTGACTGGCAAGGAAAAAATAAAGTTCAATCCAAAAACTTACCCACTGATTCATCTTTGCACACTTCAACCTTGGCTTTCACCTGTCCCAGGGCTCCCGGGGTAACCTCAGCTCCCAGAGGGTCCTTCTCATCTGGAGGTCCCGAGTCAGCCCCCATGGAATCAGGTTCTTCCAGTGGAAACTCTAGCTCTGCAGATCGGCTCAGGGGCTTGAGAGGTGATACTTCCCCACTGGGGGGGAGCTCACTGTGTTGCTCCCTTTCCTCATTATCCTTCATTTTCTTGTAATGCAGGCAGGGGATGCTACTCAGAGGAGGGTCATGTTTCTGTGGATAGCAAAATTACAACACAGATCATAAGGATGTACCTGAAGGTATGAATATCCCATGTCCTTCACCAGCCTCTGCTTGGCTATGATAACAAGGTATGTACATATTCAGTCTGCAAGCTTGTAAAATGAAATGCATCCCCTACCCGTATGCTTCCCGTTCCCAAGAAGTACGGCCTGGACCAGGTGACCACCCGAGACTCTCTGTGAAGGTACACAGGGACTCCAGAATTATGGAATGTCATGATCCACCCATCAGGTAACGGTTCTGTAGGTGGGCGGCCACGACCTGCACAGAAAACAAAAACATCCTGCAATCACTTTAAAAACACTTAGAATTAATATTTTAAGAATTATAATGTGATAGGCCCTCCCTGAAGAGCTAGCTAGAAATAAAGGTGGAGAGTTAAAGCCCACCACTGCAAGTGAGCCTCAGCCGCTTAAGTATGAGTTCAATCCCTAGCTCCAGAGGTGATCCACATAGTGCGGCAGACCTCTCCTGACCCACCCGCTGCTCCCCTCAGCAGTGTACTTCATCAGTCTGCCTGTTCTGCTCCCTACTCTGTCTCTGGTGAATCCTCTTATTGCCCCTGTACCTCTGGCACCCCAGTTCTGTATGCATAAATAAATAAATCTTTAAAAAGAAAGAATTACAGTGTGATATAAGCTGATACATAATGATGTACATCTGCAACCTCTATATTACACCAACATTACTTTGCTAATCTTTATTCAACTATGTCATGACTGGTGACATCAGTAGAGGGAACCAAATATTGAAAAGAACCTCTAAAATCTAAGGAGTAGAGGAGTACCCAAAGCTCTCCACCAGATATAGCCCATTCCAGTCCCACTTGCCACTTGGCTATACAGGTATATACTTGGCTGGGCCTAACCTAAGTTCCTCAAAACAACAGGAAAATGTCTACCTTATGCATTGCTATACTCCAGGCCTAGGTAGGACTAAACAATATACATGAAGGGGCCCAGAAGAAGGTATTACAAAACACAAATCCTGACCTCATTTCCTGCTTCTACCACTGGTGAACACTGTGGACTCTCTGCTTTGGCCACGGGGACGAAAGCCTGGCTAATAAAATGCACTCTTGTCAACCATTGCTCCATGTGAGCTATTTAGAATACCTGCAACAGACAGTCCTAGTTGCTGGTAAAAACATAAATAAAAGCTTAACTAAAAATTCCTTATTAAGTACTGGAAACACATTAAAAATTTTTGAAGCAAAAGGATAAATGGAGGGCCCTCCCTGGTGGCGCAGCGGTTAAAGCACTGCACTAAGAAGCTTAAGCCACTTCCGCATGAGTTCGATCCCCGCCTGCCCCGGAGGTGACCACATGGCGAGGCAGACCTCTCCTGACCCGCCCGCTGCTCCCCTCAGCAGTACTTCTTCTGATCCGCCTGTTCTGCTCCCCACTCTGTCCCTGGTGAATCCTCTCACCCTCCGCATCTCTGGCCTGTACCCCAGTTCTGTATGAATAAATAAATAAATCTTTAAAAAAATAAAATAAAATAAAACAAAAGGATAAATGGAAGTGAACCTAAAAAAAATACCTAAATGATAAAAGTGGCATAAATGACTGAAGGGAAAAGGGAATGGCATCTAGCAGGCCCTAGCTCAGCAACACTGACTCCAGCCCTGTGAGCCCACAAACAGCTGATACTGGACAGATGGCTGGAGTCAGACAGCCCTGAGAAGGAATGCCTAGAAGGCACCCTTCCCTGTGAGCTAAGGCCAAGAAGAAGCTGCTTTACACTAGCTGAGCTAAATCAGGAGAAACAAACTATGAGCCAAGCACAACAAGGGTTCATCTGGGTCACTCATTTGTGACGAGCACCCACAAAGTTGGTCTAGCCATCTGAAGAGCTCACATGCAGTTCATACAAAGTCTTTAAGTGAAGCCCACACTGCAGTTCCCAGGAGGAAGGCAGTGGGTTAAGTAAGTTACCGAGCAGGCAGGCTGGGAAAGGAGCCGCAGTGCTAAATGCAGGCACTGCCAGAAGTATGCTAACCTGTGGGCTGCTTAGTAGCAAGCCTCCCAGAGATGAAGATTATTCCTCACCCCTCCCCAGAAACTGAGATACCAAGTTCATCTCCACCTTTATTTCTAAAACCAACATCCATCCTTTTCCAACATGGACATATACTGCAACCAGCATGGACATAGACTGCAACCAGCACGGATGAGAGTGCATACCACCTGACCTTAATTTCTTCACACTTAATTGCTTCACAATCTTCTGTACTCTGGTTCTCAGCTTGAGGTATCACTTGCATGCTCAAGATTTGCTCTGTACTCTCTCTGTGACATCAGCAGTCTCACACGAACAGATAAAGCAATTTTAATGGTTCTCTGCAGCCCAGCTGCACCTGGACACTCCACCTCCAATCCAACATCTCCACCTGGACACCCACAGGGGCTTCCAGGCCAGGAAAGCTCAAAACCAACACTGATTCCTTTACCACATCAATGAAGGAACATTGCAGGTACAATTCTGGATGCTTCACAACTGTTTTCCCCAAATCCAAACAAAATTCCATTGCTTACATCTCTGAAACTCCAATACCTGTACCCATGAACTCCCACCCTACCCACCTGAGAATATGGCCTTGCTGTAGCCACAGCAACACCAGCTTGCTTCTCTTGGCTTCCAACACTCAGTAGAGAAGAATCCAGAACCTGGACCTGCCACTGCACTGAGTGTTTACTTCTGGCGTTTATCTGCACAGTCACTGGCTACCATCTCATCGTCTCTCAGTGTATCCAACATCCCCTCTTTACCCCATCATCTCCCTTCCTCTGAATAACTGCAGCTGCTCTGAAGCTTCCACAGCATATACCATGATGTAAGCCTTGGTCAGTGTACATCTGGATGAGTCCCTGTGTCTATTCTGAGACTCCTTCACCAGACATCACCATTCTGCCCACAAACAATGCTCACTGCCCAAACTGCTGCCTGACACCTTAAGAGCTCTCACACCTACACATCTGTCCCCTGCTAACATCACTACTTCCTGACTTGCCAACTTACTTTTGAGCACTGTTTTAATCTTGGTCATCATTGGCTGCACACTTGTCTCGCCATCAGATGGGTGGTCACTGTCCCCTCCGTATTTCTCTTCCATTCGTCTCTTTTTGGGAGCACAAAGTCCCTCTTCCAGCAGAGCATCAACATCGTTGTCAAATTCATCCTACAAAACATGCTATTCAGATACTATGGTCCCTAGCTCCCAAGTTCCTGTACCACTGGCAAGCTTAAAAACATTAGTGAGAACAGACAGCAAAATAAGGCACTCTCAAGAAGGGGGACCTAGATGTAGCTTTATGGTGCCTGAAAAACAAGCAGGAAGAAATCAACAACTGAAACCAACAACTTGGCACAGTTGGGGACAACATCAGGGTACCTTTTAACGAATTGGGTACAAGGTACATACAATTCACCAGGAAGCTAAGAACCCAGACTCCTTTCCCACATTAATGTTACTGCACCTCATGTAGGTGGGTTGTTGTTGTTTTTTTTTTCCTGCAACATCAGCTTTTAAAGGATACTGCAATTCCCAAATACTTTTCTTTGGGTTTTGCTAAGAGCGCTCCAAAGGAAGGGTTGCCAACATACCTCATAGGAGAAATTCAAGGCTTCTTCATCCACTCTGTCTCTCTGCACGATTGCTTTAGCCGTGAACCCTCCTGTTCCTTCTTCATCTAGCTCCAAATTGTCAGTAAAATCTTCTAACTCATCGAGCACTGCATACTCCACTCTCTTTTCCTGATCCAGCTCATTCTCCTCATCCTTTTTATCAGCACTCTCACCCCCTATACCTACCCCATTACCAACACTCCCGCCAAAGGGACAAGCATGCATGTCTCCACTGACAGGGCTAAGGGCCAGATTGCACTCTGCGCGAGTGTCGCGCTCCACTCCTGTGTACAGCACCTTCCTGTCCTTACTCCTGCAGCTCTCGGTAAAGCTCACACTAATTTTTACATCCTTAAGCAACTTAAGGTCAGGGGAGAACTTCCGGACCGCAGGTGCGTGCCGGGCGGTGCGTGGGCTGTGGCCACTACAGTTCGGGTCTATGAGGAGGCGGGCCTTAGAGAAGGATCCTTTGGAGAGAAGAGAAGCTCCGAAGAAGTTGAGTGGGTCCTCAGCAGGGGATTCGGCCTGTCCATCACCACCAGAGCCAACGTCCATTACCTCTGCATCACTGGACGTTTGCAGGGGAGGTGGTGGAGACTGTTCACGGGGCAGCTCTTGGAGGGGGCACGCTCGGTTCTCCATCACCACTTCTCCTGCGGGCTCACGCGGGAGAGGAGAGGGACTCTCATATGTCTCCATAGCAAAAGTAGTTAAGACTAGTTTAAAAGACCAAAGTTTTAAAAACCTTACATAAATCTATACAGCTAACATGCACAAGTCCGTCGAGACCCAGGTGCCGTCCTGCCCGCGCTGCACACACTGGCGGCTTAGTCAAGCTGGCCACATTGCTCTTTTCATTAATGTAGACAGCTTTTAGAACCACTGCCTCAATTATTGGAAATCACAATGCACTCAGCTTAAATGACTGACGACTAAGCGAGTCTGTCTTCATGCCAAAGTGGCACTTTTCTTCTTTCACCTGCAAAGAGATTTAAAAACATCATCACAAAATGACAAAAACCTTGTGCTTTTCTGGTACCAAGAGAATTATTAGCAGTGTATTAAGAACTTGAAATAATGCTGCCAACAAGAACGATTTAGGCTTCAAAACTAACTCTCCTTTTCTTTAGAGCCAAAATTGTAATTTAAGGCCAAAGTTAAATACTTTATTAACTGTCCACTCTAAATCTCACTTCAGAAAAACAAAAGATCATCTTAAGGTTCAAAATGACTAGGAAAAAAACTATGCTAAACTTTACCACATCATTCCCCTCACTTGATTTATTAGGTAAATGATCACACAGTGTAAGACTGCCTGCCCCTTTCCAGAACACACATAAGGTGTGTGGCCTCACTCTGGGCATCAGTGCAACAATGATCCACTCACCTGCTACGGCTGGGTCAGTCAGAGGGCGAGCGCGAGACCCTCAGTTCAACTCTGCAGCACTAGAGCCTCAGAGGTACAGCCAGGCGCTCTTCTACCCATGGAAATCAGGGCTCTCCTGGGCCCACAAGGTGGCACGTGGACAGGACAGTGATGGAGCGTTCTGACGTCACCAGAGGTGGCATGGTTCTGTTCCCAGTAGAGGGGGCAGTAGGGATAGGAGACTGCCTGTTTTGGGAGTGGGTCCCATAGGAGAGAGCTGGAATCAAGGCACGTCCTGGGGGCAATTAGGGACCATCAAGATAGGGGAATTCTTGTGCCACAAATCAGTCCCTATTTAAAAAAAAAGGCTCCACAGCTGTACCAGGAAGAGTGCCTCTGCTAGAGGCATATGGGGCAGCCCTCAAGACCAGCAGACAAAGGTATGAAACCCCTGGTGAGGGGGTTGGAGCTCTAAAGACCACTGACATAGAACTGACGAGCTGTTAATGGGTAGAGGTGGAGAGGAGAAACAAGAGAGAACTGAGGGCAAATGAGGTTCTTCCCTTGGAAAGACATACATATCCCAGAATTTAGGTAGAAGCCCAAAGAGGAGAATGAATGAACCTCCAGGCAGGTCTGTCCAACAGGCTAAGGCCATAGTTCTGGTGTTGTGACTGACCCAGAGACAGAGGGCCAGAATACATGAGGGCGGCGTCAGTCACCCAGAGAGAGAACACAAACCAAGAAGACGGCTGAGAACACAAATCTGGGAAGCTTCATGCCAGAGGGAGGATGACAAAAGGATGGCATGAAGCTAAAAAGGCAGGACAGACGGGCAACCAAAAAACTCAGAGGTGGGCCCTCCCTGGTGATGTAACAGGTTAAAGTGCAGCAATATGAAGCTATCCACAGTCACTGCAGCACCAGTTCAATTCCTGACCAAGGAGGTGACCCGCATGGCATGGCAGACCTCTCCTGTCTTACCCACTATTCCCTGCAGCGATACATTTCAGTGGATCTACCTGTTCTGCTCCCCACTCTGTCTCTAGTGAATCATCTCACTCCTTTCACCTCTGGCCTGTACCCTAATTCTTATATGCATAAACAAACCTTAAAAAAAAAAAACACACAGAGGTGTGTAGAGGGCCTGGCACTAGAGCAGAAGCACATGCTCACACACCCATACCCTTCAGGTACAAGTGAACATGCACACACACAGAGGCAAATACACCTGTATGGAGCAGCCTAAGTGCATGGACAGAAAAAAAATCACCACATTTAAAAATTTATGGTGTTTGCAGTACAGGGATAGAGCACAGTGGCTGCACTTTGAAGAGAACACAAGTACCTTCAGATTTCATTCATTCATTTGACAAATATTCAGTGATCAAATATTTTATGGAAGGAGCTACCATTAACATGAAACAAGGTCCACCACCATATGCACAAAGCTGGTGAGGGGGCAGTTACCTATTTCCTATTTCCACTACTTCTGCTGTCACTATTTCCTAGAGTCTATGATGTTCTTATTTTTCTGAATTCAATGAGAATTTAACATGATACCTCCTCCAAAGGTGTGTCCCCTGAAGCTCCTTCAAGCAAAGATAGCAAATAGCCTGTCTCAGAACTGCTATAAACTCTAAGGAGGCTATAGTCAGACAAGCATGAGGAACACTATGCAGAATAAGGTCAGTCTCCTGGCAGCCAATAGGGATCATTTCAGCCGACAGAAAGTCAGCAAATCCAGTGCTAGAGAACACAGATCAGACAAGGACCAACACCCTCGGCACCTGGCAGGTCTGAGGAAACCCAGCAAGAGCCAATCTGCATGTTTCTGGAGACTGAAAGCACTAACATGAAGACAGTAAACAGGAGGGACTGAGACAAATAGTAGTACAAATGGACTACCACAAATGCTAGTACAGGTAAGGTGCCCACCACCTTATGAAAAAGGCCAATAAGCTAGAGCCAATACAGAAATACCAGAACAAAGATGATAATGATACTGAAGGCCTTGAAGAGGTGAAACGGTCAGAGAGAATGTCCAGGGAAAGTACTCAGCCTCAACTACCAGTTAAGTTCCTTACTAAATTTTAAGGCATTTCTACTCTGTCAAGTGTTAGCTGAACCATTTCCATGTGTCATAATCACCATTCTAAATTCTGAGGCACAGAACAGAAAACCATCTCTACACCACAGCTCACATTTTAGCAGGAGATAGATTAGTAAGAAAAGCATGTGCTGTGCTACCCAGAGAAAATAAAGGGATGCAATTTCTGAAAGGGAAGACCTCACATTAAATGTGCATCTGAAGGCATAGAAAAGTGAATGGTTAGGCTTCCCAGGCAACACAGAAAAGAACAAAGGCCTTTGGATAGAAGTTTGGTATAGCAGAAACTTTGGTTCTTATCTTCAGAAAGATGGACCACAGGACAGGAGAGGCCAAGCAATGAGGTCACATGATCCAATGATATGGATGGCATCCTGGGCCTCACTGGTGGCACAGGAGTTTGAGTTTCAGTACTATCAAGCTATCCACAGCCCACTGCAGCACTGGCAGCAGCACTGAGTTGTATCCCCAGCCAGGAAAGCTAATCCACATGGTGCAGCAGACCTCTCCTGTCTTGTCCAGCAATGTATTTCAGTAGATTTGCCTGTTCAGCTCCCCAGTCTGTCTCTGGTGAATCCTCTCACCCTTTCCTTCTTCCCCCACACCTCTGGATTACACACTCTAGTTCTTGTATGCATAAATTTTTTTTTTTTTTTTAAAAAAAAGGGAATAGGCCCTCCCTGGTGGCACAATGGGTTAAGGCCCAGCACTGCAAGCTAGCCACAGGTGCTTCAGTGCAAGTTCGATCCCCAGCCCCGGAGGTGACCCACATGGTGAGACCTCCCCTCAGCAGTGTACTTCATTGATATGCCTGTTCTGCTCCCCCTGTATCTGGTGAATCCACTTGCCACCCCTGCACCTCTGGCCTGTACCCTAGTTCTGCATGCATGCATAAATAAATCTTTTTTAAAAAAATTTAGCATTTTAAAATATGAAGCTATCCACAGCCACTGAAGCATGAGTTTGATACCCAGCCAGGGAGGTGACCCACATGGCGCGGCAAGCCTCTCCTGACCCGCCCGCTGCTCCCCTCAGCAGTATACTTCGTCGATCTGCCTGTTCTGCTCCCCAGTTTGTCCCTGGTGAATCCTCTCATCCTCCGCATCTCTGGCCTGTACCCCAGTTCTGTATGAATAAATAAATCTTTAAAAAAAAAAAAGGAATGGCACCCAACTCTCCATCAAGTTCTATTCTATAGGCTTTGTGCATTTTTACCCAGCAGTTCTCACAGGGTACTGAGAAATGTGAAGCAACTTCCTCAAGGTCACAGAAAGTAGAAGAACTGCTTTACCACCCAGTCAAGATACTACCTTGGTCTTATACAATCTTGCATTTTTAAAAGAACCCCTCTGCTGCAGAAAAAAAAATCAGAGACAAGGAGGGAGGACTAGATGAGAGCAAGGAGAATTAAAGGCTTGGATCAAGACATTAAGTGGGCCTCCCTCATGGTACAAGGGGTTAAGTCTCAGCACTATCAAGCTGTTGCCAGCCACTGAAGCATGAGTTCGATCCCCAGCCAGGAAGCTGACCCACAGGGCACAGCAGACCTCTCCTGTCTCGCCCACTGTTCCCCTCAGCAGTGTATTTCAGTAGATCTGCCTTTTCTGTCTTTGGTGAATCCTGTCACCCTCGACACCCCTCTGGCCTACACCCCAGCTCTTGTATGCATGAATAAAATAAATATTTAAAGATAAAAGGTATTAAGTTAGAGATGGTGAGATGTGGTCCTGAGGGTTGTGTGATGACCTAAAAGAAATCTAGGGGATTCCAAACTCAAGGACAGAGCTATCAAACTGAAGTGGTAAAGACAGCAATCGGAGGGTTCCCAGGTTGGTGAAGATCAGGATTTGGTTTGGATATGGCTTCTTAATAACACTAGATAAAGACAAGAAAGAGTGGTAGTTCAGAGGTTCCAATGGGGCTGGAGGTAGACAAGATGGAAATGTCAGGAAGAGGTGGCAAAACTCAGGAGGCTGGATGACATCACCAAGAAGGAGACAACAGTTACTACGATGAAAGGCTAAGACTAGGCAAAGCAGTCAGAATCACATTTCCTGCCCCAAGGTCACACATTACAAAACAGTCCTCAGAAGTGTTCCCCCAAAACAGTACCAGGCTCAAAGGATGGCTCAGTGGCCCAATGGTTGCACTATTTCAATAGACTGAACATATGAATGCAAGCCTTGCTTGCCAACTAGACTGTGTGCCAGCAGCAAACTCTTTATCATGGTGCCCTGTATCTGTGATACAGAGGTAAAACCATAACAAGTGGACAGCACCCTTCACTGGAGTCCACTTGCAGGCTAGCATTAAGACACTGCTGTGATGGTTCAGTGCTGTGGCTGCTGCCTTTAGGTCAAGCCTCTCATACTGCAGCCTCCCCCCCAATTTCACAGCAGTATGACCTCATCCATTCCTTTTGTCATTCTCCAAGGGACCGCACATCCTGTACTCACAGGCAGCAGCACCAACTGGTCAATGGCTTCTTTCGCTGAGTGACAGACTACCTGCAGGTGGGTCTGTCTGAGGCCCCAAGACTGGGAATCCAGTCTGCAGCCCGGAAACAGGGTACTTACTCCCCTAGTGGTTGGCCTCTCAGTCAACAGCCCTAAACTGGATTGGCGTGCATCGAATAACAAAAATACATGCAAACATGCAAAAGGTAAACGAAATTCCTACCACAAGCAACCCATGTGCATCGGAAGATACTTGACAGGTACCACTGCCAACAGGTTGCCACTTTCCATTTATTTCTACCACACTCATCGTTACAATAAGACAACATTCTGAATATTTACGTGACACTCCATCCACGAGCATTTGGGGGGAAAAAAAGACGGGTGACTTCTCAGATATCCCAAACTGTATTAGAGGGATCTTGCCACCCAGGTTCACGCCTTTCCCGCCGGAAGCAATTCGGGACCCACAGAGCAAGGAGCTTTACACCCCGGCCGTTTGCCCAAGCGCAAAGCCACCCGTGTCCGCTCAGCCTGGGCTCGGGGCCTGCCCCCTCACACCGCGCCCCCCAGAGGGGACCGCAACCCGACGTTCTCCGAGATTCGCGGCCATGATGTCTCACAATGGCCCGGACTCCGCGTGGCCGGACCCGCCCAGCCGCCGCCCGTGCCCGCGGCCCTAGGCCCGGGAGGGATGGGAAGGGCGCGTCCTCGCACAGGCCGCAGCGCTCGCCCGCCCGGCCGGCCCGCGGGGCGCCCCTCGCGCCCCGCACCTACCTCCGACGCCTGCGGCCTGCCCGAGCTGCCCGCAGCCCGACCACAGCAAGGAGCCCCTCACCGCCTGATCGCCTCCTCCATCTAGAAAGGCCGCCCAGGCACTCTCCGGTCCGCGGGACCCGCCTGCCGCGCGCGGGGAGCGGAGGGCGGGCTTTGGTGGTGCGCAACCAATCCCTTCACGTTCCCCCCACTCCTGCATTGGGGGAAGCTCCGAGCAGGCTGCCGAGGCCGCCAATCAGCTGCGCGTGGCGTTCGCAGCCTTGGCTCCCGGTCCAATGACTCCGGCCTCGCAGGCGGGACCAAGCGGTGAGGCCAAGGCCGTGCTAACCGTCGCAGCCCGGGGGGTGTTCACCTAGAAGAGGGCCGCGGCCGCGAGGAGCGCCGGGAACTGGGGGACGCGGGGAATGCTGGGAACAGGGGAGCGCGGGAAGCGCCTGGAATGCTGGGACAGGGAAGCAGGAGCTGGGGCGGGAGCAGGGGCGAGAGCGGGGGCGGGGGTGGGGGCAGGGAGGGGGTTGCGGGTGCGATTCTGCAACTTGAGCGGCCCAGGGCCTAGTGAATCACACATTATCCAAGAAAGGCATTAGTTCAAATATAATCTTTAGGGGAAAATAAGCAAATAAGCTCAAATGATGTGGACATTTGCCAGTACTCTATCAACAGCCTCGCAAATAGGGAGGTAGCAATATAAAATAACAAAATCTGAGTTCTTTTTAAAGATACATGTGGCTTTAGTAAAGGATTCGTGAATCTGACAGCATCCCATCTAGCAAGTAAAAGCGCTCCAAAGCTATATAAAATGAAAGGTTTTTGTAGGCAGAAAGCAAGATAAGGAAAGAGGGTAAGTTTAGGTAACTATGGGGAATGTAAAAAGGTTTTGAGACAAGTTATAACATCTAGGAGAAGTATGGATGAGACTGGAAGTGAAAGGATGAAAGAATTCACCAGAGACTGAGTGGAGAACAGGAAAGGCAGGCTGTTTTTTAAAAAAGATTTATTATGCACACAATACCTGAGGTGGAGTCCAGAGATTGGGGGCACCGGGATGAGAGGATGCACCAGAGACAGAGTGGGGAGCAGAACAGGCAGATCTACTGCAATACACTGCAGAGGGAGCAGCAGATGGGACAGGAAAGGTTGTCTGGGTGCCAAGAAGGGCTTGAGGCTCTTTAATAACCTGTATCAACTGAGATGTCTGGTCTTAAGCAAAGCCTGTCTAGAGAGGTTTAGTTTCAGAGATCGGGGTCCTTGGGTTACCTTTGAGAAAAGGTTCATCAGAGCTCACCTTTCAGCAGCACAGTTTCCCCAGGCAAGTTTCTCCACCAGATAGAGGCATTTACTTATATCCGAAGGAATAGGTTTATTATAAAAAGGGAAGGGTAGTAAAGAACACTTGCACAGACACAAACTAGTAGAGAGAGCTACCCCTGAAAGGGACAGGTTTTGTTGTGGGGAAGGGATGTCCTGCACATTGGGGTTGCCCTCTAACAGTTTGGTAATAGAGATGCCAGTGATGTGGTTTTTTGGAAATGAGTTTGGAGTGTGTGATACTTAGGTTCACTCTGGGAAAGGTTTCACCAGAGCTCCCCTTGTGAGTTTCCCAGGCAAACTTCTCCATGAGATAGAGATGTTAGTTATATTTTAAGATCAGGTTTATTAGGGAAAGGGGAGAGAAGAATAAAGACACTTGCATAAACACAAGCCGGCAGGAAGAGCTGCCCTAAAAGGGTTTGCTGAGAGAGGCCTGCGTGGTTGCAGGCAGGCAGCCCTGAGGAGATTAGCCTCTGCTGAGGGAGGTCAGTAAAAAGAAGTCCCAGCATGGAATAGGTCGTGGGCATACAGGAGGCTGCTACCCTGTAGAGAGACAGAGTTGGTGGAAAGAAGCACCCCCATAAGCACAGGTGTTCAGAGGATTGCTGCCCTGGGGCAGTTCAGAAACTGCAATGATAGAATCTTTTTCTCTTTGTGAGGGGTTCCTTTGTGGATTGGCCTGTTTGCTGCTGATTTGGGAGAACTATGTGGAGTCATAAAGGGACTGGAGATTTCACAATGGGCCAATGGGTCCAACCTCTGTATTTTTTTAAAGATTATTTATGCATACAGAACTCAGGTACAGGCTAGAGGGAGACAGAGTGAGGAGCAGAGCAGGCAGATTGACTGAAATACACTGCTGAGGGAAGCAGCGGGTAAGGCAGATAAGGTCTGCCGCCACACCATGTGGGTCACCTCCCTAGCAAGGGATCAAACTTGTGCTGAAGTGGCTGCTGCTAGCTTCATAGTGACCCGTTGCGCCACCAGGGAGGTGCAATCTCTATATATTTACCCTCTAGTCTGTGTTTCTGACACTCCCAATAGCGGTCTGATACCTGTTTGGGACTTATGGACTTGCCCCCAACCTCCTTGCTTTATTCAGCTTTTTACCTTGTGATGTCTCCTTTAGGTTTTCTATTCTTTTCCTCCATCACCTGCATAGTAACAGGTACAGTTTTGGGAATGACACAAATCTAACCAGGAACCATGCTGGAGGAACAAAGAATGAATCCCACCTCATTCCCAACAGTGAGCAAAGCAAAAGAGTTTTATTAAAGAACAAGGCCAGCTCCTACTAGTAACCAGAAGGCCTGAGTAGATTTATGGAAAGACAGATAAAGCGGCAGACAGCTCCTGCAAGTGAGGGGTCTGGAAAAAGGGCTGCCATTAAGTGAAGAACACATCAGGGTTTTATAGCAGTGGGAAGGCTTTGGGTCTAGAAGTGGTGTTGGTCTTGCAAGTTCTTCATTGGTGGCTTAGGACTTTTGTCCTAATAAGCATTTGATATTATGTTTCAAGCCTGCCCTTCCTATGCAGTGTTCTGGTATTTCCCTCTTGTTCTTTCCCCATGGTTATGTCCCCGTTTGCCTGTGTCAATGTCTAACTCCTCAGGAGGAGAGCTGCCTCTACTGCTTTGCAGAGGGAGAAGGTTGGTGAAGAGAAACACCTGCATAGCCACAGGTGGGATGGAGAGCTGCCTCTTGTCAGTGCAGTGGTAAGAGTCTTCTCTTTGAAAGGAGTCCATTCCTCTGTGGGGTTGTTAACTGCTGTTAAAATCATTAGGGTTGACACTTAAGGATTTATTTCTATATTTAGTTTGACTTGGTGAATTTGAAAGGACTGGTGTGTTTGTTTGTTTTTTTATAATGGCCCCCAATCTCCATATCCCAATCTCTGGTCTGGGTTTCCATACTCTATTCTATAGCTTGTGTAATAACTATGTTAATCATTTCTACCCCACCTCCAGTTTCTGGTCTTGTAATGTTTACTTCCCAAATTTTTTTACTGTTAGCCTCCATCTTTGGGCAATGAACTTTGACACAGAATGTGTGCACGTATGGGGTACAGGGGTGGGGCTGAGGAGCCAGCTACTTCTACATTCATGGTCAAGGTAATTGCTCTTACTGAAAGGAAAAAATACATATAAAAATGAATGCAGTAAAAGTAGCATTAAATAAACATTCCAACCCAGGTGCAATGAGCAAGTTTGCTTTCCCTTATCATTTGCAGATTCTCCTTTTGTCTGACAGATTTATGGATGGTCTTTATACTAACAAGATTGCATTCCAAGAGGAAGGAGGAAAGCTAGCTAGCCTCTTTCACAAAATTCCCCCTTCTAAATGACCTTGTATATTCAAAATGTAATCTACCCATGTAATTTATGTTAAGCTAACCAAGTATAAAAGGAAATGTGTATGTTAATAGTCCAGATCTTTCCAGGAGAGCTCTCCTATCTGGTGCCCACTAGTGTGAAAATAATAAAACCTGTACCCTCTTCTCCTTGTGTTACAAGGCAGAGAAAGGGGCACCACTGAACCCCTAAACCTAGCTCTAAATAGGTTCTGCCATCCGCCACATCAAAATAAAAGAACTTTAAGAAGGGAACTTTAATACAATCAGTACACAATCCAGAAAAGACAAAGAATCTAATTTCTAAATCAAACACCTGAAGTTACCCATCCCTTTGTGGGGCAAAATCTGCCCAAAGGGATTGGCTCAAAGCAAGGCCTGAAAGCCTGTCACAAGACTAAAGCACCTTCTGGCTGGGACTCATTGAAAAGGGTCAGAAATGGCCAGACAAATCTGGGAGTGTAAAAGGGTGGTCCCTAGGAAAAGGGGAGGTTCCAGGTTCCCTGCCCCACCCAGAAAGAGGGTGGAGTTGAGCAGAGAAAAAAGGAGAGAAGGAAGGAATCAGAGGAGAAAAGAAGAAAGCTGGATGGAGAATAAGAAGGAGGCCTGAGGAAGCCACATGGAGCAGCAAGCATGTGAGGAAGAAACCGTGCTTTTTCCTGACCCTGTAACAGTTAAGGCAGATGTGGGTAAGATACCTGTAGGGAGGTGACTATGGCAGTGTTTATATTGATTTTGCTCTTTTCCTCCCAGATTTGTCTGGCCATTTCTGACCCTTTTTCATGGGTCCCGGCCAGAAGGTGCTTTAGTCTTGTGGCAGGCTTTCAGGCCTT
>NW_004567152.1:1685429-1700297 GCF_000260355.1 Condylura cristata | reverse complement strand
CATGGGTCCCGGCCAGAAGGTGCTTTAGTCTTGTGGCAGGCTTTCAGGCCTTGCTTTGGGCCAGTCCCTTTTGGGTTGACTTTTGCCCACAAGGGGATGGGTAGCTTCAGGTGTTTGATTTAGAAATTATATTCTTTGTGTTCCCTATTGTATACTCACTGTATTAAAGTCCCTTTTCATTAAGGTCACCCTGAGGTTCATCACCCTGCAGCCCTATCTCCTCAAGCCTCAGTTTCCTCATCTGGCTTTTGAACCAGCCAGGCCTAAGTTTCCGTTATCAACAAGGTGCCAAGGCTGAATTTAACTGTAAATGTCCTAATCTTGCTCATCCCATAGCAACAGCCAATTGGCAAGTAGGCAAGTAACCAGTACATATCAGGAAAACGTCAGATGTCCTACGGTATGCAGGCGAGTAGTGAAGGTCACGTCTTACATGCATATTACATGCATAGATCAACCGGGTTAAGACAAGATAACTTTGTTCAATGTCCACCAATCAATGTACTGCTGAGCAAAAACTCCTCTCTGCTGGGCTGAAACTCCCCTCTTCTGTAATAAAAACCCTGCCTTCCCTGAGCTCAGGGCTCTCAACTTTGGCTGCTGCGTTGCTGCATGTTGGGAGCCCAGGCTCGCGCTTCTAATAATGACCCTCATGTGCTTTGCATTGGAATCGGCTCCTTGGTGGTCTTTGGGAAACTCAAAACCTGGCACAACAGTAACACTCAAATAAGGTCTATAGATTAGTTAATAGTCTCGTGTATATGCTGGCTTCCAGATGGGATAGTTTATTGTCATTAGGTAAGGTATTAATGGGAATTGGGTGAAGAATATTGAAATTCTTTGCTCAATTTCTTTTCAAGTTTGTAGCAAAGTGAAAACATTTAAAATGAAAAGGTTCAAAAAGAAAGGGTGAGAGGATATAGTGATACCCTCCAGCAAAGAAGCTGACCTTTCTGTCCCTTCCTGCCCCCTTCTTCTCACTTGATGCACCAGTGGTGAGCCCGTGATGCCAGGGGATGTCGGTCTTGTGGCTAGACCAGTCCCTAGGCGAGGCTTGCCTCGGGGCTCTCAGCGACCCTAAGAACCCTCAACATGCCACCATCAAACCTTGGTGATCCCACAGAAACAGAGGAGACCAAAAGGCAGTGTTAAGGAGTCTCAAGTCAGAACACTAGGAACCCAGCTCTGCCAAAGGCCAGGCTGCATTCCTGAACCAGTCACATTTGCTTATAGGCTTGCCTCCACATCCATCAGCTCCACACCTTCAGCCTGTGTCTGCATACCTCAATTTGGAAACTGAGAACAGAAATAGCGCATCTCAGATACAGGAAGCATTTGAGAGTGGGGTGCATTCCCACACTTACCTGGAAGAAGATGACCACATTGGGAACTCAGGGCAGGCTTCCACTGGAAATGAGCACAGAGGACTGGCTAAGCCATGCAAGGTCAGGTCCAATCCTTACTAGGTGGCATGCTCAAAGCACTGCTAGAAGGGATTGGATTCCTAAGGTCTCTGTATCCTTCTGACAGCACAAGGGCCTCATGTCAAGGTACTGGCTTAAAGAAACAGGAGCTTGGGAAGCACTAACATTGCCATCCTTGTTTCAAAAGGATATCTGGCCTAGGCTTCAAGACACAATGATGGGCGAGAGCAGAAAGGTCCTCCCTTCTGGAGCTCTTGTTCTGACTAGGGAGACATTCAAGAAACAATGAATTGGGCCCTCCCTGGTGGTGCAAAGGGATAAAACATAGCATTTGAAGCTGTCTGCAGTCACTGTAGCACGGAGTTCCATCCCTAGCCAGGGAGGTGACCCTCATGGTGAAGCAAGCCACTTCTGTCTTGCCCACTGCTCCCCTCAGCAGTGTGTTTTAGTCAATCTGCCTATTCAACTTCCCACTCTCTCTGGTGAATCCTCTCCCCCACCCCAATCCCCCAACCTTTGGCCTGTACCACAGTTCTTGTATGCATAAATAAATAACTTTTTTAAAAAGTAACAGTGTATCAGAGCAAGGACCAAGGCAGGCGAAATGGTTACTATAGATGGGGTGACATTACAAAGCTTCATCAAGGACCTGCAGAGTGTGAGGGAGAGTGTGGTTCGAATATCTGAGGGAGGAATTCTTCAGCAGAGAATGGGGCATGCAAAGGCCCTTGAAGCAGGGGCCATGAACAATGGCAGGGGCTTAGACAAGTGACAGGGCAGGACTGCAGGGCAGCAGGGTGAGCCCAGCATGGGTGGACCATGGGCTTACAGGGGAGGCACCCTGAGGTTCATCACCCTGCAGCCACCCTACACACCAGAGGCCCAAGAGTCTGTTACATTATCTCCTCAAGCCTCAGTTTCCTCATCTGTAAGTGAGGGTCAGAGTTGCATTAGTATACCAAGGCTGCCATAATAAAGTACAAGTGAGTGACTTAAACAGAAATTTATAGTTTTAGAGGCCAGAAGCCTAAGATCAATGTGTTGGCAAGGTCATGCTCCCTCTGAAGGTGCCAGGGAAGGGTTTGTTCCAGCTTCTCTCCCAGCTTTTTATTTCCTTGGCATAAGAAAGAACTCCAGTCTTCACAGGGGACTCTCCCTGTGTACGTCTATCTTTCTCTGCAAATTTCCCTTTTTTCAATAAAACACCACCACTTGTATTGGATTTTATCTTGATTATCTCAGTAAAGACCCAAATAAGGGGCTGCTAACTGGGGGGCAACAACTCAACCCATAACAATAGGAGCTAAGTTTTGAATAGTCCCTTCCTTGGGGAGCCCAGGACATTGGAAAGCCTGGGGTAGGATGAGGGCAGGCAGCTTCTGAGACTAGTACTGATGAAGTTTTCCCCAGACTGGCCCCATCCTGGGGTAGAGGTAAACATTTTGAGAAATTCTTCAGATGGCTTTGCACCAGGCACAGTGGTGCCCTGTGATCATGGCCAGATGAGTGCCAGCACAGGACACTGTTACTTGTGGGGCAACCACTGAGACAAAGAGCAGTGGTCCAAAGTATAGGCCTGACTATAGTGCTCCCTAAGAGGGTGCCTCATTGTCCCCAAATGAATCCCTGGCTCCTTCACCCCAGCTCAGGAGAACCTGTAATTGGCGCCAACCTTGTCCCATGTACACAGGCCCTTTTGTACAGCCTCTGCCCAACGACAGACAGATTGACAGGTTCATGGACCCTCAGGCTCCCATTATGGCACTGAAGCTGCCATGAACAAAAGAAAAAACAATTTAAAAAGCTTATACTGGTGTCTGTGCCACAGCAGACGCCCCTAAAGGCCTAGAGGGCAGTCCTCACCAGCGGAATGCACACATCACCAATCAGTCTGCCACACGAGTTACTGATGCACCACAACCTTGGAGTTTTATTATCAGCTTCTCACATTCAAGTACAGATTCCAATAAAAGTTGATTCCTCGAGAAGAGAAATGACAAGAACTGATTGTGTTCTCTTCTTGAAATGGCCTACCCAGCACCCATGGCTTCTAATGGATGGGCACAGGTTTGCCAAGTGTCCTAGCACACGAGATCATGTGTACTAGGACATGCACACACACATGCAAATACATGCACACACAGACACACACACACAGTACCTCCAAGCACACAGGGCCATCCAGTGCACATAACCTTCCCTCAAAATGTACACACACACACACAACTACTGAAACCATCAACCAGGCTTTGCTCCTGAGAGTAAGGTTTACTCCAGTCTAACTCTTGCCTCTTTCCAAATGTGGCTGTAGAGCTCTGTCATCCTCCACTGGTAAAAGGGCAAACTCCACCATGGACATAGGAACACACAAATCCCTGGCAGAGTCATGTGCACCTGTAAGAGGTTCCCATTTGCACGGGCCCTTGAGGTGGGCATTCCTCAGGGGTGAGAGTTAGCTCTGCAGTCTAAATTCATGAGTGCTGGTCTCCCAGCAGAAGGGATCCTTATCCAGCATGCTGCGCTCTGTGAAGGTCACGTGCCCATCTGCATCGACGAGGATGACTGTGTTGGTTCTGAAAGAGAATATGGGGCTCATGTTCAGCCTCCTGCTCTTGGTCCCCTGCCCACCTTTTGGAGTTCCAGCTGGAGGCATAAGCTCACCACTGCTGGAATCTGTACTAGACACAGCCCAGCTTTTGGTAGGTCATGAATGAGTAGCCTCAGTCTTGGGGAGTGAAAGGGACCTATCAGGGGAATCTGGGTACATAACCTAATGGAGACTGGGGCTCCCTCACCAGCCCTGCAGGCCATGTCTATGAGTCTACCCAGTACACACTCTGCAGTATAAGCCTGAACTACTCTTACCAGGAAGGCCCTTGGCTTAGCAGGCACTTTCCCACTCAGAACGCCCTAGGGCTCCTGGGCAACCGAAACTCTAGGCTGCCTTGGACTCTTCTAAGATTTGATACCCTCAACTGCTTGGAAACTAGGCCTCCTTCACCTGGAATGCTCCCTTCTGTCCTCTTCCCCACTGTCCTGTCCCAAATGCTTAATGTACCATCTCCCCTGTACCCATCCCATGGCAGGGTGTCTTCACTTCATTATTGCCTGTCTCCCTACCATCCCCCCTATGACCCCTAGAATCAGGCACCAGTTCCTAAGCAGCCCAATAAAAGCTGATATCCAGGTGGGCATGTGCATACTCAAGACTGAGGGTTCCAGTGGGGTTGGCCCAGCAACATGTGCACTCCACCCTCCCCTTGTCCCCATGTCCCACCCTCTTGTCCCCCAGGAGAAGAGCCAGGTACTGTCACATGTATAGTACCATGAGCACACTGAGCACACAATTTAGTCACAAAAATAAGCCTATGACAGAGGAGAAGCTGGAGGAAAATTATATTCCTGCACCTACTAAGGGAATGATCCAGGTAAAAGGTCACTGTTCAGGCAAGCAACCCTCAGGGCCTAGAGCACCAGTGCCTGGCACTCATACTACATGGAACTTGACCATCATGTCTGTCCCTCAACCAGAGGATTTGACACTGTCACATCCTGGGCATGGGGGATGGAAGACTCAGGCCTGCTGCCCTCTTAGTCAACTGGTCCCCAGACCTTCATGTCTGTCCTCTAGACAATGTTCTCAGCCTCAGCAGAGACGTGACCATGTCATCAGAGCAGTCACCTCATGGTTGCCTGGGGGAGCAACCACCTACCTCACCTGCTCTCCCACTCTAGTGACAAAAGGGGCTCACTTGCCCAATCTCATTGCACCTGAACCTGAAAAGCAGGTGTACATGTGATATCAGCCTGATATCAGTTGGCTCGATCACCATGCATGATCCTGGCTATGGGAACCTGAGGATATGTCCCATCCATACAGTCACTGTGGATTCCCAGTCCAGCGCAAGGCTAGCACCCACAGAGTCCACAACATGCCAGTCCTAGTAAAAATGGCTGTGCTGCCACAGTGCTCCATCTCCAGACCAGGTGTGCAGCACTCCAGAGCATCAGTCAGTTCTCCCCCACTCTGTGTATCCAAGCCACCTCCAAGTGCAGTATGTGGGTCCTCAGATAGGCCAATCAGGACTCCCAGCCCACAGACCCTTTCCTCCATCCACGATAAGGGGAAGCAAGGAAGGAACTTGCCTGGACAGCAAGTAACCATGCCAAGGAATCTGTCCCCTAAATAGCCTCAGCTTTAGGCCAAGACCAGGGGTCACTCTTTTCTGGGGTATGGTGACATCCCTGGTATAAGATGATCCTATCCTGGCCTGGTCACACAGAGGACATAACAGGCCAGGGACACAGGTGAGTGAGGGGAAGAGTCAGGCACTGGTACCTTTGGGCTTTCAGATTTGCTGATGTGAGCATGCCCAGTGCCAAGTGTTGGATCTAAGAGGCCCCTCCAAACCCTCCTAGAAAGCTACAGATGCCACAAGGGCCTATATCTGACCAGTAACACCCCTGGGAGTGAATGGTCACGTTGTCTATGAACATTAACTGTGGCATCTGCTCACCCCACAGTCCCTGAGCTGAAATGGCATCCACTTCTGGACAAGGAAGAGACTCTGGAATCCAAGGAGTGCAGGTAAGCCCCTTTTCCCCAGAGAACAGGACCACATGTGCTTGGTAATCCCCCATACCTGGTGCCGTAGTCTGGGCAGCGAACACACACAGCTGCATACTTGTTCAGAATGGGTTGCACATACTCCCTGCCCTGGGACTCGATGGCTGGGTCTGGCAACTGCCTGAAAGGACAGAGGAGGGGTCCATGCCAGCTCCCTTGCTGGCCTCCCATAGCCCAGCCTGCCTGCCTGTTATCCTGGATGCCCTGTAGTGCCCAAAGAGCTACCAGGCTCTAAAGTAACAAGGTTTGTTCCATCCACTTTCCTGCTCCATCAAGCCTTTCATTTAAGACTACAGTGTAAAGTCACCTACCACAGCCCACTCACCAGGAGTTTTCTCCCAGGACCTAGGACCCTAATGCCATGAACACCAGTGATCTGGGCACTGGGGAAGACTCTGCTAGGTGAGAAAATGCCCAGGGTCCCCAGGGGAAGGAGAAAAGCCATCCCAGGAGAGAGGTGAGATTTGAGCGGGTATAAGTGCTGTGAACATTAGCCTGGTTAATGGATGTGATTACCTAGCCACATATTTGCCACAAGAGATTCCCTGTGAGCATCTGAGGGCCGGTGCAGGGCCAAAGCCATCAATAACAGTAGCTTAGGGCCCCAGTCATGAGTCTTCAGGGATGACAGAAAATGTATATGCGCTTAGCAGGAAGGAGTCCCAGGAAGGAAGACTGACGGTGTCATGCTTCAGAGGGGAAAGCAATAGTAATCCAGGAATAGACAGGGTCCCAGGAGAGAGGAGAGGGAGACAGGACATTGGGGACTCCTCCAAGATGCCACTGGGGTATAGGACAGACAGTGAGTAGCTTGGTTAAAGCACAGGGGAGGTGTGAGCTGCACCAATGTGAGACAGGAAGACCAAAATAACCCAAAAATAAAATAGAGTTGGTATCCCTACAGTAGATGCCCATCTAGAAGTCACCTGAAGTGCCTCAAACCCTGTGAAAGAAGCCTTCTTTCCCTTGGGCAATTCATGATGTTCCAAAGCTAATGGTAGAACATCATGTGTAAAGGAGAGTTAAGCCCTAACTGTTCACTTATGTGATTAGCTAATTAACTACCTAGCATCTTCTGAAATCCCGGAGGGGAGCCTCCAGCTTCTCTGAGCCCCATGCAAACGACCCACATCAGGCCTCTAAGGCTGGTGGGGGGCACAGGTTGGTAGGGTAGCTGTGGGGGATGGGGGAGGTTGGTGGGAAGGAGACAGAGAACATCTCTCTATGTAGTTTCCCTGTGGCTGAGTAGCCACTGTAGTCATTTGGGCATCCCAGGGCAGCAAAGCCTCCCTCCCTATATGTCCCACAGTTGGAGAAGTAGAGGGACCCGCCTACTCACGCCTCTTCATTGTTAAGCACATCCAGGAGCTGGGCAACAAGAGCATCCTTGGGAACTGCCTCACTCTGCTCCACTACTTCCAGGAAAAGCTGCTTCCCAAAGCACAGCTTCCTCCACGGTGTCTCCAGAAGTGCATTGCTCAGTCCGTAGGTTCCTATAAGGAAGGGGACTGAGGGTAAACTCCTACCCAGCAACATGCAAGGTGCTCGGGATGTGGCTGAAGAGTGCTGAGGTTAGGCCACCCCATGATCTAGCACCTTCTCTACAGGCATTCCTAACCCATCTGCATGGCAAGACAATATAGTGAGGCAACACAGGAATCTAAAAGTCATATATGCATTGTGGCCTTGAAGGGCAGGATAGTAATGAATAAAAGACCTGGGTGAAGAAAAGAGGGAAACTTGCAAGAGAATCATCTCCCTATCTCAAGCCTAGGTGGAAGTCCAACTGAGAAGATGAAGGTTGCAAAAATCAGCAATCTGAAGCTAGGGGGTATCCACCTTTTAGGTCATTAGTCAGGGAGCCTGCCAACAAGGGGCAGCCCCATGTGGTGGTAACATGAGGACCAGGTCCCAGGAAGGGGAAGCCATGGGACTTTAGGGCTAGTTTCTCAGAACAAATTTTCAGAAGGTTAAAAGAAGGAAAAACAAAAGAAAGAAAACGAAAGGGAGAGGCACAAACTCAGGTGCCCCCTTAGGGAGATCAGCAGACAGGCAAGTTTGGAGTCATGTTCACTAAAAGATGCATGGAATACAAGGAAACATTACTCTCTGAGGCTGCCAGACTTTTAGGAGATCTCGACCAAATCTGATGTGACTCCAGTCACTTATGGGAAGACAGCTCATGCAACACCAGGCACCCATAGCAAAGTTGCCAGCCTCAAATATCACGATGGGTATGGATGTGAAAAAATTAGAACCATCCAGAGTGTTTGACAGGAACTTTGTTCCCACTTTGCACTGGGAACACAATGAGGGACACAATAGTCGTGGAACAGGTTTGCAAGGCAAGACTCTGCTACCTAAGCAGATATTCTTGTGCTATTTATTGAAAGCATACAGGCTAGTAAAAACTGATCATGTGATATTGGTATGAGGAATAAAGTCCAGACAGTAGGATTGGAATGGGGGCCAAAGTTTCACAAGGACATCTGGTCAAGAGACATTTGCATTGTGCTGATGTTATCAAAAGCAGAACTATCCTGAGATCACCATGGAGTCATGTAATCAAGTCAGTGGCACCCCAGGCCTGCCTCGTTATGTGGGCTATAATCCATAGGTAGTCAAGCCGGGGTGCTCTGTTGTGGTTTGCAGATAGCAAATAGGTCACAGCTGCCTATGAGTGATCAGCTCATAGGAGCCCACACTACAACAGTGGAAAACACCATTCAACATTGGTGCTGTGCAGCAAGTAGCCATGTGCAAATGACAGAGGTGGGCCCTTACCTCATACTTTACATAGGAATCAATTAAAAATGTCCCCAAGACCTAAACATGAAAGCTAAAGCCTTTAAATTCCTAGAAGAGGGTTTAGAGCACAGTGCTATGAAGCTATCTGCAGCCACTGCAGCACAAGTTTGAACCAAGGCCAGGGAAGTGACCCACATGGCATGACAGACCTCTCCTGTCCCACCCGCTGCTCCCCTCAGCAGAGTATTTCAACCAATCTGCCTTTTCTGCTTCCCACCCTGTCTCTGGTGAATCCTCTCACCCCTCCACTCCTGGCCTGTATCCCAGTTCTTGTATCATAAATAAATAAATCATTTTTTTAAATTCCTAGAATAAAGTGAGGAAAACTACATAACCTTAGGTTAGGCAATGCATTCTTATCTTTTAAATACTTTTAAATACTGCGCTTCAAAGGATACCAACAAGAAAGTCCACAAAAAGAAAGACAATTTTTTTTTCAAATTATGTATCTGGGGCACAACTAAATAATATAAAGATATTTTAAAGGTCAATAACAAGACATAAAATGATTTTAAAATGAGCAAAGGATTTGAACAGATGTATTTCCAAAAAAGACATACAAATGGTGAATAAACACCCCAAAATATGCTCAATGTGATTAGCAATCAAGGAAACATATATTAAAACCACAAGATAACCACCTTTTACCACTAAGATGGCCTTAATAAAAAAGACAGACAGGGCCCTCCCTGGTGGCACAGTGGGTTAAAGCACAGCACTGGAAAGCTTAAGCCACTTCCGCATGAGTTCGATTCCCGCCTGCCCCGGAGGAGATCCACATGGCAAGGCAGACCTCTCCTGACCCGCCTGCTGCTCCCCTCAGCAGTGTACTTCGTCAATCTGCCTGTTCTGCCCCCCTCTCTGTCTCTAGTGAATCCTCTCACCCTCCGTATCTCTGGCCTGTACCCCAGTTCTGTACAAATAAATCAATCTTAAAAAAAAAAAAAAAAAAAGACAGACAGTAACAAGTGTTGATGAGCATGTGGAGGGACTTAGAACCTTATACCCTGCTGGTAGGAATGTAATATGGTTCCGTTGCTTTAGAAAACATTTTGGCAGTTCCTCAACAAAGAGATGAAAACATGCATCCACACAGAAATTTGCAATAGATGAATTTTCATAGCAGCACCATCCACAAAAGCCAAAATGAAGAAAAACCTAAGCATGCACAATGGATGACTGGAGAAAGAAAACCCGCAATGTCCAGATGATGAGATACTATCAGTTCTAAAGAAGGAATGGAGTACAAGCACAAGCTACGGCACAGATGGACCCTGAAAAAATGATACTAAGTGAAAGAAGCCAATCCCCAAACTGTATTTTATGATTCTGTGTTCATGTTCATAAAATGCCCACAATGGGCAAATCTAGAGACAGAAAGTAGATAAATAGCCCTTTGTAGTTGAAGAGGGAGAATAGCACGGCATTTGTTTTCAGGTGATGAAAATGTTTCAGGGTTAGGTTGCAGTGATGGTTGTACAACTTTGTAAGAATACTGAAAACTAATGAATCTACATATTAAGTGGGTAAACTGTATGATATGTGAGTTATATTTCAATAAAACTGTAATTTTTTTTTAAGTAATATGGATCAGGTTGGGGCAGGCATGGGGACAAAACAAGAAGGCATAGTTTAAAAGAATTTCTCCTGAATGGTTTAACAGAAAACAAGCATTACTAGCCAGGTGCTCTCAAGCATTAACAATCAAGTACACTTTGGGGGTGTTTACAGCTGCATCCACATGATTCTCTGGGCCAATGCACAGAATGAGAGGTGAGGATGGGGTTCTCTGCTTTCTTCTGTGCCTTTCATTTTCTAGCACTCTCCAGATGGCAATGAGCTCACCCCTGGGGAAAGGTGGCCTAAGTTGTCAGCAGTTTGATATATGGAGCTGGTGAAGCCATGGGCCATAAAGTGCAGAAATCAAAACTCACAGTCCCAGGAGAGAAATAAAAGTGACCATGTCTCTGAAAAGTACAGAGGTGTTCCCACAGGATCACCCCAACCCAGCACCACCCACCAGGGCAGGCTCACCTGGTGTGAGGACAACAGGCTCTGGCTCCCCACGGTTTCCATAGTAGCAAACCACATCTCCCTTCACTGTGCTGTGGATGAAGAGGAGAAGATCAGACCAGAACCATTGGGTGTCCTGCTCCTGCACTGCCTCATACCTAGCAGGGACCCAGGAATGTGGCCAGGACAGGGCCCAGTCAGGGATACAGGCCTGCAGGGGCCTCACAAGCAAAGTCACCAATACCCCTAGCTCCTAACTCCTGGCTTACCATAGAAGCCAGTGGTCTGGGAGCAATAGCTGAAATATCCTTCTGCCTCCCCAAAGTCTCCAAGACATGAGTACATGAAAGCCTCCAGAGAGAACAATCATAGAGGGATGAGCCTCATACTTATGAACATTGACCCCTCCAAAGGCCATGGCTGTACCCCAGAGGCTCATCCTGAGCTCTTCCATTTGGGACAGGTCACCCTGGGTGACAAAGACTTCCCAACAAAGCACCAAGGACCACATTTTTCCTCTTTTATAGACTGGGTGTATATTTTTAAAAAATAACTTAATGTCCCAGAGCTAAAGATGTTCAATTCCTAAATACCAGAGGGATTTTCTGTTCTATGAGCCATTTCCTGGTGTTGTGCTGAACACAGAGAGCTGTGCCTTGAATGCACAAATGCAGAGACAGTAGGTTTTGAGGAAACCTCACCTCCCTGGCCTGTTCCTCCTGCTCAATGCTACTCAGCTGGCAGAATTCCCCATTCACCTTCACATTCTGTTCACATTCTTCTTCACCACAGCTCTTGGCTCCCTTCTTAAGGTATTTACTAATGACCAGAGATTTTGTTTGCAGGCAAAAAGTTGGAAAGCACAAGGACCTTTCGGATTGGGCCATCACTCCCTGAGTAGAAGGTGGCCTATACCTGCCTGAGTAGAAGGAGGCCTAATCCAGGGACCGGCCATGGAGGGAGTAAAGCTCTCTTCTTGGCCTTGACATCCTCCAGGGGCTAAACACAGGCTACTTTCTGCCCTCTGAATGCCAGCCTCAGGTTTTGGCACCAGTGCCACCTGGCCCTCAGGATACTCCTCTCAGGGCCACCTGGCCCTCAAATATAACCCACTGGTCTCTCCTGGCTTCCACCTACTTCCATGGTCTGTTCCAGGGAGGTAGGTCCTGACACTACTTCCCTGGAAGCCAGGAAAGCTGCCTAAGCTTCAATGAACCCACCCCAACACTAGAGGGAGTCACCTGTATTTGGATGAGTCCCCTTATCACAGGGCCCTTAATATCAAGTGGCTACTTGACAACTGCCAGGCAGTAAGTACTGTCAAGCACAGAGACCATTCTCCCAGGTCAGATCAGACATACACAGAACTACTGACAGCCAAAGTGAACCCTAAGCTGGTGGGAGCATTGAGGGCACAGGGATTCCCCCTCTAGAGCAGGCCTAGATGGAAGGAGAGGGTTCAGGGCAGCAAGTGCCTGGTTGAGCACATTCTTGGTCCTGCTCACGGGATACCACAGCCTCTGCAAAAAAACATCTATCTGCAAGGCAGTGCCAGGCCAGCCACACCATACATATTAAACACTCAGCACAGTGAATCTACCCTTGTGGAAAGAAGCTGGTTCAAACAGGTTCACCACCTCCCCAGTGCCAAAGGCATCCACCAACTTCTGGGACACTGAAGGGGAAGGGATGCCAGAAGCAGACAGCAGAACAGATGGGAGAGAGCATTAGATGTCATTGTATTGGAGGATAGTTCCCGGTGACCACACCTCTAATGCTCTTCATCCAGGCCACCCTGGTTAGGTGGATCAGGGTTGTTCTCACCAAAGCCTGAAACCAACAAGAACTGTGTTGAGAAACTCGCACCGGGCCCTGGGTATCAGAAGAGTGGACACCCAACAAGGGTTCCCATATTGGCCTCCCTTTACCCGCTGCTATTCCTTCCCTGTGCACATTCTGTCATAGACACCAGGACTGTCAACAGCATTCTCTCACCTGCCTTCAGACTTGTAGTTGAGCCTTGGCAGACCAGCTGCCCACACCCTGTCCCCTCTTCCCCAGCATCTAACTGGTGGTCCTGGATACAGGATCTGGAGTCCCACTCAGAGGACAAGGGTTCCTCATGACTCCTGATAACCTATGCACCAAATATCACTTCATGTTAAGTACCAAAAGAGGTAGGTCACACTCATGCCACAGGCAGCACCTGCTCCTCAGATGGCACTAAGAAAATGGCACCCAATGACAGGCCGAGAGCTAAAGGCAGCCTATGCATCTGGTGCCTGAGTTGGTGCTGGGCATAAACAGGGTCCAGGTGTGGGAGCGACAGAGATAAACATACTCTCAGGAGCTAGGTCATAGCCTGATGGTGGCTAGACAGTGCCTGGTTTTGCACTTCAGATGGAAATGCAGATGGCATGGCAGGTGTCCAGGGCACCAAGCTAAAAGCATCTCCTGTCCTGGTCCCTAATTGGTGGTTGACAGTGGCTACCTCCAGGGGCATCCATGACCCCAGTCATGTACCCACAGCTGTGCCACAGGACCCGGCCCCACTTCCCACAGGAATCATGGTGAGGCCACCTGCCTGTCTAATCTCAGCAGTGTCAGGCACACACAAGGTGGCAGTCAGCACCTGCATACAATCCCACATGACATCCATGTGTAGCCATCAGCCCCTCTGCATCTCTATGTGCCCCAGGTGTGCCTGGCAATGTTTTAGCTGCCATTTCCCACAAGATCCAGGTCTCCTGTAAAGTCCCAACAATGTGACTCTTGAATCTCACAGTCATCCTCATAGCCGGCACAGGTACCCCTGCAGCTCCTGGAACAGCACTTGCCTGGGGGACCTACCTCTCCAGCCCCAGGACAATACCCTCCACCCTCTTCTTTTGCTCCCCAGCCTTTGCAAATAGGCTTCCATGTTCACTGTTGAAAGCCATGGTTCACTTGGATGGTTTTGCTGATTCCAGACAGGTATTAGGAACTATCTGCTCCTCAGCCACAAACATGGCAGGGAGACTACGGGAGCCAAGAGACTAGTGTAGGCTAAGGGTGCCCGATACTAAGAAAGTGCCCTCTGCAGTGTTCACAGCAGGAGCCAGTGGTCCTCACATTGTCATAGGAAGCCCCCAACTCTGCTCTCCAAGTCCCCACAACAGTGGGTCTGGGAGGGTTTCAGTCCCTCTGGATGCTCACCAACCCCACCAGGAGAGATGTCCTTGAAGAGACCACCATGATGTCACAGAGTAGTGTGACAAGAGACCCGCTTCCTACCAAGCCCGTAACTCTAGCACATGGTGATGCCCTGTAGACCCACCTCAAATCCGCTGCTATGAGGTTGAAGCCATTATATAGGTGGCCCTCTTTGGAGACCTTCTTCAGGTAGGACAAGCTATCCACATCGGTGGTCAGAAATTGGGCCACGAGTTCACCTGTGGGCGGGGGATAGACACCCACAGCTAAGGCAGCAGGGATGAATCCCCCTCTCTACAGAGACTGGGAGGCCCTCCTGGGCTGGACCCCTCCCATGTTGGTCATACCTCATTAACACAGCAGTCAAGGAGGATGGCACCAAGAACAATTTTCCTTTTCTTTTTTTAATAATATGTTTATTTTTACATAATTATGTGTCTTTTCCCATCTCAGTTGTAATCCCCTTGGGCTTCCCATCACCAAAGTCCATTGCACTTCCCTCCCCCCACCGTTTTTGATCCCATTCCCCATTCCACCCCATAAAATGTCTCTGGTATATAGTTGTTTATTATTATTATTATTTCCCTTGGCCCTTTATACTCCTGCTATGAGTAAAACCATCCAGTATTTTTCCTTTTTTTTTTCTGGCTTATTTCACTAAGCATGATCCCTTACAGCTCCATCCACATTGCTGCAAAAGGCATGTGTTGATTTTTTTTTGGTTGCTGAGTAATATTCCATTGTGTATATGTACCACATCTTTTTAATCCAGTCATCTACTTTTGGGCATTTGGGCTGTTTCCA
>NW_004567152.1:1683723-1684634 GCF_000260355.1 Condylura cristata | reverse complement strand
AATATAAAAAGACATAGGACTGTTAACTTTTATTAATAAAATGTGAATGGGTATTTTTTAAAAAAAGCCAAAGAACTCTGTATTTATTGGGTTTTTGTTTTTGTTTTAATTTTTTCCTCATTATACCCCATAGGCTAGCACAAGGGGAAAAAAATCTTCAATGGGGACAATGTGTGTCCTTGGGGCTGTCCTTCCTGGGCAGCTGATTGGCCAACATTGGCTAGTTGGGAGGCAATGACAAAACTGTGAAGAGTGACATCTTGGCTAGGGACTGAGTGGAAGATACTCTCTGAGAGGAGAGAGCCCTATCTGTACCAGTGGTACAGTTTAGGGCAGCCTGAGGGAGAATGTTACAGTGAAGCCAGACAGCAGGTGGCAGGGTAGGAGCCAGAGACCACCTCCCCATAACTCCTTCCTCCACCCCCACCCCCAGCCCCAAACTACTTTCAGCACTACACCCTTCTTGACCAGTACCTCGGCCCCTGGCTTCTCGGTCTAGCCTAGGCTGCAGGTAGTTGGTGAGTGCCGCCAGCTTCCCTCTCGTGCTGATGCCCAGCCAAGTGCCCCCTTCCTTGCCTGCTTCCATGTCAAGTCCTGCAGTAGAGAGAAATGTAGCCATCAGTAGTGTTCACCATGGTGGATGCCAGCCAAACCTGAACCCATACCCTGGGGAGATGCCTGCTTAGTGCAACAGTTCTAATTGTGCAACAGGGGCCCAAACTGTAAGGCAGCCCTTGGATACAATGACCCACAGTTACCAGGCTGAGGTGGGCACCTGGCTTGGACAGAAGGCACTCCAGTGCTTGGGCTGGTATTGAGCTAGGAGGAAACACTCGCTCCATTACAGTAGTGGCTCTAGGCCTCAATCCCAAGTCCTGGACCAGGTACAGGAACACTGCCTATCCTGCCCC
>NW_004567152.1:1677728-1683523 GCF_000260355.1 Condylura cristata | reverse complement strand
GGCATGAGGAAGACACGGGAGTCAGAGTTGGGAGCAAGTCTTCCTGCTCATTCCCTCAGCAGGTCTTTATTTATACAGTGTAGCAAGTAGTTAATTGCAATAATGCATAGGGTAAGTTAATGACAGATCGACATAAAACGTTCTCAAAGACAAGGGGAACAAAGCATTTTTCTCTTAACATTTTATGGTACACTATCATTTTTTGTGATAATGTCATTTGTACAGATGTTCAGTTATCACCCAAAGGAAGAGGGGTCTAGGAAGGGATGAGCTCGTTAGCAAAAGGTTATTAGGGGTCTTAGGGAAGTAATAAATTGTGTTAGCAGAGTTATCAGTGGTTGTCTAAAGAAAAGCTGGTGACTAATTTAAGGCTAGCAGAGAGTAGCTAGTGCTTATTTTAAAAAGGAGTAAATTAAGGGAAAGTTGTACAGTTGTGCATTAGGCAACACCTGTGTAATCAAGGTTAAAATTGTCCTTGAATCTTTATGCTCTGGAGTCTTATCTGAGGTTTGCTTTTTATTTTAAAGAAAAGAAGAAAGCTTCCCAGGAGTTTTTATGCCTTACTTCTCTGGGGGGCTTGCCTTTTGTCTCAGGAGAGACAGAGGAATTTCCCGGCCTGGGGCAGCTTGGCTGGGCTAGGCAGCCACTTTATGAAGCTAAGATAATCCAGTTGTAAACTGATGGTTGCTCAGAATATTTTGATATTATGATTATACAAAAAAAGAGAGGTTATAACATAAGTTAGCAATGGAAATTCTGATTTTTCAGAGCTTTTCCCAATCTATCCAGAATTTGTCAGTCGATAGAAGTTGCATAGCTTGTATCATTAGGGGTTTCATTACTAGGAACCCAGTGCATATCCAGGCTCTCCCACCACTTTTGCTCACCCTCCCTATTCCCACAGCACAGACTCAGGTCATAGACTCCATAGTCCATGGGGCCTCACCATAGTGTCAGAGAGCCCTTAGAGCTACATGAGATCACCTACCTAGACGAGAGGGTCATTTTACTTGAAGGCTGGGTTACAAATGACTGAGTCATTAAAGCTTGTTTTTATAGCAATAAATTACAGCAATAAAAGATATACAGATCAAAAAAAAAGAAACAATATTTATAAATGAAAGAATAGCATGTAATGAACATCCAAAAGGAAGCTACTAAAAATAAAAATGGGCCTCACTGATGGCCTATGGGGTTAAGTCTCAGTGCTATCACTGCTGTGGCCTGAGTTCAATTCCTGCTAATCCATCTGGCACAGAGGACCTCTCATCTCACTGCTGTTCCCTTCAGCAGTGTATTTCAGTAACCTGCCTGTTATGCTGCCCACTTTTGTCTCTGATGAGTACTCTCACCCCCTGCACCTCTGGCCTGGACCCCAGTTCTTATATGCATAAATAAATAAAATAAATCTTAAAAAAAAAAGAAGAAAAATGGCCCTCCCTGGTGGCGCAGCAGGTTAAAGCACTGCACTAAGAAGTTTAAGTCACTTCCGCATGAGTTCGAGCTCCACCTGCCCCGGAGGTGACCACATGGTGAGGGAGACTTCTTCTGACCCGCCCGCTGCTCCCCTCAGCAGTGTACTTCGTCGATCTGCCTGTTCTGCTCCCCACTCTGTCTCTGGTGAATCCTCTCACCCTCCGCATCTCTGGCCTGTACCCCAGCTCTGTATGAATAAATAAATAAATCTTAAAAAAAAAAAGAAGAAAAATGTATAATGCCTAAAGACTCAAAAACTATAGAGCAGTGCTGAGAAAAATCAAGTACACCTGAAAAAGAGATATGCCCTGTTTGTTGACTTAAGATTCAACACTGTTAGGATGATACTTCATCCCAAATGACCAAAAGAATCAACAAGCCTCAATCAAACATCCCAGCATGTTTTTGTTTTCAAGATGTATTTATTTATGTATACAGAACTGGGGTACAGGCCAGAGGTACAGGGGGTGAGAGTATTCACTAGAGACAGAGTTGGGAGCAGAACAGGCAGATGTACTGAAATACACTGCTGAGGGTAGCAGTGGGAGGGTCAGGATAGGTCTACTGCACCATGTGGGTCAGCTCCCTGTCCAGGGATCAAACTTGTGCTACAATGACTGCGATAAGCTTCATAGTGCTGTGCTTTAACCCACTGCGCCACCAGGGAGGGCCTTGTTGTTTTTTGTTTTTTTTTAAATAAATAATTCAATAGAAATTAACAAGCTGACTCTAAAATGTATACGCACACATAAAAGAACTAAGATGTCTAAAGCAGTCCTGAGAAAGAACAAAGTTGGAAGACTTACTCTACCTGATTCAAGACTTACTATTGATAAAAAGCTGCAGTAATTAAGAGTGTGGTTGTTGGCATCAAGACATACAAGCAGATCAATGGGACCATTGCATTTAGAATAAACCCAAGTAATGCAACAGGTAAAAGAAAACCCATCTAATAAATGATCTGGAACAACTGGAAATATGGTGGAGGGTAAGGATATGAATTGCAACCCCTACCTGGCACCATATATAAAAATTACAAAAGTTTGAGGTAAATCATAGAGTCAAACACAAAACCCCAAATCAGGAGGTTTCTAGAAGCAAACAGAAAATATCTGTATGGTCTTGGGATAAAGTAGGCTCACATTTTATGGCTAAGATGCAAAAGGAACACAACATAAAAGAAAAAGTAGATTAAAAGATTGTTAAAATAAAATATTCTGATTTTTTCATTAGGATATCATTAGGAAAATAGGAAGGCAATATATTTATCCATACAACTCAAATCCAGACTCTATAAGAAATATATAAATCAGCCCTCCCTGGTGGCGCAACAGGTTAGGACACAGCACTGCAAGCTGGCCACAAATGCTTCAGTGAGAGTTCGATCCCTGCCCCAGAGGTGAGCCACATGGCATGGCAGACCTCTCCTGAGGTCTGTTCCCTTCAGCAGTGTACTTCATCAGTCGGCCTGTTCTGCTCCCCACTCTGTCTCATCACCCCTCCACCTCTGGCTTGTACCCCAGTTCTGTATGAATAAATAAATCTTAATAGATAGATAGATACATACATACATACATAGATATAGATATATATCAATAATAAAAAAGTGAGTGGAACTTCAAGCAATAGTATCTGGGCTTACTTCCTATCTATAACAACCAAAAATCCAGACAAAATATATTAAATAATGGATTTCTAGATACTGAGCCTCAGAATACAAAGGGCAGTGACCTCTGCGAGACAGGAAAGAAATGAGGTGGGACCCGGGATTAGAAATCTAGGATGCTGCATGGGGAGGGGGTCTAGGCAAAGTCAAAGAGATTTCCTAGCTGATGAAGTGAGCTGAGAGTCTGAGGAGACCAGGCAGCAAGAGTTCATGTGTCAGAGACAAAGGAACACAGTCACAGAGAACCTAGATATCTTTTTGGTCATATGTGTGAGGAGACCACCCATGGCTGGGAAGAACCAAACAGAATGATCAGGGAAGACGCGCTCACAAAGGGTGATCAGTGCTTGTTCCCAGGAGCCACCTGGTAGAATCTCAACAGTCAGGGGCACTCGGAAGAATAGACAGAAAGATCTTGCCTGGGGGCCTACCTGGGGCACAAGGGTTTGCTAAAGTGCAGTGCTATGAAGCTATCCACAGCCACTGCATCTTAAGTCCAATCCCCAGCCAGGCAGTTAACCCACATGGCTTAGCAGGCCTCCCCTGTCTTTTCCGTTGCTCCCCTCAGCAGGGTATTTCAGTCAAACTGCCTGTTCTGCTCCCCACTCTGTCTCTCATGAAACCTCTCTCTCACACACACACCCATCACACACACCTCTGACCTGTACCCTAGTTCTTGTACGCATATAAGAAATATATCTTTTTAAAAAAATCTTGCATAAGTAGTGGAAAATAATCACCCAAAGGCTGGTTACAACTTCTGGACTGCCTACCTAAATAAGGCCTGAAAAGATAAAACTGATTCTGATTAAGTTAACTGTGTCCCAGAATAACGCTTAAGACAATTTATAAGTATAGTAAAATATTCAGCCCCAAACAAGATGGAAATCCATAAATATTTGGCACCCAATCAAAAAGTTACCATGCAAGTGAAGAAGCAGGGAAACACAGCCCTGTATTCACTGAAAGGAGTTCAATCAATCCATTAAAACTGATCTGTGGCCCTCCCTGGTGGCGCAGCGGGTTAAAGTACAGCACTAAGAAGCTTAAGTCACTTCTGCATGAGTTAAATCCCCACCTGCCCCAGAGGTGACCACATGGCGAGCCAGACCTCTCCTGCCCTGCCCGCTGTTCCCCTCAGCAGTGTACTTCGTCAGTCTGCCTGTTCTGCTCCCCACTCTGTCTCTGGTGAATCCTCCCACCGTCTGCATCTCTGGCCTGTACCCCAGTTCTGTATGAATAAATGAATAAATCTTTAAAAAAAAAATCAAACTGATCTGTAACTGCTGGGCCCTCCTTGGTGGCGCCATGGGTTAAAGCATAGCATGAGTTCGATCCCCAGCAGGGGAGTTCGATCCCTGGCAGGGGAGGTGACCCACAAGGCATTAAAGACCTATCCTTACCTGCCTGCTGCTCCCCTCAGCAGTGTGTTTCAGTGGATATGCCCGTTCTGCTCCTTACTCTGTCTTCAGTGAATCTCTCACCCCCATCCCCACCCCTGTGCCTCTGGTTCTTGTATGCATAAATAAATAAATACTTTTTAAAGAAAACTGATCTGCAACTGTTGCAGATGTCAGAATTTGCAGACAAGGTCAGTAAAGCAGTTATTACAACTGTTAATAGGGACAAGGATGATATAAAAATGAAATTTCTAGATATAAGTCACATTATGAAGATGAAAAAGATTCAGATGGGATTAAAAGCAAGTTAAGGGGCCCTCCCTGGTGGTGCAGCGGGTTGGAGCGCTGCATTTTCAAAGTTAAGCCGAGTTGTGGTGGCTTCACTGTGAGTTCGAGCCCCACCCTGGAGGTGATCCACATGGCAAGGCAGATCTTTCCTGCTCATTGCTCCCCTCAGTAGCGTACTTGTTGACCTGCCTATTCTGCTCACCACTGTTTCTGGTGAATCCTCTTGCCGCCCCTGCACCTCTGGCTGTATTTCATTTCTGTATGCATAAACAAATAAATCTTTTTAAAAAAGCAATTAGGGCTTCCTTGATGGTGCAATGGGTTAAAGCACAGCACTATGAAACTATCACAGCTACTGCAACATAAGTTCAATCCCCAGCCAGGGAGGTGACCCAAATGGTGTGTCAGATCTCTCCTGACCCAACTACTGCTCCCTCAGCAGTGTGTTTCAGTAGATCTGCCTGTTCTGTTCCCCACTCTGTTTCTGGTGAATCCTCTCACCCCCTCACCTCTGGCCTGTACCCCAGTTCTGTACATATAAATAAATAAATCTTAAAAAAAAAAAAAATGCAGGGCTCTCCCTGGTGGCACAACGGGTTAGGATGCACCACTGCAAGCTAGCCACAGCTGATTCAGTGTGAGTTTGCTTCCCGGCCCCAGAGGTGACCCACATGGTACAACAGACCTCTCGTGTCTCACCTGCTGCTCCCCTCAGCAGTGTACTTTATACATCTGCCTGTTCTAGTCCTCACCCTGTCTCTGGTGGATCCTTTCACTGCCCCTGCGTCTCTGGCTTGTACCCCAGTTTTGTATGCATGAATAAATAAATCTTTTTTTTAATCTTTTTTTTTTTTAAAGATATATTTATTTACACACACAGAACTGGGGTACAAGCCAGAGATGCGGTGGGTGAGATGATTCACCAGAGACAGAGCAGGGAATACACTGCTGAGGGGAGCAGCGGG
>NW_004567152.1:1604045-1676843 GCF_000260355.1 Condylura cristata | reverse complement strand
ACAAAACGCAGAGGAAAAAGAATAAGAGAGCAGACAGTGGGAAAAAATGTTTGAAGAAATAATACCCCATTTTTTCTAAAATTCTAACAAGTTTCCAAGCAATGCTGTTGCACTGGTGTAAGGAATACCATCAGTCTTCAATTATACTGCACTCAGACAGTAGAAGAATGTGGACACAAGCATCTTTCAGCCTTACACGGGCAGTATTGGCTGCTGGGCCCACCCAGCAAGGTGGTGACTGGGCCACCCTCCAACTAGGCAGGTGTTCTGAATCAAAGTTCTGGGGGTCAAGTCCAAATCACTACGAAGGGTAAGTGACCAAGCCACTAGAGCTCCCCAGTCAGAACGGGCAATGACCCAGAGGCAGGGTGCAGGCCTTAGAGCCAAGGTAGAACAGAGCCAGGTGGCCAGGACTGCCAGAGGGCCTGGGCAGCTAGGTCTTCATCCAGGCTTCTGTGTTCTCCTCTACAAAAATCCTTGAGAGCCGCCACCTGCTCCCCTTGGCAGCAGTCCCTTAACCCCGTACTATCCATCTGATCAGCCTCCCATGTATGCCCTGCAGCAGTGACACACATAGCCTACTATGTCCCCACCTGTGCCTCCAGTTTAGGATGGCTGGGAATGGCCCTAGCCATACCTGCATGCACTTCTTGGCCCTCCTCCTACAGCACCACATGCCTGCCCCTTGACCTCTGGAAAAACTATGGTCAGAAAAGTAGGAATTCCCAACACATATCCTATACTACTGAGTCCACGACTCATGAAAGGGGATCCCTTTTGAGTCCTGTTGACATCTCAACATTTTCAGGATTTCCCAGCAAGTGATGATGAGGCTGAGACCCAGATGAGATCTAGTCTCTTTCCCATTCACAGCCATCTGGAGTCCTTGTTCACAGCCTGGAGCAGCTTTCCCCACCACCCACCCCACCTGCCCAGGATGGTGCCCTGTCCCAGTCTCCTCACTCCCATCTTGTTTTCAACATGCCAGCACAAAAACAAACAAACAAAAAACACACTCACACACACAAAAAAAACAAAACTCAGGTAGCAGTGTTTTCCTCATACTGCTACCTGACCAGTCTGCACAGGGGCCTTTTATAAAGCTCCACAGGCAAGTCTTTTGACATGTCAAAAGTGCAGGGTACATAAAGCTTCCCAAGGTACACAATGCCATATGTCCCGCCCCCCAGGCTTTGACCCCCCACTACCGTCCCCCCCCTCCCTCACCCCTCCCCCCCAGGCAGATCTGCTAGACTGGCACAAAGGCAGAAGGACCTCTGGCTTCACCAATACCTTTCTAGTAGATCCCAGGCCACTAGTAGATTCCAGCCCATTCTATGTCAAGGAACTGCTTCTTGTCCAAGGGCCTCAAGGAGGCTGCCAGCTGTACAGGCAAAGGGCCCTGCTGTCACCCAAAGAAACTTGGGTGTATCTCCCATCTATGGCACCACCTGGTGCCCTAACCAAGCGCCTGCTCTACAAAGCAGGCCGGGCCCCCTAGAGCAAAGGTATTTGAGGGTAAACAGAAATGTGCAGACACGCAGCACATGCAGGCCCACATGTATGCATACCCCCTGCCCCAGCTATGACACACGACTGAGGAGATCTTCTTTTTTCAATGTTCTGATAATTATTACTATTTTTTTAATAATATAGTCATTTATTTTTACATCATTTTGTGCCTTTTTCCATCTCAGTTTTAATCCCCTTGGGTTTCCCATCATCAGATCATCCATGTGTCATCACCACAGTCCAGTGCATTTCCCTCCCCCCACTGCTTTTGATCCCACTCCCCACTCCACCCCCACAAAATGTCTCTGGTATACAGCTGTTCATTATTATTATTATTTTCTTGCCTAGTCTGTTATACTCCTACTATGAGTGAAACCATCTGGCATTTTTCCTGAGGAGATCTTTTACCTCACACAAATCCAACCACACACCACGTTGAAAGTGTAGATTCAAACAAAACAAGCTGATCCTCCCAGCTATCTCTTTCAAGGGTGCACATGGCTTCAGGGCCATGTTGGGGTTTGGGGACAGTTTTGAGACTAAGTACATCAATGCTGTCCCTCACTTTGAAGCCCACCCTAAAGAGTCATCTGTGCCCACTTAATCATTTTTGCATTTATACCCAGAAGCCACACCAGTGCACCTAGAGCCCTTCCAGGGCTCTCACTCCTTCAGAAGAGACTCACCACTGAGGATTTCGTTGTTGTTCCCCCAGAAGTCTGCTGCCTTGGATGGTCTGTGGTAGAATTCATCCCTGTTGGCTGCCAGGATGAGCCTGAAGGAGAAAAACCAACTAAAGGTCTCAAAAAAAACACAAAAAAACACTTTTTTTTTTTATTTTTTTAATTGATTTATTTGTACTGGGGTGCACACTTTTTTTTTTTTAAATAGCAAACGCCAAAGACAGGAACCCACATAAGATGAAGATTCAGGTAGGTAGTTCCGAGAAAGCCTGGACAATGTCCGGGGGGTTGGCGTTTGGCTGAGGAAATAGACAGGTGCCAAGTGAAGATGCATCCACAACACTCAGGGCCAGGAGATGGGGTTCCACCCAGCCCTGTCGCACAGCCTGGGCCCAAGCCTCCAAGATGGGAAGAGGGAGGGGTCAGGCAGACGGTGCTGAGCTGCTGGGGAGGGTCCCTGGTTTTCATCTGTCCCTTCCCCTAGAATACCCCCCAACTCTCAACTCTATGAGCTTCCTGGAAATGTGAAGTGTCTACTATCAGAAGGTGGTGGGACATGTGGACAATGGCACAGGGTCCCCAAAGGCCACTCTGTCCTGTGTTTGGGGATATTTTTTCAGGAGAGAGGATGATTTCTGTGTTTTACTAGTTTTTTACAATGTGAATCAAACAAGATTATTTGACAATTAGGACACTGGTTTTGTGGTAAGAACATGAAATTTCTAGTCAACCTTACCACAAAAGTAAATAAGAACACAGATGGTGACTGCAGGTCACAGGAGTCAATCCCAAGGCATCTGTTAGACTTCAGGATCTAAGCAGCAACCACTAAAGGACCTGAACCATAGTGGACACAGGAATAGGGAGTTGTATGGTCATACAGGCACATTGTGTACAAGTGACTCTAGTCAGTGGTCAGTATTAAGGAAATTGTGTTGACTTGTCAATTTGCTTGACTTGAACAATTGTTCAAGGTAAAATGTGAATTAACTAAACTATGCATAAAATTGAAAGTGAAACCAGACAGGCATCACAACTCAGGTTTTGCAAACATTTTCATTGTGCATACAGTGTGTAACCCCACACACAATGCCAACCACAGCCAGGGGCCTCAAGCAGCCATGGAACCAGTTGGGTTTGCCCAGGAAGCATCACCACTCTAGTGATGCCCATCCATTATGTGACCATTCTCTACCTCTCCACATAGCTGGTTATGGACCATGCCTGCAGCAAATAGGGTCACTGTCCTTATTACAATTTCCAGCCATTCACAAACCAACCCTGTGTAGCTCCAGCTGCATTAGTCCTCCCAGACCCGCACCCTGGGTTGAGACACACAGCCTGCTCCTACCCATGTCTGCTCTGTCCCTTCTGGGACCAGGCTTATGTCTGTCCTGACAGGTACCACTACCAAAGACTGCCTATAAGGCCTGCCCCAGTAGAAGAAACCCCACTGGCTGAGACCTGCACAGAGGGTCCCAGACAGTGTAGTTATGGTAGAGATGCCACAGGGGTTGGCCAGCTCCTACCCCCAGATCCTGAGGATGGAAGTCTAAGTTGCACATGGTCCCCATGAGCACTCTCTGTCAGAGATCCTATGTTCTTCCCATTCTTATTCATCCCACACATGTGGCAGGAGGGGACCTGGATGGCCATGGGGTCAGTGCTGTTAGCTTCTGCTGGATTTTACATATGACACCAAAAAAAGGGAAAATGAGGCCTTCCTAGTGGTGCAAGGATTAAAAACTCAGTGCTATCAAGTTATAACTAGCCACTGCAGCGTGAGTTTGATCCCCAGCCAGGGAGGTGACCCACATGGTGCGGCAGACCTCTCCTGACACGCCCGCTGCTCCCCTCAGCAGTGTGCTTCATTGATCTGCCTGTTCTGCTCCCCACTCTCCCTCGGGTGAATCTGCTCACTGCCCTTGCATCTCTGGCCTGTACCCCAGTTCCATATGCATAAGTAAATAAATCTTTTAAAAAAGGAAAAAGAAATTAAAAGAAAAATTGAGCAGAGCCATCTGTCCTAAATTTACAACTGATTATTTTTAAATAAGAACAGTAACACGTGTTTCTTAATAACTAGAAATATTAGTTGCTGGGTTATTTTTGTCATGGCAGAAGTTATTTAGTTGAATTGCTAGTGGTTTGTTGGGGATTTCATTAAATACAAAATTCAGAGTGGATCAGGCATAGTAATTGCTCCCATCAGACTCAACATGAGAGAATGTATTCTCTCCTGCCAATTCTGGGTACCACACACTGACAGAAGTTATCCGTATCATGACACCAAGACACGAGGGATGTGCCCATCAGAGGATGAGGATGTGAAGTTTTAGTCTGCCGTTAATGATTCAGCGTCAGTAGGTACACCTCAACCTGTTGCTGAGTGTGAATCTGAGCATCGTCTGGTAGGGGAATCTATGCACTGCCTGGGTAAATCTGTGCATCTGGGGGAAGTCTGGTTCAGCAGGTGCACAGGTCCATGTCAGTGAGCTCAACAGCAGTGACGACCCCCATGGAAGCTATCATGAGGGGGCAACAGCTCAGCCAGCAGTCCTTCAGGCAGGGGCTGGTAAAAGGCATCATCTTGTGAGTCTAAATAAATATTCTGATACCAATCAGGGGACATCCATGAGCACGGTCCAGATGAGGAGAGGTATGTCAGTTTCTACGCACCCTAACAAATGACCTCAAACACTGCAGCTTAAAGCAGCACCAACTTGTTATCTTGGTCTGAAACCAAGAATCTGGGCCCACTTGTGCCTACTTCTCTACTCAGGTCTCCCATAGGTCTAGAGTGAAAGAAAGAGAGACCTGTGCACACCCTCCTCACTGCAGGAGGTTGGAGAGGTCTTAAGGATACATGTCAAATGCAGCAACGGGCAGATCTGGGAGTAACAAATACAGTCAGCAGAGGACTCAGTGGCTGTCAGACTCTAAATCCTCACTTGAGAAATTCTTCACTTGGCAGGTGAAAATAAAGTCATTTTGTGGGTGCATTGGAGTTCAAATTAGTGCATATATGAAAGCTCGATAGCCAGCAGGGTGGGCCATGTCAGCTAACCATTATTGTAACCGAGTCCCCAGCTCACCCTTCATTGCACACACTGTGGTAATGGAGCTGAATTTTGCACTTAGGAGCATGATCGGTCTTGTCAATAGAGGGAACTGAAGAAATACCAGAAGGGAGGCTTCTTTTCCCAACCCCAGTATGCTTCCTCAAGACATTCCTACAACACATATGGCTTCCCCAGTGCGCCTATAGCAGTGAGTTGTACCCAGCATCCCTCTTATCCTAAGAACAAATTTCCAGCAAGTTCTGCTGGTGTGGCTGTGGCACCCCACAATTTCTCACTGTGCTATGGCTGTGCCCCTTTCTCCACTGTAGTTTTTACCTCAGGCTGGGAGTAAAAGGTACAGTTCTGTTCTGGGCACTCTACTCCCATTATAGTTAATAGTTCTGTGCATTATACTTTCCCTGCTTGAATCACTCTGCCTGGGTTCTGAACTCACACAGCTCACTCTACTGGGGTCATTTAGGGTCAGCTTGTCGACCATGACCTGGCTCCGCTGCTCACTCCTCTGCAGGAAGGGAACATTAGGTAACCTTTAAGCCTCATCTCCTGGCCCGGAATCAGTGAATGCAAGCACAATGTTGGGCAACATGTCTGTGATTTTGAACGGTGACAAAAATAAGAAGCTAGTCAAAATAGTTCAGATTTTTCCTGGTACAGATTTCTGAATGATGAAAAAATAGTAAGCAGTTATACTAGTGAACTGGTTCAAATGTTATTTTGGTTTTAAGTTAAATGCCTGATCCTCCATGTAATAATGTCCATGGATTCTCACTGGAGTGCCCCATGAAATGAGGGGTGCCACCCAGAGACTACAGTCTTGGGGAGACAGAGGACAAAGGATCAAATCATATCTCATGCCTTCCTAGCCTCTGTCTCCCACATCCTCCTGCTGGTCTCCAGCTTCTGCTCCACACTCCCAAGTCTCTCTCCTTAGCTCCAGAATCAGAGACCCCACAATCTACTACCACCACCCAGATTTCTCCCTAGCCAACATGGATCAGCCAGCCCAAGTCACGCTCTTGCTCACACTGCAGTAATTTTGCAGCCTCCTGGTCCCCCTGAGAGTCCATAGTGCTGTGCTCCTACCTGGACCCACTCTACTCCTCTGTCTTCCCCACACAATTAACTTCAGTGGTTAAGTCTTCACAACTTTGTGTACTTGGGCTCAGGGTATTTGCCACCAAGAGGTATTCCCTCTGGCACCCAGACAGTGACCACTGTCTGCATGCAATCCTCCCAGGGCCTGTTCTCTCCCCACCCATGGACAACAGTCATTCCTGCACACAGCACCTATATGGACCCCATGAGGACTGTAGTGCCTGAGGCCAAGTGGAGGACAGCAGACACAGAGCAAGGAGTTACCTGTATGCATTTTTGGAAACAGGACGAGGATCAAACTTAAAGAAGATGATGCACATGGGTCCCCTGGGGGTGGCTTTGCTCACATGGAGTCAGAGTCTGCAGGAGAAGAAAGAAATGAGTTGAGTAAAGGACAGAGGAAAAAAACCACCTCCACCCCTGAAATGTAATATTCCCTGGTCTGGCACAGAAGCACCTCTATCATGTCCTTGACCCTCACTCAATGAGGAAGAACCACATGCCAGACACAGCGCTTTCTGACACCACACAACCATTTCCTTAAACCTGAGCCCTTAACAGCACTGGCCAGATGTCCATAATGTTTGCTAACCCTGGAAAGGGCAAGTGGGGATGGTAGGCACTGGAGGTGTAGCAGCAGCGAGAACAAGAGCCATGCACAATGCTGGGGTAGGAAGTCTCCCTACCACACGGAGCAACTATTCAGCCTACTGTGTGCCTACTACCTAGACCACCTCCTCCTTTCTTGACAATAGCACCAACTCTAGCTCTAACTCCTCAAGGCAAGGTCACATCACAGCTTACCTGCCTGGGGGTACAATGCAGCAGGATATTGGCACATGCCCTCCATTCACAGTGACTCAGGCTCTACCAAGGGACCCCAAAGGCCCTACATATACCCTTGTAGGCAGGGACACAAGCAAAAAATATGTGCCAGTAATGTGGACATGCACCCAGATGCTGGTGTGTTTGGACTCAGCAAACCCTTACATATAGGGCCCACACATCTCAGATCATATCCTGAGGCCACAGGCCCTGGGTAAGGTAATTGTGAGGGTCTCTGATGTGTTTTACAGACATGCCTCCTGGGTGGAGCCCAGGTAAACTGACCTCAGGCATCACGGGTTCACGCCTGGGTGTGGACACATGTGTACGTGTGTATTGCGCATGTGTAACTATGTGTGTCTAGAGGAGATGCCTGAATTCCATGTGCACTAGCCTGGGTGATCTAGGATTGGGGAGAGTCCATCCAGAGGCCTGCCCCTCAGGATGTCAAAAGCATGATGCCCTGCCAGAGCTGGGCCAGGCACCACCCACGAGGAGATATCTGTGAAACAAGTCTATTTCAAGCCCACACCATGGGAAAGTGTGGAGAGATAGTGCCCAGACCAATCCTTCTTCACATCAAGCTTCAACACAAGTCAAGGCAACTATGTCACCCTTGCCCCTCATCTCAGTGTGGCTACACAGGGCAGATGGTCAGCCTGCTATGTGGGGCATCAGCACAGTCCTCCTGCACCCAGGAGCCAGCAAGGGCTCCAGTTCACTCCCTTGGTCCAGGGTCCCCACAGTGTCAGAAGAAACCCTGTCCCATCCTTGGTATATAGTGATGATGAGAGCTCCCCTCTGACATCACTGTAATTGTTCCCAGTTCTTGGGCCTCTGAAGCAAAACCTTTTTTGTCTCAGGACAGAACAAGAATGTTCCCAGCACTCTGACCCTGCCATCAGAGTTGTACCAGCACCATGCAGACAGACAGGAGCTCCACCATAGTCAAGAGAAAAGGAGAGGCCAAAGTCCAAGGCTGGCAGCCCAGACACAACCATACATTAACTGTTGAGATCACAGGCCTCAAGTGGGTGACACTACAATGCTGCTGTCACTGCACTTCCTTCCCAATCACTGGGCCCACAGGGCCAGGTTAGGGATGTCACCAAAGGAGTAACTCCACCAATGTCCCCACAGCTTCAACAGGCCATACACAGGACTCAGTCCCACAGGCATGGACACTGGCAACAGCCTCAGGGAACCAATAAGGTTCTCAATAAGGACCTGGTTATTACACTGGTCAGGTGGAATTAAGGTGACAAGCACCATCTGCAGAAGCATAGATACTATAGGACATAACCATTTGTGATGGGATTCTACCAACTGACTCTTGCAGGACGCTGTGACAAAGGCAGTATCAGAATCAGAAGGACTCTGTGCAGAAGAGGACCCGGAGGGAAGAGGAACAGGCTACTTTCCTGCCCTTGGGGACCCTGGTAGTGCCCATAGGGGGCAGCATCCCAGGGGCTTCTGACAAACCTAGTACTTGTGGGCAGGATCAAACTTCCTTGTAAAATAACTCAAAATGCTTGAAAGAAATATGAAAACATCTTAAAAGTAATCAAGAGCTGACAAAGTAGTGTAGATTTGGCCAACATCTCAGAGAATGCAGGAAGAAGAGAGGGAAGCAGGGGATGGTGCAGCTGACAGGGCTCCCAGTATCTGCCACACAACCAGAATCCAGCACAGAAAACAAAGGCCCTTCACCCAAGGAAGTTGCCCTCCCAGGTATGAGAATACTCCAGATAAGGCCAGTTTACACTATCTGTGGCCACTAGGCCAGCATTTGGTCAATGGGAGAAACCCTAGCAGCCCAACCCTGCCAAAATCCCACAGACCCAAGCCCCACCAGGAACATGCCACTCTGGGCTGTCAGAGGAGAAGGCCATGTCTGCCTCAGTCTGCTTTGGTCCCTTGGGGCTGCGTGCCAGCCACAGCACAGATACAGGTCTGGTGCTCACAGGCAGATACAGAAGCCCCTAACATGGTCACAAGAGCCCACTATTCTAGTCAGTTTCAGGTAAGTGGCATACAAGTGCTCCAGGTGGTGGCAGTGAAAGCTTCGTGGATTGAGGGAAGGCCACCCAGGGGTCCCCAGACAGCCAGGCACCAGAGGTGTGGGCGCAGAGTTCAGGGCTGCGGCCTCGACGAAGATGTGGTCATTGGGAGGGAAGGACCAGAGGAAAGCCAGCCCCTGGGGAGGGAACCATCAGGAACTGCCTTTCTCTCCAATCCCTCACCCCCTACTCAAGCCAGCTCCGCTGCCCACCAACTCCTCCCTTTCCTCGCTTCACCATCTACCACCCCAGGTCCAGTATACGCCCTCAGCAAACGCCTGGCAGGTCCCAAGGGTGCAGAGGCCCCTCTCCCAGCATGCCCCCACCCATGCCCACCACAGACCTCCATCACCCTCTTCAGGGCCTGACCGACTCCTCCCTGACACCCTAGCTTACTGGGCTACCTTCACTCCCGCTGACTTGTCCAGTCCCTGAAAACAAGCCCTGGATATAGCCACCATTGTCCCAGCCATTGCACTGCAAGCTAAGGAAAAGCATGCAGGCAACTGGGTCTAAAGGACACCTGTGAAGGGGGGTGGGGAGATAGTGTCTTGGCTTTCATGGTGACAGCCCCAATCCACCTGTCCCCACTTCCATCTGTGGTCCAGCATGCAGGTCCAGGCCCTGGTAAGAGTGTTCCTATGACCCTGGCAACCCAAGTTCAGGGTCCTGGTCCCAGCCAGTAAGGGCTGGGTGGCCAGAGCCAGTTGAGAGCTGGAGGAAAGGGCAGGGATCTAAGCCCCCATGGAGTGGAATCCTTGAAGTAGTTGAAGGTTGGCAGTGACTAAGCATTAAAGAAAGTCCCTCCTAGCCTCTGGGTCCTGCACCCAGGCAATCCTGCTCCAATGGGCAGAGAAGGCAATACCATGATGTATACACGCTGCAAGGCCTGCACATGATGGATGTACTCTCCAAGGGGTAAAGGGGAAAGGGCTCAGCCTCCCTCTCACTGGGTCTCATGGCAATAGGATAACACCGGGAACACCAGAGCACACAGAGGAGAGTCTGGACCAAATGGGGCAGACGCCACAGAACTTGGCTCTCTAGGCTGCATGCACCAGGAGAAGGCTGGGCCCAGTGATCACAAGTCAGGCCAGGGTAGCACCTTCCCAAGCTGGCACCACTTGACAGGTGTGACCCCCATCTCACTGAGACTTGGGCAGTGTGCCTGAAGTCACACAAAGGAGCTCATGGAGGGTGTCTTCTGGTTATACTAACAGTGAAGGTCCCAGCCTACATGGGGTGCTGATGTTAAGTAGACCCTCCCCCCACCGCTCCCAGGTGGTACCCAAGAAGCCAGAATACCCCCAGCCCTGGACTTTCACATCTGTACTACCGTGACACATCCACAAGCATCCCCACCTATGCACAGACATATTCAGAAGCCTGGTATCTCCTAGGGTCTTCCTGACCTCACTAATCCTCCTCAAGCCAAAGGATGAGAAGCCCCTGGGAAAGTCCCTGAAGGAGCAGGCTACCTCTGCCCCACTACACTGAATCAATGCCTACACATGCGCCTGCTGGGGGCCCTGTCATAACTGCCAAGCACATAGGAAGGCGGCTGAGCCTTGAGCAAGCACACAGGAACGGAAGAGCCAAGCCAGTGGCTCGGACTGGGGAGGGAAGCTGTGTGGGGAAGAGTCCGTGCGGCTCCTGTGAAGTGGCTGAGGCTTCTGCAAGTGCTCATGAGGGTGACATGGTATAGTAAATGGCTCCTGGGTCCAGACCAAGAGAGAAACTATCTTATCACCTCAGCCCAGGGGGTGCTGGGGTCATTTTATGTTTACTGTGAGGTTCCAAAGGGGCTGGGCTATGCTTAGAAAAAGCAGAGGGCTGGACCCTCTGGCAAGAAGCCAGATTGATGGTGGCTTAAGTATCCATGCCTGGAGCGTCCTCACTGCAGTTTCCACAGCTCACCAGGACTACCTACCTGCACACAGCAATCAGACCACCATCAAGATTCCACATAAAAATCTGACCTCTGGGGCACCCTGGTGGCTCAACAGGTTAGGAGACAGCACTGCAAGCTGGCTGCAGCCACTTCAGCATGAGTTCGATTCCGGCCCTAGAGGTGACCCACATGGTGTGGCAGACCTCTCCTGACCCGCCTGCTGCTCCCCTCAGCAGTGTACTTCGTTAATCTGTCTGTTCTGCTCCCCACTCTGTCTCTGGTGAATCCTCTCACCGCACCTCTGACTTGTACCCCAGTTCTGTATGTGTAATTAAATAAACGTCTGGCTTGTACCGCAGTTCTATATGCACAAGTAAATAAATCTTTTAAAAAAAATCTGACCTCTGTAAGTTTGACCACATGACAGCTCGGTTTTAAAAAAATCACCCAAAGGCCTCCCTGGTGGCACAGGGGATAGAGTCTCAGCGCTATCAAGCTATCACCTATTACTAGACACAAAGCATGAGTTCAATCCCTGATCAGGGAGGTGACCCACATGGTGAAGCAGACAGCTCCTGAGCAACCTGCTGCTCCCCTCAGCAGTGTTTCAATGGATCTGCCTGTTCTGCTCCCCACTCTGTCTCTGTGGAAACTCTTACCCCTCGCACTTCTGGCCTACACCCCAGTTCTTGTATGCATAAATAATTTTTTTTTTAAAAAGGCACCCAGTTTGGTGGCACTCGGGTGAATTGGCGGTGGGAACCCCACAGGGACTGCAACTGAGATGGAAAAAGGCACAGAATGATGTAAAAATAAACTATTATTAAAAAAGGAAAAAAATAAATTATCAGAATATAAAAGAAAAAAAGCACCAAAGTCTTTTCTGGAACTGAACAGGTGCCAGCATGAAGTCCTGCTTACAACAGGAGGAAGGGTGCAGCTCTGGAACTGCAGTCTCACTAGCAGTGCCCAGCATATACTGAGGCCAAGGAAAAAGCTCCAGCCCTGACTGTGATCCAGGTCGGGCAGGCATGCAAGGTGGTGTGCACTGAGGAGGCGCGCACCCACAGCTCATACCCACCCACATGCACTCCTGCTGACCTTCTTGGCCTACCTAGAAACAGCCAAGGAAGCACAGCCTCCTTTGGGGTGGCCTCAGACAGTCTGAGTGTGCACCTCTGCTAGGCCCTCCCAACTGGAGCCTGGTTGAATCCAGGGTAACCATATGCAGTAGGGGGCCTGCGAATCCAGCCCATACCTGGAGTGCCTCAGCACTTGAACCCCTGCCTGGAAGGGTGAATGGGGCACAAAGCAAAAGGAGAGTCAAGGGCATCCCAGGTTCCAGCTTGGGCACTTCTTGCTTTCCTCTCGTCTAAGCACCTGGTGATAGTGCAAAACAGAAGAATAAGTCATAACTCAATACCAGTTATTGTTATTATTAGCTCACAGACATGACTGCAAAGCCTGGAAGCTTTCCAGGCACAAACTGCCCATCTGCTGATAATGCTCCATCCTGTCAGCTCACCAACTGCCTGTGAAATTACCTGCACACCTCCCCTCCCCCCAGCCAGGGCCTTTCCTCCTCTCCTGCCTTTCAGAGGAAGCAACAGGCTTGTTCCCAGCAGTCAAGTAGATAGGTAAACTCTTGAAGGATGAGACTCTTCATTTAAGACACCCCCCTGAGGCACTCTCCACAGAGCATCTAAGAAAACTGCAACAAGAAAAAAAAACACACACGCTTGCCAGAGCCCAGCGGGGCCCACACCAAGAGTTTAAGTCTTGCACCCTGATAGACCAGTCCAAGGCCCTCTGACTGACGGTGAAGATCTGCTTTCTGGGCTCCCGGTGCCTGACCTGGGGACAATGGAAGACAAAAGGAGCAATCTGGGAGCTGGCCATAGTTCCACATCTTGATAGGGAAGGCACTTATGTGAGTTGGCACTTACACACTTTATTCTTTTTCAGACACTTAAAACATGCACTCTTGGAATAGGCAGGGGAAAAAAAAAATGGATTGTAAACCACAAAAGCTACTCATCAGAACAAAATGGACAAACCTCACCCTCCTTGCCTGTTGATTTAGAGATGTTCCTATGGTGGAGTGAGCAGGGGAGGCAGGGTAATCAGGAATGGTTGAAGAAGAGGCTGTTCTTAGGAGACAAGACAGAAACAGATTCAGACCTGGCTCCAATGCCTCAAAACAGGACCAGCAGGTTGGCTGCTATGAGTGCTACAGACAATGCCATGCACCTGCGCCACCCCGAGTGGCAAAGCCACAGCTGACAAGAGGGCATTTGACACAAGCTATGTAACCTCTGTCAACTGACATATTCCGGATGGAGGGGAAATGCTCTGAAAAATCAGAATTTCCACGCTAGCTCATGTTATGACCCCCCCCCCCTTTTTTGTATAATCATCAAAATATTTCAAGCAACCATCAGTTTCCTACTGGACTGCTTTAACCTCATAAGGTGCTGCCTGGCTCAGGCAAGCAAGCGCTGCTCCAGGATGGGAAAGTCCTCTTGAAATCAAAAATATTACAACTGGCTAATTAATAAAAACAAGTATAACAAAATTAATTTTGTAAGACAAGAATAATCAGAATTCTTTTACTGCTCCAATGAGAACCCAAATCTCATCTCTCTACCCTCTCATTCAATCCTTCTATTCAGTTTCTAAAGAACTACTTAAGTTTTCTATTGTTTAGTCTTCAAATAAGGAACTTCACCTACATCCTCTATTCAGGAACTATTCAGCTTTAAGGAACTTTACTGTATCTCTTTGAGATTGATCTGCAAAAGAATTACTCCACCACCTTACTTTATCCTTCTTCATATCTCCACCCAGCCTCTACCCTAGTCCTGGACAAGATGTCTCAATGAGAATGAAGGTCATAAAGTAGCACTTGAGGTTTAAAACAAGGGACTTTATTTTAGCCAATCATCACTGTGATAAATATAATGTTAGCCTTAAATTTTATGAACTTATGTATGTACCTATGGTAACCTTAATAGATCGATTTTAAGAATAATGTTATAATCTCAGCTAAAGGTCAATATGGCTCCAAACTGTTAGAAAAAAGATGATCGTGATCTCAGCCCAATTCATATGCTAATGTCATCCCACTTTGCTTGCTGGAAATGTATAAACTAAACCTCTGCTGAGACCAGAACAGGAAGATTTGCACCCAACTCTGATTCCCGGGTCTTCCTCATGCCTGCTCCTCTTTTTCTCCTTCTCCCCTTTTTCTAGGAATCTCTGCTTGCAGATGCTGCTCCCACCTTGAGGCCCTGCCTGTCCTGCCCCCCAATAATCTGTGATCTGGGACAAACAGTCCCCGACAGGCAGTGAGGTAAGAGGGGCTGCACTTCCCTTTGTCAGGTGAAAAGGCATTTGGACTAAGGGGAGACACGCCAGGTGAGACTGCACAGCAAGAATGACAGGGACACCCATATGTCCTGAACAAAAGGATGAGTGTTTTTCCTGAGAGACAGAACTTCTAGTTCATGTTCAAATCAGTCTCCGATAGGCTACCATGTTAATGCTCTGAACAGAGACAATATGAATCCTAGTCTGTGGCTCTGTCTCCTTATGCCAAGCACTTTACACACTGAGGAAAGTGTCTTTAAAGCTAGCCAGCCTGTTCATAGAGTCTTTAAGGGGCTAGGCAGAGGATAGGGCCCCACAGGCTTCAAGAAGCAGAACTGAGAAAGCAGACACCTCATCACCCATGCGGTAGACTGTGCTGTCTCTGTGGCAGCAGTCCCCCACCCACTTCAGAGCTGAAAGGCTCTAGTTACTCTTTAGCATGACATGTGACATCTTCCCAGCTGAGGAGGCAAACATACATGGGAACACAGTGTCACTGTTCCAGCAGCCTTGGCTGAGAAAGCCCTGACGTCTGTAAATATTCTGAGCAGCCAGCCCACTGCAACACTCCACCCTCTTTCCTGCTCCTTTACAGAGGGCTCCACATCTTTGCTGTTTTGGCTAAGTAACATTTCACTCTGCTAAATTTTCTACACTGATACTAAGGTCTTCAAGATGTTTTAGGAGCATGAATTCAGCCTCATACCTTCACCATGTGAAGGTACAGCTCAAATAAGGGCATAAACAGTATTATTTTGTAGGCATGAGGGTAGCCTCTGAACATTGGCTTTTTATAAGCCAGGGGTGAGTCCTGCCTCTGTAGCCTCTACAGACATGGCAGTTTATAAAGGAGGAAGGTGCAACCCCAACACCCCAGAGGAAACAAGTCAGTGCTTCAAATGAGTATGGTCCTGAAGACTCTGATGAATGCACCACAGAAGTGTCAACAGCCACCAGAAGATGGGAACAGCCCTTTTTTACTTTTTCTAAGCATACATGTATTATCTTTGCAATCAAAAAGTGAAGTTGAAAAAGAAAAAAGGGGCCCTTCCTGGTGGTGGAGTGGGTTAAAGCGCAGCACTATGAAGCTAGCAGCAGCTGCTTCAGCTGGAGTTCTACCCCCCCCAACCCCCCACCCCCGCTAGGGAGCTGACACACCTGGCACAGCAGACCTCTCCTGTCTCACCTGCTGCTCCCCTCAGCAGTGTACTGCATCATTTTGCCTGTTCTGCTCCCCACTCTGTCCTGGTGAATCTTCTCACTGCCCCTATACCTCTGGCCTGTATCCCAGTTCTGTATGCATAAATAAAAAGAAAAAAGGGGGGAAAGCTGCATTGGTAACCTGAAAGGACAGCTCATTGGTATTGGTTCAGGGCAACTTTGTTTTCAGAAGTTCACCACCAAACCACCAAAAAATGCCAGACTCTGCATGCTACTGCAAAGGATGGACCTAGTTCTTGCATGTCTAGAATGTCAACAAGTTCCACCCATGTCTGGAAGTCTTCCCAGCTCCATTTCCCTGGGTGGTTTCTCCCTAGACATGCTCTGGAGTCCCTCCTCTCTATACAGCATACCCAAGGTGGCTGGGCATCAAAGGCACCTTCAGCGAGCTTGCCTCTGTTGTAGAAGCCGGGCACCAGAAATAAAACCCAAGACACTGCACAAGGTTACACCCACAGTGAAACATGATCAAAATGAAGACAACAAGGAAGCTTAAGGTGCCAATAACAGTTTAGGGGTTAGGTAGCCAGGGCAGGACAGACCCCAGTTGTCTTTTTCAGGGAAGGGCTATGACCACCACACAGCAGAGTAGGCACTGACTTGGTCTGAAGGGCTTGCAGTCTACAGATATGTCTGTAACATGAAACTGCAGGACTGAGGTGAATGGTAAGGGGCCTAAAGGGGTGGGAATGCCTGAACATTCTACCCCATCCCATGGAAGAGCTGGGATCCTGGGGGAGCAGGGGCACAGGCTCTGTTGTGTCTACGTGCCACAGGTGTCCATCTTCTCTAATTGCCCCCATCCCACCCAAAACGTCCCCTGATGCAGGAAAGCTCCTGGAGAAAAGGCCCAGGGAGACGAGGCACTGGGAGCCAGCACTAGCTCTGAGTGACCTTGGGAGCATCATTTGTATCCCCTCAGCCTGAGTTTTCCTCCTAGTGAATAGTGTCTGGAGAATGAATACTTGCTCCAAAAGGTTGCACAAAGGTTACAGAACATGTTCAAGAAAACACTTTCAAAGTGCTAACCAGCTGTAGGCACCCCTATAAGGCGTCATCAAGTCACAAGTGGACTCAAAGCCCAAAGAGCAGCAGCCAAGTCACAAGCAAGATGACACAGGTCATACCTAGGCAGAGCATGTGACATCCCTACTGGAGAAAACGGTCCTGAAGCACAGGGACTGGTCCAAGGACAGTAGATTCACCCTAATGCCTTGGCCCAAAGGGACACGAGGAAGAACAGGAGGTGCTGGAGATGGGAAAAGATCTCAAATGCCAGCAGCAGAGCCAGACCTAACCCTCGGTACAGCCCTGTTCCATCCTGTTCAGCCCCACACGCATACCCCTGGGATGGCAGACCTAGGGAGTGATAGATGTTAACTAGCTAAACCATCCCAGAAGGTCACGTCCAGGTGTCCTGGAGCACGGATGACCCAGCACTTGCTGTTACTCAGGCAGACAGAAGTTGATACGCTGCTGCCTTTGCCCACCCACCAGGCAGCTCCCAGTCTGCTTCCCCAAAGAGAGACCTGCCCTGTCTGCCAGAGGCCCTGGCGCACCATCCCGGAGAGGATCACTGGAGACGCCTTCCAGTGGGGCACCTCGTCGGCCAGATCGGTTTGGTGTCCCGGGACCCGGTCGCTAGATCTCCGTTCCACCCTTCAGAAACGGAACCCGAGGACGCTGTGGCCCCGCCTCTCCCTGTCTGAGCCCCCAGGGCTGGGCACCCCGGAACCCGGCCAGGAGCTGGGAAGCAGAATCAGCCCGCCCGGCCACCAGCCACGCACTCACCGCCTCCGCCGCAGCCAACTTCCGGGTGCCGCGCCCGCGCGCTGCCACCGCCGCCGAAGCCCGGCTCCTTCGCCGTCTGCCCGCTTACCATTGGGTCATGAGACTAAGGGCGGAGCGACGTGCTGTAGCCCAGAGCGCTGTTGGTTGCGCGCGCTGTCGCTCAGGGCTGCAGTTCCTGGCGCCCCGCCCCAAGAGTTGCGCCAAGATTCCGGGTTGTTCATGCGTTAGGGCACCCTGCGGCCTTCTTGGGCTCCTTGGCCCTCACTCCCTGGCTAGTCCAAACCAGCGTTTCAGGCTGGGTTCTGGTTCACACACACACACACACACACACACACACACAACCCTCACTCTGCACCCAATCCAATGTCTGACTCTTGGGCAGTCCAACTGCTGCCTTTCTGGTTTCTGGTCCCCTCTACAGTGCCCCCTGATATTTCTTCCACACTCAGGACAGATGCTGGATCTGGGCGGGCCCATGCCAGATATCATAGCCTCTAGGGAGTTGTGCAGGTTCAGACCCCAATGAAGAAGGGTTGATCCTGCCTGAGCTGGGTGAGCAAAAAATCAGGAAAGGGCACTGACATTCTCTGAACTCCCTGCCCTCAACCATTTCTGGGTTGTGTCTGGGGCTTGAGTGCAGGGGAAATGTAGAATAAGAGCCTCAGGGCCCAACAAACTGACAAGGACCGTTATATTAAAGACAATGTATTAAGCATTCTAAACCCAGGATTCTGGACCACAGTGCTCACTCACCCCGTTTTATGCAAACACAGAGGCTCAGGGGACTTATTACCATTTGCTGGAAGTCAAAAAAAGATTGCATAGCAATGGCTGGATTAACTCCATTGCCCAGTGTTGAAACTACTGATACCCTGAACCTGTAGTGCTGATGCCCTGGGCTCAGAGCCCTGGGGCAGGGCCTAACTGCTAATCGGCAAAGATAAACGTCAAACCCAAACCTGCCTGACACCTCCCAAAATTTATCTGCCCCCTACTTTTGCTGTCTCATCTGTGTTCCTCCTGTATCTTTCCCCATCCCCCTAAACTTGAAAACTGAGGACCCCAGATGCCCAAGTACTTGTGGCCAGCAGGTAGCAGATTTAGGCAAGCACAGGATCCTCCGTCCTGCCATTGGACAATGGAACTGCATTGGACTGGTGCCAATGATTTCCCTCTAGGCAGCTGGACCAACAGGCCCAACCAAAGGTGTGGTGTTGGTCAAGCAGGACTTGGGATCTCTGGATAAGTGACCATGGCCTATAGTATGAGGCAATAGCCTAAACTACTGGGCTACATGTCTCAGAGGAGTGGATTGGACATGTCCTTGTGAGAGGTACTTTTCCATTGCCTACAAAGAGGAATTCAGTCACTCATGACAGAGTTCAAAGCTCACATGCCAGAGATAATATGTTGCCAGTCCCTTCCCAAGTCACAATCTCCCCATCTTACTGAGGCCAGATCAGACACTCTTATGTTATCACCAGTGTGACAACAGTGAAATGTCATCAGTCACTCCAGTCTGGGTGACATTTGGTACTTGGGAGCAGGTAAGACCAGGTGAGATGGGTTCTAGTAGGTACTTTAGCCCTCCTTCTTCTGGCTGCATTTCAAATATCCTTAGACAGGGAACTCATTTGACCACCTTTTTGGTCTCTGAACATGTGAAACTGTTGCGAGGTTCTTCCTTATCACTTGTAGCTATCCTCACATGCCCCAGGGATGTTCTTACTGGCTAGCAACAAGGGAGAGAGGGAAAAGAGGAGGTTGCTGGTGCTTATGACTGTGGGTGTGGTAAAGGCCATCTCCCTGGGTCTCTGTTTCTGACCTTTATTTACAGCCTGGGTCATGGTGAGCCTACTTCTGAACAGTCCTCTTGGAGCTGGTACCACCTACACTGAACCCCCGTTTTGTGGCTAAATTTCCAGCTGAAGGACAGACAGTTCTCTGGAACCCTGCTGGGAGAGAGAAGTCAGGAGAAAGGGGAGGGAGGTAATCCTCATTTGGGCCAATTTGGTGCACAGTTGAACCTTTTGTTTCTCATGGGACAGTCCTTCTTGCCATCATTAGCAAGTGTGTGGGTAAGGGTGATGCTAGGCCACAAAGTGTGAAAAAAGGGGGTCCACGGGGATCAGGGCTTAATACTCTTCAGGAGATGATAGGCACAACTAGGTTAATTAAATACACTCCTGAATCTCCACAGTAAAGAGAAGCCCCCAGCCCACACAATAGCTGGTTCGGAATGTCACTGATGAAATGTGACTAGAGCTTCCTAGGTCATGGGTGGTCCCTGCGTGACAGAGAAGGTCACTTCATCTTTCTGTCTGCTCAGAGCTGTGAGCAACTTCCTTGTGCCAGATTACCAAATAGCTGTCACTTCAAGCCCAACCCCAGAGGATTGGTGAGGCCTGTCTGATTCTGAAAGACTGCTGGAGTCAATGTGTCATGTATAGCAGGGACAAGAAAACACAATAAAGGAAAGGAAAACCCCTGGTTCACCGAGGGGGCTCCTTCCTATTATTGAGAACACTGCCTCTGATACCTCCCAGGCTCGCAAAGCTAAGGTCACACACACCTCTGCACATGCTGCAGAAACCCTTGGTGGGTGAGGGGCTGACAGCTCTCAAGTCCCAGAATTAGGAAGACAGGGCTGGAGCCCGTCCCAGTAACCAAAGGTAAGTGAGAACGGCTTTTTTTTTGAGCCTCAGTTTCCCATATGTGAAATGGGATGACAGCAGAACTCTCCCTGGCAGGTAATGTGAGGAATACAATCTGATGTAGATAGGAGGGCGCTGTGTCCGCCCAGTAGCGCCTGGCGAACCGCAGACGCTGGATTAAGATACTTGAGAACGAAGGTTGATAATGGTGGAAACGTGGTCAGAGTTCCAGGAAGAAGCTCCGAGCCTGCCAGCCTTCATTCGGGGCCGGATGGTCAAGGAACGTTCTCAAAGCAGGACAGTACGAGCGGTCCCGCAGCCCCCGCCGCACCAGCGGTCCCGGCAGGTGCCTGGGCCTCCACCACTGTACGAGGAGACCGGTCTCCGACTTGGATGGACACCGCGGAGGCCCAATGGCAAGCCGTTAGCTCCCCGAGTCCGTCCAATCGGTACCGGTTGCCGGGCTGCGCCGGATCTCCTGGCCAATAGAAAAATTCGCGGTCGAATGGGGCGGAGCAGAGGGGGTCGCCGCGCCGGCCCCGCCGGCTTTGCGCACGGGCCGCGCGAGGGGCGGGGAGGGTTGGCAGTGGCTTGCGCGCTGTACAGTGGAGGGTCCGCCCCCGCACCTGGCCAAGTTGAGGCCCGGCGGGTTGCCGTCGGCACTGTGCAGTGGGGACGCTCAGTGAGCGGCCCGAAGGCGCCTGTCTAGGAGCTGGGGCCGCGCTGCGGTACCGCCCACGCCGCGCTCCAGGTGAGCTCAAGCCGGGGGCGGGGTCCAGGGTGGGGGCCGGGTTTGGGAACGAAGCGAGGCCACTGTTGCGGGTGGTTTGGGGGCTGCGGTTTAGGCAGGGGCCAGGGTCGAATGGGAAGTTGAAGTCTAGCCAGGAGACCGGCTTGGGGCTGGAGATCGGAACCCTGCTCCACACCACTGCACCTTGCCGGCGAAGCGCAGCGCGACACCCTAGACCGGCGTGGGTGGGTCCCTTTGTGCGTGGCCGTGGGCCCTGCCCAACCCGCCTAGGGAGCCCCGTACAGCGCGCCCCCTCTGAGACGCAGCTGGGCGCCGCTGCCGTGTCGGCGCCGCGCGACGCCGAGCACTTTATAGCGGGGACGGGTCAGCCACCGAAACTTTCCAACCGTGGGGCGGCGGGGCTGGGGAACTTTCCTGGGCGCCGCGCCTAGGGTAAGCTCTGGGGCACTGCCCGACAGAGGGGATGTCCCCGCTCCACAGCCGCCACCTACAGGACGAGGGAAGAGACGCCGCCCTGGGTCCCTGCCGGGCCCGCACCCGGTCCCCTTCCTCAGTCGGGACTGTAGCTGGGACGGAGGCACATCCTCTCTGGTAGGATTCGTCCTCAGCAGGGGTTTACAGAGATGCGCGTGGGTGGGTAGGCTGCCTTTCCCAGACTCCCCATTGCAATCTTTAGATAATTAAATAATAGACAATTGAACCATTTTTTTTTAACCTACTCACAGTGTGTAAGGGTGAAAACGGAGCTGGGGTGGCCTAGCACCACTTTCCTTTAGGACTCAGGTATATTTAGGACCAAGAGAAAGAAGTGCCCAGCCAGTTTTCAACCAACCTGGGCTGTTTACCCTCATTCTCACTTCTTGGCTCTGTCTCCCATTCCTTTGCTGGGCACACACAAGGTTGGGATTTATACATCCAGGGGGATCAGTGGTTAGGGGGAGGGAGGGAGGTGAGCAGCTTAGTAACACTGAAGGCAGCTTCCTGCCATGGGGATGCACAGGGTACACTGGTAGTCTCCACTTCCTCTGTGACTCCCTCTGTCTCCACTCTGGTTCAGACCATGCCAGAAGACTGCCCACTCTGAATATGTCATTTTGTCTTGTGTTCAGTATAGCTGTGGACCTGGGATTGTGTTGCACACGGGGGACAGTTGGAGCCCTCTCCTGAGTTCCGTCCTTGGTCAGCTCCTGAGCAGCTATTCCAGGTCTAAGATCTGGCCATAGTGTCTAGGGTTGTAAATACAAATCTTGAGGACGTTTCCCAGGCATTGCCCTGTCCCATCCATAGTACCAAGGCTTTTTCCTGCCACTTCATCCCATATGAGTCTGTGGTCCACCAGAATAGGTCTGTGCTAGAGGCCCTAGTCCTGGCCTGGTGAGGAGCACATGTGAGCACAGCGAAGCCCTCCGCTGCCATGCACTTCCTATCTGGGCTGCTCTTGCAGGCACAGACATGAGTACCCATTGACCAAAATCCATTTTGCATGAGCTGGATCTGGCTCTCAGTCCTGCTAAATTAATCTGCCATATCTGGGTTGCTTGGCATGCCTTCCAGAGGTGGCCACTCAGGTCCTTTCTTTTTTTAAGATTTATGTATTTGTGCATACAAGAACTGTGGTACAGGCCAGAAGTACAGGGTTGGGGATGGTAGTGAGGATTCACCAGAGACACTGGGGAGCAGACAGACAGATTGACTGAAATATACTGCTGAGGGGAGCAGGAGGTGAGACAAGAGAGGGAGGTCTGGTGTACCATGTGGGGCAGTTCTCTGGCTGGGGATTGAACTCATACCATGGTGGCTGTGACTGTGAATAGCTTCACAGTGTTGAGACTTAACTACTCGTGCCACCAGGAAGACCCCACCACTCAAGTCTTTTCCCAGTCCTATGGCCTCTCTGTACCTCCAGAACTTAATGTGAGCAGGGTTATACCTCCATCCCTGTTTGTACTGCACAGGGATTCAGGTTGTGTTAACTGTGCTTCCTTCACCCCAGAAAGGCAGGCCTGGTGGGGGCAAAGACAGCAGGATCCTGTGCCTTTAAAAGAAAACAGGGTTGTAAAGTAGCTTGGAGCAGTTCAAGGACATTAGGCACTCTAGAGCCTCAGCTAACATCTGTTCCATGCCTTGGTCTGGGTCTGGGCCTGGGCCTGGCCTAAGCCCAACAGGAGGAGGACACCGGGCTGGGGGGTAGGAAGAGGGAATGGGTAGGGAGTTAGGATGTGGGATTCTGGAGGGGACCACAAAAATATTCTGGGAACTTCCCTAGTAGTGGCTTAAGGCGGGGGAGACCTTTATTCTTTTGCTCTCAGTTTCCATCAAGATTAGGTTGAAGACCTCACTGGGGTTAAACTCAGCACTATCACTTTTACAGCCTGAGTTCTGTACTGGACCAGAGAAGCTAACCCACATATGGCACAGCAGACCTCTCTCTCCTGTCTTGCCTGCTGTTCCCCTTAGCAATGTATTTTAATATATCTGTCTGTTCTGCTTCCACTCTGTCTCTGGTGAATACTCTCACCTCCCACTACACCCCAGTTCTTCTATGCAAAAAAAAAAAAAAAAAAAAAAAGGGAGAGAGAGAAAAGACTAGGTTGAAGTCTTAGACCACTATGGTTTCAGAGCCCCAGAATTAGGGAATAACCAGAGAGGGATATGAGGTAGGAATTCCATTATAGGCCTTTCTGACTAGCCTGTTTTACAGAGTAGAAGGATAAGCTCAAAACTAATTTACCTGAATCACCCCTCCACCCCCCCCCCTTTCCCAGGCACAGACCCTTCCCCCTTGGTTCAGCTGACCCTGAAGGGCCTATGGGCTCCAGTAAAGCAGTGACCAGCTATGTGCAGCCAGCAGAGGGCAGCAGGCACCACTATAGTAGGTAAGATCCTCTTCACCCAGCCTCCCACTAGGGCAGAATCAATTCTTGAGATGCCCAGTGGGGAGGCCAGACCTCTGTCTTCTCCAGCCTGCCAATCCTTGGTACAGAGCAGGGGAATTGCAAGGATCCCTGGGGCAATACTTCTTCCTACCCAGAGCCCCTCACCGCCATTGGTGCAGGTAGAGGAAGGCTTGAGGGTTAGATGGTGAGATGATTGATCATGTCCTGGGCAAAGACAGTGAAGCAGGAGCCCTCAACCTGCACACCGTTGAGATGCCTTTCCCAGGTGTGTTCCCCAGACACCTGTCTGGCCTCCTTGGGCTGGCCTGGCCACTGCCAGGTGCCAGGTCTCTGACATAGCTACTGAGGATGGGGCTCTACCTTTCTGCCTCATTATCCTTATCTGTTACATGAGAGAACGCAGCAGAAATGGGCAACTTTTCATGAGTAACCAGTGGCCTGGAAGAGCATGTAAGCATCTACTGTGTTTAATGTGACTTGAGGTTCACATGAGAGTAAGTTCTCAAGCAGGCTTCTCTGACCCTCAGCTGGTCTTTTCATTGCCTTCTGCAGCCCTGAGCAGCCCACCCAACCTGAGCCCCATTCTTCTTCTGTACTCTGTGCCACTGGGAACTGCCTCATGTCAGATATCCATATGTCCATAGATTTCTTATGTACCTGTTGGCCCCTGTGGTTTAGGCCAGGTTTTTGCCTTATCTAAATACAGTAGGCTTCCCTGAGGCTAGAGGTCTGTCTGTGTAGATTTTCCAGGAAAAACAAGTATTGGGGTCCTATAGCCAGGGTAGACTCAGATTAATCCACTTCCTGGGAACAGCCCATCTCCTTAGAGCATGGTGCTCTTGGAACTCCTTAGACCATGGTGACTTCCTTGGCCCTGAAGCTCCTGGTCATGACCCTTGACCAGGCTGGTGACCTCAGAGCCTACAGATAAGCCCCACTGGAGGTGTTGAGAAGGCCTCCCCATGATAGGTACCCCTTGCTTTATCACAAGTCCTATCACTGGTTCTGCCTTCATATCTCCCATCTGTCCTGTCTATCTGCTGTCCTAGGGCTCTGTTAGGCTTTACCTAGAATCTATACCGTGCTGTAGTAACAAAGGCACCCTGGGAACAGAGATCCTGCCTCTCCATTTGCCATCACCCTTCTGCCTTCCCAAACTCTGTCACCTCCCCTTTCCCACCTGCAGTCCTCTGGGTTCTCCACATGGGCCACATCCACAAAGGAGGAATGGACAGAGGTTGGGAACAATCTGGAAAACATGGTAGAGCCGAGGGGAGAGAGCTACCACCACTTGTGGTGACCTCCCATATGCTACCCACCTCTTCTCCTTCTACCTATCCCTCCCTGATTTTCAATTTTATGGAACACTCTGGCAAATCCTAGTCTTATATATAAGAGGGCACATGCCCTCAAACCAGTGGCTGAGAGAGAAAACTACAGGGTTCCTTTGACCCCACAGGGACTACAGGTATGTGGCATAACTCTGTTCCCTGAGGACTGTTGATTGGGGCTGCCTGCTTAAGGAGGGCCACAGGATCTGGGCAGGCCTCAGGGAAATTCAGGGAAGGTAGATGATCATCTCAAACTCAGGAATGGGGTCCAGGTGGGAGTCACAGACCAGGAGTCAGGGCACAACCATATGGGACTATGACTGCTTCATGTACTGGTGGGACACTGGTGTGTGGGTTCACCCTGCTGGGCTGCTTGTCACAATGAAGTATACCCAGTCTTCTGGAAAGGCAAACATTACCATCAGCCCATAACTCTGATCAATGTCATTTGGAAGGATGGTCAACAAAGTTTGGCTCACAAAAGGACTCCATGAGAACTCAAAATAAACTGTAAATGTGACAGTCCTGCTGAACTGGGGACAAGATGGTGCATATGAGGGTGTGTGTGAACCTGGGGAGCACTGTAGGATTGAAGATTGATTACAGGGTTCTGTCTGGGGTAGTTTGGGTCATTGTTCCCAGCCAAAAGTCTGACCTCATTTGGAAGGGACTTGGCTGGCAAGCTGACCTCATATAGTGTCCTCTGGCTTCCCTCAGATGCTGGACCCCACAGGATGAGTGTCAGAATCTGCTAATCGACCTTCAAGACAGGTAAGTGACCTGGGCATGGCTGGGAGACATACCCTTCTCACAAAGGGCATTAGAATGTCATATGGTTGCCAAGGATGGACTAGCAGCAGGTGGGATGTTCTTCTGGCTTACCTCACCTGGGTGCACACAGCCCCTGGGCTCAAGGGAGCCTTCTGCTTAGCCTTGCCTTCACTGGACATGATGATATCCATCACCATCCCTGACTGGGCTGACTAATGATGTGCATGTGGGTACCAGCTACTGGCTTGCTGTCTGGCTTAAGGGAGGCCTGTGGTGGGGCTGACTGACCAAGGTGTTAGCTGGGGCTGATCTTAACTTAGACACCTACCATGAGTGACTGGGTACAGCTTGCCTAGCTTCTCCCTGTTGTCCTGGGGATGCTGAAGCCACCAGCCAAGAACAGGCCCTTGTTTGGTGGCTATGGGTATTATCTGTGTTTGTGGGTTCTACTTTTTTTTAGATTTATTTTATTTATTCGTGCATACAAGAGCTAGGGTGTGGGGTGGTGGTCAGAGGATTCACCAGAGACAGAGTGGGATGCAGAACTGGAGGATTGTCTGAAATACACTGCTAAGGGGCGCAGCGGGTGATACGAGAGGTCTATTGCCCATGTGGGTCAGCTCCCTGGCCAAGGATCAAACTCGTGCTGCAGTGGCTGCCAAAAGCTTGCTAGCATTGTCTTTAACCTCTGCGCCACCAGGGAGGTCCCTCATGTGTGTGTGTGTGTGTGTGTGTGTGTGTGTTTTTAAAGTATGAATTCTTCCCTCATCTGTCTTCTGCTACAAATTTTTCCTCAACCTTTTAATTTTATGACAATTTTAGTTTTTCATGTTCTGAAATTTTATATATTTTATGTCAAAATTTGTTGAATTACTTCCTTATTTATTTATTGCATTGTTGCATGTGTTGTATTCCCTAGCCTATAGCCAGATAAGTGTGCATTTGTCTTTTCCTGTGTGGGTATTTCTAATTTAGTGTTTTTCACTCAAGATTTCATCCATCTAAAATTTATTTTGACATATACATGAGATGAGGATTTAAATTTGTTTTCATGGTTGTAACTGAATTGTTTCTTGACTGAAAATTACTGTCAGCAGAGATTGGCAATGCTCTGGAACCTGGAAATTGGAAACGCAAACATGGTTTGCACCTTCTGGCAGGCACCCAGACCTTAGTCCCGCTTTCTTCCTTGTTAAGATCAGAATGGAGCCTTCTCTTAGTGAGTCCTTGCTCTCGAATGTTAGGCTCATTCTTCACTTTCACTCTATAGACACATGTTGGAACCACTGTCTGTGGGTTGGTGACTGTCTTGCCGTGTGCATCTGCTGCTCTGGTGCCCCTGAATATTGACCTTTGCAGCCTCTCTTGAGCATTTCTGTTTATTGAGAACAGGTACTGCCTTGGTAGGAATCACTCATAACCCCCAAAGTGACCCAGGCCCCATTTTGCACATCTCATTTTCAAATGCTCTGAACTGCCTATGGCTGGGAATAGTCTTCAAGCTACTCTGTGGGTGGTTCAATGGGTCTCCTGGTGTGTGCCTCTGAGGACATGCATTTTCACACAGCTTTGTCATGCAGTTTGTGGGGTGAACTGGCCTCTTCTGCAAGTGTTTCAGATTCTGTCATCCTGTGACCTCAGGTGTCATAAATCAGACTAGGTGCTCATGTGTCCTGTTTCTGTCTCAGCCTCTGGAGCTGCTGGGTAGGTGGTGATTGGCCAATCTGCCTGCCAAGCAAGGACCTTGTTCACATAGCTGAAGAGTCCAACCATGCTCTAGCTCATGGATTGCTCTGTCCCAAGGTGTCCCAAGCCCTCTGTGATTGGACTTACGTGTTCTTCCTAGTGGGTAGGGGCACCGTAAGCCCCTTGCTACCCATGGAACCCATGTTTCTTGGGCAGGAGGAAGAACATCGTACAGATACACACCCTGGGTCTGCTCACATGCAGGGCTGGTACAGATGGTGTTCTGTGCCATCTGCTGCAGTAAGGGCATGAAAATGGTTCCAGCTTCCAACTCTGCCATCTCCTGCTCAGGGTGATTCACAACTGGTGTTGTCACACCGGCTGTGCTCTGCCCACAGATGCTCCTGAGCAGAGAAGTCTCTGCCAGGCTGTTATGCTACATCCCAGCCTGCATTTATCCCAGCTCTTGGCCTTCCACTGTCCTCCCTGAGCATCACCAGATTCCATCTCGCCTCTTGTGGGCCTCTCCTGTTACTTTGGTTAGCTTCAAGTTGTTCTCTGGACTGTCCTCTGGGGAGATGCCCATGGAGCCTCCTGGGCCATGAGGCAGCTGAGGGATTGTGTCATGGCCTGTGAATTAGGACCTGTGTGGGGAGGATGCCCCTTGAAGCTCTGACATGAGGAAGGCTGCCCATTGTGGGATGGGAAAGGGAAAGGGACCCAGTCTCCATGGCGCATCTTGCTAGGTGACATTTGCAGTTGATGTGTTTGGTATTTAAAATATGCTTTTAGTTAAATGTTTACTTTTCAAAATATTTTTACTCCCCACAATTCTAATGAGCCATTCGTTCGTTTGAATGTACTTGCTGCTGTCTGCTCTTTACAAGATAATGAGGCTGCAGTGCTGACTGCCAACTTGGGGCCCTTCTTCATTCTCTGGAGGGAGAGGCTGGCACCTCCATTGTCCATCCAGGCTATTGGATGTGAGCCACAGTGCCTGGGGGAGGGGTGCAGTGAGTGAAGAGATAGGAAAACTGGAGCCTGAGCTGCTGAGGAATCTGGGATGGTGACGGTAGAGCTCTCCACCAAACAAGGCTCACCCTTCACAGAGTCTTCCTTCATCTCATATCACCTCTGACCTAGAGTCAAGGTCACAGCCTGGTGATACTGTAGAGAATGCTTCCTGGACCCAGGAAAGCTAGGTTTCCCTAGATGTACCTGAGAGACAGAGGCACAGGGAGAAGCCAACAAGACCCATCCCAGAAACACTGAATGATCTTGCCACTGGAGTCCTCCATTTTGTTTTTCTGGTTTTTTAAATGTAAAGCAAACTGTGCTTATTTCCAGAAAAGAGGAATGACACCTGTAACATTGAAGTTCCTGGGGAAATGGTTTTAGGACACTTCTCTAGCATCTTGCCCCCTTTCCCTCTATTTTCTACATTGTGCAGTGCCTTTCCTCTCCTCCTTTCACCTCCCCTGACCTCCCACAACTGGAATGGGTGCTAGAGAGAGGCAGTATACAGGGTACAGGGGGAGGCAGACGTATAGGAGGAAGTGAGCTATAGGGGAGGAAGGTTAGTCAGCCCAGGCCCAGGGACGGGGAAAGAAATGCTGGGTCAGTATATTCTGAGCACCCTTTTCTGATCTTTTGATCTTTTTTCTGATCTTTTGAAAAGATCTGGAGTTGGACAGGAAGTTTTCCTGAGTACGCTGGGAGAGGGCAGACTAAGACCCCCTCTAGACTCACCTGTTGTCTTCTTCCCAATGTGGGGAAAGGGGAAGGCTTATTTCCCCCTAGCAGGGCCCAGAAGAGGCAAGACCATGGCTGGGACCCCACAGGGGCCCCCTGCTTCCATCTGGGACTTCCTGCTTCTCTGCCTACTACAGCCTCAGACTCAGGAAGAATTGGGCACTTGGATGGAACCAAGATCATTTTTCCTCAGGGGCCTCCCATCTTAGAGCCAGAGGATTGTGGAGGAAATTGAAGTTTGTCAGGCAGAGCCTGGCCTTCCCTTTCCAGGCTTCTTGGTGATAGTTATATGGCATTTGCCCGAATGCAGGGAGTTACTGTGTTAGTATTTGAAGAAATAATTCCAGATATATGATTTAGTTATTTTTTAATTAAGCCTTTACATATGCAGGTTTTTGTCTTTACAAAACGAGCACTTCCTGAGGTTTAGTGTTGCAGAGGGCAAGGTTGAGGGTAGGTGATGTCCCAGGACATAGTGCTGGGAAGGACATAGGCCATCTCTGACCCTGACACAGACAACAGCCTCATGCCCTGGGAAAATGCTTGGCCCAGCATGCAGCTAGCATGGTTCCTGATCTTGATCACTCTGTCCCCTGTTCTGATATAACCTGTCCTCTGCTTGCTCAGAGCCAGCCCCTCACCACATGCTTCCCAGAACCATTGTCTTGGTAGAGCAGAGAGGTAAATTTCAGACCAGACCCTGGGCCTGAGGACAGTAGCCATAGGCAAGGTGTGGAGAGCTAGGTGGGCATGGAATAGTGTTTATCACCATTCTCCCACAGCTGCTAGAGGGGACTGCTTCAGTCCTGGCAGGGAACAGTCCTAAGCCAGACCTGGTTCTCTTATTCACTTCAACAAACATCTGACTCTCCCCACTACACCACCACCACCACCACCACCAATTTCCACCATTGCCTCCTAGATGAAAAACTTTACTGTTTCCTGTGATACCTATAACCTCATACCTTGCCTCCAGATTCAGCAGGCTGTGCCTAGGTGAGCATCTGTGGACCCATACAACCTGGGCCATTCTAGACAGAGGTGCCCTCACCAAGGCAGTTACTTAACTGACATTTCTCCAGTGTCTACAACAATTGGCTTGAGTGTAGGTCACATGCTCTGATTCCTCAGGGTTGCCTGGGCATGGGAACAGTGGTCCCTTGTGGGCCTGGACATTGTGTTCCTGCTGCTAATTCTTGCTTCCTTCTTGTAGCAGAGATAAAGTGAGTACATGCCAGATGCTCTGCCAGCTGCTATTAGCTCTGGCCCGTCACCCAGCAGAGGCCAAGCTGGTCTCTATCCTGACCCCTCAGCTTCCATTTCCTTCCATATGTGGCAGCAGGGGAAAATTTAGATTTGTTGTAAGTCAGAGGCCTGATTGCTGGAGGAGGTATAGCAGTCAACTTTACAATGTAACACTAGGTTCATAGTCCTACTCTTTCTGAACCCTACCTATCAGAAATTTCTATTTCCAGGACATGAAAGGTAATCACAGAGAGATGTGTTAGTCACTCCAGTGGGAATCTTGACTTGGAGGCGATGTTTCCATGCTCACTCTTTTTAGCTCTGTCCCAGTTGTTCATATTTATTCTTTATTGCTTAATAATGAAAGTGATGAAGCTGTGAATTTACCTATGAGTACAGCATTGGCTATAACTCATTTCCCCTTCAGCTTTATTGAGATATAATTGACATATAACATGGTGTAAGATGATGATACTATGCACACATGTAATGGGATGGTTACCATACTAAGGTTAGTTAACCTATACTTAATCTTATTTTATTGTTACAGTGAGAACATTAAGTGTCTACTCTCATAGAAACTTTCACATGTATAATACATTAAGTATAGTCACCATGCTGTCTGGCCTTTAGTCATAATTGAAATTTGTACTCTTATTATGCATTTCCCCACTCCTTAATGTTAATGAATTCTATACTTAAAGAATGCCTAAGATGATAAATTTTATGTTATGTGTACTTCACCATAATTTTAAAATTTTACAAAATGTCACTCTATGTAATAACTTGAAATTACAAAACATTAAATAAATAATAGAGCAATAAAAAAATAATAGAGCAAAAGTAAAAATGTAAGCATATACTAGGTATCTACCCAAAAGACACAAACACACTGATTCAAAAAGACACCTGCACCCCCATTTTTTTTTGTAGACACATTTTACAGGCGTGGAATGGGGTCAAAAATGGGGGGGGGAGTGCACGAAACTGTGATGATGGCATGGGTGAATTGGTGATGGGAAGTCCACAACTGAGATGGAAAAAGGCACAAAATGATGTAAAAATAAACTATTATATTATTAAGAAGAAAAAAAAAGCCCATCCTTTACAAGTCATCCATGTCAGTCTTTAGGCATCTTCTCTTTGCTCAGATTATTGAAGAATGGTGGTTTGCTTCATGGCTTATGTATTTATGCCTAATACATATTTTTTGAATGTTTTATTTTTTATAGTTTATTTTTATATCATTTTGTGCCTTTTTCCATCTCAGTTGTAATCCCTGTGGGCTTCCCATCACCAAATCACCTGTGTGTCACGATAGTCCAGTGCACTTCCCCCCACCCCCACCCTTTTTGATCCCACTCCTCACTCCATCCCTGTAAAATGTCTCTGGAATATAGTTGTTCATTATTAGTATTATTTTCTCCCCTGGTCCTTTATAAGGATGGGCTTTTTTTTTTTTTTTGGATGGGCTTTTTTAAGCACTACCCCCCTCCCCCAAAAAAAAAAAAGGAACACGAATGGGTGAGTGTATTCAGTATTCAGTTGTGTACACTGTCTTAGAGCTTGGCAATTAGGCCGTTAACATATTTATAAAAGTGTGTAATGTCAAAGGAATAGAACCACCAGCATTCAAAAGCAGGCTTGTCAACTGGACAGTGGAACACCACAGTTGTCTCTCCATTGTGCATGGAGAGACACTGGTTCAACTTTGAAATGAAAAAAAAAGAAAAGTGTAATTCTGTGTATTTTCTCTGTTTAAAATAAAACAGGGGCCCACCCTGGTGGTGCAGTGGGTTGGAGCACTGCACTGGGAAGCTAAGCCAAGCTGTGGCCACTTCAGTGTTCTATCCCCTCCCCAGAGGTGACCTCCCCTGTCTCACCTACCTGCTCCCCTCAGCAATATACTTTGTTGATCTTCCTGTTCTGTACCCCCACTGTCTCTGGTGAATCCTCTTGACACCTCTGCACTTCTGGCCTGTACCCCATTTCTGTATGCATAAATAAATAAAAATATTTTAAAAATCAAATAGAAAAACATCAATCAATGTGATTTATTAACATTTTAAAAGTACATCATTAGTGTAAATGAAGGACTAAGAACAGAAATGTGTTTACAGAGAGCCCAACATAGGTGAGCATGTGCCTTAGGCCATCTGCCTGTGATCGTCAGGAGGAACCTCTTCATAGTCTTTACCAGGCATTTTAGGAAATCATGAAGATAAGCACAGTAATAAAACAAGACCCTTTTCATTCAGTGAAGGCCAACATCACTCCAATTCACACAACCTCAGCAGGTGTGGTGCTCCATATACCGGAGACAAGGCTCATCCGGGTGATCTCCCAGGGCCTCTGTGCCCTGCAGGCTCTCAGGCCTGTAGAGAAGCAGAGCACCCAACATGATACTCAAGTATTCTTTTATTCCTCCACAGCTTCATTAACAGCATACACCTTATTATCTGTGTTTCCTAGACATTTCTTAAAATTTGCATAATCCTCGAATGGAATCCATATTCTGCTTGGCAGGAAGATAAAAGAACTGTTTTTTTTTTTTTTTTTTTTTCAGATTAAACTCCAGTAATTGAAAAGCCATGGTTTTAGTTCTTCAGGAATTTTTGTCTTTTCTATTTTTTTTTTAAAGCTTTATTTATTTTTGTGTACAGAACTAGGATACCAGCCTGAGGTGCAGGGGGCGGGGAGAAAACTCACTAGAGACAGAGCAAGGAGCAAAATGAGCAGATCAACAAGTACACTGCTTAGGGGAGCAGAGGGCGAGACAGGAGAGGTCTGATGTGCCAAAAGGGCCATGTCCCTGGCTAGGGATCAAGCTGAAGCCACTGGAGCTAGTTTCGCAGAGCTGTGCTTTAACCCTTTGCACCACTATGGAGGGCCTGAATTTTTTATCTTTTCAGTTCTGTTCAACAGTAAGATCTACTTGGGGCCCTTTCTTTTCAGGAAGCTGAAGTGTCCAATAGAACTGCCACCATCTTCATTTCCAGGAGTTTTCAGTTTTTCCCTTTTTATTTTCACTTCAGTATTTTTCCAGTGCTGACCAGATGTACTTTCCTGGATCTCCTCCTCTCTTACCCACTCTTGCTCCTATTACCGTAATCAGTGGCTGAAACCAAAAACTGCTATAGGAGGAAGGTGCTGGAGAGGATAGATAACCCAGGGAAAATTGGAAACAATTAGTGGCGGGGGTTAGGGGGCCCTGGTGGGGTGTGCAGTGACTCTGATAAGAAACATAAGGGACTGCATAAGCAGGCCCCCAGCTTCAGTGTTTGGGATTTCAATGGTTTTGGATCCGCAGGGACTCTGGGGTCAGGGATTTCTACTCCCACCATACCAATCTTCCAGAAGGATATTGTGGGCCCCTGAAGGATGTGCAGGAGCCGCCAGCAGCCAGCCTCAGAGAGGAACAGTTCCGAGGCTTTGCTGACAGCTGAGTGACTGAAACTGTTCCCGGTTTTGCTGCTATTGCAGCTTGGCAGGGAAGGTGGAGATTCAGAGCTGGGTACTTTGCTGTGGCCACTTGTTGGCTTGTTTGGCTGTTGCAGCTGCTGTTTTGAGTGTCGCTAGTCTGGTGCTGTGCTGTGGCATCTTGGCAGCTCTGTGAGTGTCTCTGGTTATGTCTTCTGTTGTCTCTGTGACTTGGATCCTGGCTTATAATCTGGCTACCACGTGCTCTGCATCCTTAGTGGTGGGAAAGCGCCATCTTGGGAGCGTTTGTATTTAGGACTTTAAAACACTCGACATGGCTTTGGGTAAGGTAAACAGCCATTTGTGGCCTCAGCAACTCTTTGTTTTTCCCTAGTTTGTTAAATAAATTCCATTATTGTTCTCTGAACCTGAGTAGTGTTACAGTTGTATGCACAAGTTAAAAACTGATGTGGTGCCCATATTCAGGCAGTGTCTTTGGCCAGTTTTAGTGCCCCCTTTTCTGCCCAGTATCATTACTTGTTGAAATCCTTGCTATTCTGTAGATTGGTGCCACATATTGAGTATTTTGCTTTCTGGAACTCATTCATCCTCATTTTTTATTCCAACCACTGTAATATATAAAATATTTCACCTAATTTGTCCTAAATGGTAACCTTTACACACTTGGCTTCAAAAAGAAGAGGCCATGACAACATAGTACTTGCTTATCTTCCTGGAATTTAGGCGTGGGGTTGATGCCATTGATCGTGATTTGCCCTTCCTCTTCCTGCTGCCACCCCACCATGCCCCCGCATCAGGTCTGCATTAGTGGTGCAGCTCTACATCTGGGACTCCAGTCACATGCTGCCACTGCACGTCTATCGGGAGTTCCCGAATTACTGATTATGTAATTTTTCTATTTCTTCATGAGCTAGTTTTGATACAATGTGTGTTTTTTCTTTAAAGAGTTGTTTATGTATACAGAACTGGGGTTCAGGCCAGAGGTGCAGAGTCACCAGAGACAGAGTAGGGAGCACAACAGGCCAACTGATGAAATACACTGCTGAGGGCAACAGCTGGAGAGGTCTGCCCTGGCATGTGGGTCACTTCTAGGGCAGGAAATCAAACTCATGCTGAAGTGACTTTAGCTTCTTAGTGCTGTGCTTTAGCCCACTAGCCACTAGGGAGGGCCCTATAATGTATATTTTTAGAAATTTGTTTCATTTAGGATTCCATTTTTTGGTGTGTAATTGCTGATAACATTTTATAATTATTTGTGTGTAAAAATATTATATGAGGAAAAACATACTAAATATGAGTGGGCTTCCCTCTACATTGTTCAAGTTTACTCTTTAAGCAATAGAATTTGAAAATTAAGGTAACTGAAAGTATTTTTGTTTTTCTAGTTTTATTGAAGTATATATGACAAGATGATAAGATATTTAAAGTGTCCAGAGTGTTTATTTGGTGTACATAGGCATCATGAGAAGATTCCCACCATCTACTTAACACATCTATCACCTTCTATTTTGCTCTATTTCTCTCAGTGTGTCTGGTTGGTTGTTCAATTTAGTTGCACTTTGTTTTGTGTTTCATGGATTCACACCTCATCCTGTGAGTTATCATATCACAGACTTCCTGAGACAGTAAAAAATACTCTCCTCTTGGGTAACTGGCAACAGAAGCCACCTTAATGCATATGTACTGTCATGTTCTTGCTGGCAAATCAGTTCAACCTCTCTGCAACCCTTTTGTTTGAGGAGTGTTCCCTAGACCCTCAAAGCACAACCCCCTCATTTAAATCCCTAGAGCACAAACTGGATGTGGTCTGATTATAGGCCTTACCAACTTCGGAATTTTGCTCTTCTTTTTGTTCTTTAAGCAAAACTATTTCCCTAGATGCTCAGGACTCCTGATGAACCATGTTTGCTGCTGCTAAGAAAGGTTAACATGAGAATGACAAACCATCACTCTGAAAGTCCATGAACTTCACCATGATATCTCCTTAAGGAATTTTAGAGCTAGGTTCACTTTTTAAAAGATCTTGAGTTCAGCCGGTGAGGCATTTTGTTGAACAAAGTTGTGAGCTGTGGTTTGCCATAAAAGAGTGTTCACAGCATGTATGTCCACAAGGTAAGTGCCAGAGAGTGAACAGCAGGTGCTGCAGCTCACATCTGTGGGTGTGCAGCACCTTCAGGGATATGGACAGTCTGGTGTAGAAAGTGGACATCTACACAGCCAGCGGTCAGGTTGGGCGCCATGTTGTGAGCAGATGCTGCTCACTTAGGAGGCTGAGAAAACTTTAATGAGAGGCCATAATTTTCTCAGCTTAATTTTCTGAATGGGAAGATTCTAACCTGGATCACGATAGCCCTCTAGGTGCCTTCTCTGTTGAGGACAGATTCTGGTCCTTTCCTGCAATTCTGAGTCTTCTCTTCTTCCTCAAGGTGGAAGCATGGCCTCTGGGGCCCATTTTCCACATCTCATTCATCAACTCTTGTCATATTCAGCTTGAGTGAAAAGCTTTCTTGAATTGGCTTTCTGCAATCTCACTATACGCTAATTTTCTGCAGAGACCTGTCTGCTATTACTGCCTCCAGTGTGTTCTACCTTAGAACTTTGAATCCTCATCATTTACGATAGTTCCCTTTCATTATGGTCTATTCCCAGCTCACTGGTTCCACATTGCTTTTAACCTTTCGAGGACACAGTCATATCGCCTAATATTATGCTAATGACTGCTAAATGTGACTTAGTGGAGGGCAGCTGTCCCAGACTCTCCAAGTGTAACGGGGTGGTCCCTAGGAAAAGGGGAATTTCCAGGTTCCCTGCTCCACCCAGAAGGAGGGTGGAGCTGAAAAGAGGGAAAAAAAGGAATCTGGAGGAGGAAGGAAGCAAGATGGAGAGCCAGAAGGAGACCTGAGGAAGCCACATGGAGCAAAGGGAGACATGTGAATAAACCGTGTTTATTTCTTGGCCCTGGACTGGTTGAAAGAGATGTGGGTGAGAGACCCATGGGGAGGTTGACTATGGCAGTGTTTATATTGATTTTGATGTTGCTCTTTTTCTCCCAGATTTGTCTGGTCATTTCTGACCCTTTTCTATGGGTCCCAGCCAGAAGGTGCTTTAGTCTTGTGGCAGGCTTTCAGGCCTTGCTGTGGACCAATACCTTTTGGGTTGACTTTTGCCCACAAGGGGATGGGTACCTTCAGGTGCTTGATTTAGAAATTATATTCTTTGTCTTCCGTATTGTATACTCCCTGTATTAAAGTTCCTCTCATTAAAGTCTTAAATGTTTTGTCTTGATGGGGCAGATGGCAGAACCTATTTAGAGCAGGAGGGTTTGGGGGTTTGGTGGTGCCCCTCTCCCTGCCCTGTAACACAAGGACTGTGGGGTCCACCCTGGCCTGGGTTACCACCTGCTTCTGCTCAGTGACACAAGGACTGTGCCCTGTAACACAAGGACTGTGGGGTCCACCCTGGCCTGGGTTACCACCTGCTTCTGCTCAGTGCTATATCCCTATCTCAGAGACCTAGTTGTGGGTCAGAGGTCAAGGCCTGTTGTAGACTGTAATGTTAGGGACAAGCCTGGCTTCTTGGTGGGACCAAGTGTTCACTGGCCTTTTTCCCAGTAGTCAGAACAGTGTGTGCTCTTGGGACGCTGACCTCACAAGGGACCCCTATGGCCAAGGAACCCTAATCCTACCTTCCTCTGCTCCTAGGACCTGTCAGGCTACTCACCATCCATTTTCTGATAGAATAAGTTAGAATAAGTTGAGCATAGCAGCAGCCACGCTCTGCAGATTAGAATGAACATGCCTGTGAAGGTGTGGGGATGTGTATGCCTGGGGATTCCTCTGTGGGTCTCTGTGGGGTTATGTGTATGAGATTGTATGGGAAGTTGCATGTGGGTATGTACAAGGGTTTTAGGCGTTCTACAAAACTGCCAGATGGCATATGCAATGTTTTTTGTTTGTTTTTACTGTTTTAAAAGAACAGATTTATTAGGAAATTAAGAAAATAGTTAATAGAGACAGCTGCATAGACACAAGTGGGCAGAGCTGCAGCCACTGCTGCTGCTTTTCAAAGAGAAAAGTTTGTTAAAAGAGATGCCCCTATAGACACAGGCTGGCAGTCTCCAGACAAGGGCTATCCTTACGAAGTATTCTGTGGCTCCCAACAGGCGCTCATGGGATATGGGTGTGGATTCTGAGAACCAGACTGGGGCCAGACTGACACTAAAATTCCTCAAGACTGTATTATGTGGGGGTGGGGTAGAGCTCACAGCCTAGTCACCCTGGTCATTTGCATATAAAAGGTGGGACTTTGCCGTTCCCTAGAGGTTTGCTCTGTCTGGATCAGTTGCCATGGGTACCTTGGAGCTTCAAGAGCAGCCTAGCTGACTCCTAGGAATGCTGGGGTGGGCTTGAGAGGTGGGGGGTTGGGGGGGAGGGGAGGGAGGGTATTCCACAGGGAATACCCAGAACTGCCAGAGGCCATGCAGTATCCTAAGCAAGAGTTGACTAGGAAGAACCTGACTGTGCTGGTGAAGGCCTGGAATGAGACCAGAGGGCTTGCAACCTCTGCCCTGTTCTGTCACCACATCCACTTCAAGTCCATCCAGAACCAGGCAGCCGTGGCCACTATGGCACTCCCCATAGCCACCTTTTATCTATCATGGTGCTAGAGGTCCATCTTGGCCCCTATGCTGCTTGGTTTCCCCAGCCCCTCTGTGGCAGGGGGTGCCTTGCTGTTAGGACTCAGTGGGATCTCCCTGCTTGGGTCCCCAGTATTGTTACCTGACGGGACCCATTTTCCCACACATCTCTGTCTTTCTAGAGAACCTCCTCTGGAAACCATGGGCTATCCTGCTGAGCCCTAGGTTCCATCTTCCTGGATCTTCCAGGCTGGGCTGTGTTGGGAACTTTCTCCCTTCTGAGGCCTGGTATCTGCAAATGTCAGCAGCTAACCCAAATGCCAAGGGTAAAGCAAGCTTGCAGCAGGGAGATGGAGAAAGAGAGGAATGCCTCTGGTGGTGCAGGGCACACTTGTTGACTCAGAGGCACTGCCATGTCAGGTTGGCCCTTTGGCCCTCTCTGTGGGCCCCCTGTTGATCTGAGCATTAAGGATAGATCTGTTGTGGAGCTAGTACTGTCTTGCGCTGCTGCCTGGGGGTTGTGAACCCTGCCCCACCCCACAGGCTTAGTTAATAAAACTGCAGTGGGTCAGACAGAGGTCACTTGGGGAGAGCCATCAGGCTGGGTGCCCAGCTTGCAGAAGCACTGCCAAGTGCCTGGTCAGCAGGGACTCACAACTAGGATACAAAGGGGCTCCAGGACTGAGGTAAACCTACCCCTGGTAGTGGGACCGGGGCACAGACAGGGCAATTACGTGGGCACGGGGATTCAGTACTGGGTCCCTGTCCCCATGCCTTACACCCACATTGCCCCAGGAACAAGCCACAGTGAGGTTTCTTCCTTTTCAGGCCTTTCAGCCACACATCTAGGTTGCTGTATTCTCCCAAGCCTGGCAGGGGACAGTGGGGGTGGGGAGGCCCTATAATAGTGGTAGCCAGGGCAGACAAGCAGAGGACAATGCAGTGGGGTGGCTTGGACTCTGTCCAGCCCCCAGGAGACCTTGTGTCGGATATGCCACTTCTGCACTTGGTTCTCGCTGGGTCTCGAGCTCCATTTCCATCAGGGGACAGTTTCCCTAGCACCAGTGCTTTTTTCACTTATCCAGGTGTCAAAATGAAGAAGAAAAATGGGAAAGCCCATAGCAGAGACACCTTCCTTGGGATCTTGGGGCTCATCCTGAGGACCCTTTTGTGGACAGCTGGGGCAAGTGGTATGTGTGTGTGGCGGGGGCGGGATGTCGTAGCCCCTTAGCACAAGACTCTCACACCTGGCTTCCTTGGCTCTGTGAACCAGGGGTGGGACCTGGATTGGGAGACCCTGTTTCCCTCCTCAGAGACTTATTGACCACAAGCTCCTTGGGGCTGCACCCTCACAGCCCCTCAAAGGGGCTTTGTGCCACCACAAAGAGGCTCTGTTCCTCCTAGGGAAGCCTGGGTATTGCTATGGTAACAGAAGGGGCTGGGAAGAAGGGGTCCACCATCTGAGAGGGAGGGCATTCCAGGCAGAGGTACTGTTGTGCATAGACTAACCGTAGCTCTTAGCCTGGCTGGGCAGCTGTCCGAGCTGTGTTTCTGCAGGGTCATTAAGGCAACTCTCCGACCCCTTAACCCTCAGTGGGGGCTGCACTTCTACGTCCTGGTGCCTGTCAGGTCTGTCTGGGTTGGGCCACAGACTGAATGTCAGGCTCAGGTCCTTCTTCAAGAACATCTCTGTCTCTGTGAATACCCAGAGTGATAGGGACAGCCCCTTGTGACTGTCCTCTACACTATTGCTGTGTTCCCTGACCCCATGTAGTGGGGTACCTTGAGGGCACAACCCCTCCTTTCTGCCCCAGACTCCCTCCCTCTCTTGGTTGAAGCTTCAGTGGGTAGGCTGCCCCTGTACATAGAGGAGGTACTGTCATTGCTAGCCTCATCCCAGCCTGCCTGGGTCTCTGTCTCTTCAACCCTAGAACCTTTGGTGCTTGGGGCACCTCCAGGCTAGCTGCTGCAGGGACTGCAGGGAGGTGGGTCCTCACTGCCTGTTCCTTACCTCCAAGCCTGTAGGCATTGCCCTTCTGTTGTAGTAACAGCTGGAATCTGGGTCACATGCAGGAGGGGCAGCGAGGGGGTTGCCCTGAATCCCAGCTTGGGGCCTGGGATTGTTAATTGTTGATCCACATCTCACGAGTCCATAGCGAGGTAGATCCTGCAGATTTAAGAAGACTGTGCCACAGTTCGTGCAGGGCGTCCTCAGAGGAAATCCCAAGTAGAGACCCTTCAGGGGGCTCTAGCCCTGGCTCCCTATGCCCTGTCCTCTCCCTAGGAGAGACAGTAGCTGGGAAGCCTGTCTGCTCTGTGTAAGGCCTGATTCTGCTACTCCCGGGCCCTGGTTCTGGCCCCAGGCTCTCAGCTCCCCAGACCCCAGGCTCCCTGGTTGCTAAGGAGTCCCCAGAAGTTCCCTGCCTCAAACTGACCCTGAACCTCCTGCACCAGTCTCCTTACATACCCTTGTCCTTCTAGACCTCCTGCCCAGTTGGCCCCTGCCCTTGTGCTGACCTAGACACCCTTGGCTTAGGGTGCCCCGGGACAAAAGCCTCTAGGAAGAACACTCTAGACTGTTCTACATGAGAGTTAGGCTCCATGTGATTGCTGGATATGTGTGGCCAGGTGTCCATGCATACAACCTGGGGCAGGAGGAGGTTACTGATGGGCTGTCTCTGTACCCTCCTCCCACACTATGTCTGGTCTAGTACATGGGGCCACCTCTTCTGCTGTAGAAGTCTAATTACCAGCCTGAATCCAATTATAGCTCTCAGCTCCCTAAAAACCCCACTGTTCCTGTGGGTGGTGGCCAGCATTGCCTGGGCCCCTGGAGAGCTGAATTTCTTGGCTTCTTCATTCACTTGATCTCCTGCTTGGACAGCCTGCTGCTTTTCCCTTCTCATGTGCATTCTGACTATAGCAGTAGGCCATGTGCCTGGTAGAACATGACATGTGCTATTCTTCTTTCTATTATGAACAATTACAAATGCACAGAAGTAGAAAGGCTGGTGTGACACATTCCCATGTGTTCCACCAGCTTCCTCCATGAGGTCCCCTTCTAGAAGTAAAACTATCTTTCACTGGCTTGTCTGAAACACTCACTGCATGTGTTGCTCTAAATGATCTTACTTAAAATAAAAATTTAGAAAGCTGTATTATGTTTGTTTTTGGAGGGAATGTACAGAAATGTTTCATTATCAAAAAGTGGGGATGACTGCCCCCGCCCCTTACGTTTGCTTTTTCTGCCACTGCTCTAAAATGGAGAGCAGTCTCTCCCTACGTAGGTCCCCCAGACCCTTATTAACTGCCAATCACCCTGTGATCCTAGCTGGGGTAGACAAATGAATGCAGATCCCATCCTCTGTAAACCCCACATCCTAGCCTTCTCTTGCCCTGTTGTTTCCTGGGCTTACCCTTGTGGAGTTGGCTACAAGTTGTCCCTGTGGCTGTGGGTACCATCTGACTACAGCAGGGTAAAGACAGGGTCCCTTGAGTTTTGACAAGCGGTGGAGAAGTAAGTCTCCATGTTGACAGCACCGAGGGCAGGAGACGAGATACCCTATCAGACAGAGTAGGCTTAAGCCCCCTGGGCCAGGTTCTTCTCCCCATCTGGATGGGTGGGGGTGATTGGAAGGAGGCTCAAGCAGTGGCCAGTCTCTCTACCCTCATGGGAACAGGCAGCAGGCAGTTTACCAATGGATAGCTGGTAAGAGAAGCACTAGAGCCTAGTCCTCCCTCCTGCCTCCTGCTCTGGTCTGACCCTCCGGAAATTTTCTCTTATTCCTCAGTCTAGCTTGAACTCATGCCCTATAATTTGGTGTTCTGGAGCAGGATTTTGACTTGGCTTCTCACAAGGAAGAATATCTTGGTCAGCAGGAATGCATCAAATGTGGGCTTTAGTTTTGGTGTAAGAATCATATCTCCCCCAGTTCCTTAGATGGTGACTTTCCCAAAAGAGCATGTGTCAGCCAGTTGTGCCCCAGAGGACTCCCTCCTTTCAGCAGTATGAAACCCTTATTCTTGCCCACCTCAATTCTTCTGCCTAATTGTCCATTTATTCATTCCGTCATCACCCACCCTTCATCCACTGCCTACCTGTCTACCCATCCCCCACCCCATCCAATCTACCCTTCATCTACTTCCTCCTTTCATACAGCCTCTCTGGCCACACCTCTGTTCAGCTAGCTATCCATTTCCCCTTCCTGTCCTCCCATTCACACACCTACCAGCCCAACCACCTACTCATCCACCCACTCATTTGCCACTCCATCACTCTGTCCTCTCCATCCTCTTATGCATCTTTCTTTACTTTATAGGTTTATTTATTTTTTAAGATTTATTTTATAAGCACTGGGGTATAGGCCAGAAGTGTAGGCGATAAAAGGATTCACCAGAGACAGAATGGGGAGCAGAATAAGCAGGAAGACTGAAATACACTCACTGCTAAAGGGAGCAGCAGGCAAAACAGGAGAAGTCTGCTTCGCCACATGGGTCACCTTCCTGTCCAAGGTCGAACTCATGCGTCAGTGGCTGCCCATAGCTTGATAGTGCTCCCTGGGGCCACCAGGGAGGCTCGCTTATGCATCTTTTTTTTTTCCCCCAAAGATTGATTTATTTATGCATACAGAACTGGGGTGCAAGCCAGAGGTGCAGGGGGGATGAGAGGTTTCACCAGAGACAGAGTAGGGAGTAGAACAGGCAAATCGAGTGAAATATACTGCTGAAGGGAGCAGTGGGTGAGACAGGAGAGGTCTGCCATGCTGTGAGGGTCAGCTCCCTGGCTGGGGATCGAACTTGTGCTGCAGTGGCTGTGATAGCTTCATAGTGCTGCACTTTAACCTGTTGCAACACCAGGGAGGCCCTCTCTTGCACATTTTTAAACCCAACTTTCTACCACCTGTTCATCTGCCCACCTCCTCCACTCGCAACCCACCTACTGCCTCCCTCTAGTCACACCCTCATGCCCCACTACCATGACTGTGGCTGTGGGCAGCTTTTCTGGTACAGCTCTCTTGTCTACAGGTGTGTGGGGGGTACAGGCAAACTAGGCCAGAGCTGAGTGCACAGCTCTAAACCTCTGATAGTTTATTTTTCCAGCTTTGAACTCAGCTCCTACCTTCTAATCTCCTTCCCAGTTCCTTCATATTTTCTGACCCAGACAAAGGTGCTGTCATACGATTTTGGTTGGAGTGACTCCTCGGGTCCCCAGGACAGGAAACTTTCACCCAGTTCTTTCCCTAGTGTAGCTACAGCTGGATGGCATGGTTGTTCCTATAAATTAACTCTTATGAGTATATGTGGTAGGACATGTATCTAACAAGGACCCTGAAAGCTGGAGACTGGATTCTGGGTGAGGACCTATAGGAATCCACCCAGCAGTAATGTGTGGGGGCTATGATGGTGTCAGCTAGGGAGGAGAGTGAGGGCAAGCACTGTCCTGTAGCATAGCACTTATCTGCTTGTCCCCAGGCCATCCAGGGACCACAGCAGAAGTAAGTCTTTCTTGTACGTACCCATCTCCAGTGAAGATTGGTGGCCCCACTCCAAGGCCAACCATGGAAATTGTCTTTGAAGTCTCAGGATTGATCTTGAAGATGCATGCTCTTTTGGCCTTCAATGTCATCACAGTTATAGAGTTACTATAAAAGTAGTGCTTTGAGTTACAGTCAGAAAAGCTGTTCTCTGGGGTGCTGGCTTGGGTCATCTGTGCCTGCATGTACCCAGCATCAGGGAGGCTCCCATGTTGAGAGAGTGGGCCTGAGTCTTCCTAGATGCCCCTGACAGCTACCTGATTCCCTTGTCTCCTTAGGCTGTCCTACAAGCCAATGAGATGAAGTGACTATAGCCTGTGGGTCTTGGCACCTCCACCCATGGGTGTGCAGAGAGGGTGCACCCGCAGACTGGGGCAGAGGACTTGAGCCCAGACCTGGGTCTCTGGTGTCCTGTGGGTAACTTTGGGGCACTCTACCCTCAACCTGACTAGCATTCGGAGGTGGGCCTGGGAGGTAATTAATGTAAGTTGAGAGACTGGATATAAGGAAGGTCAGTGATGGGTTTGGCACTTTCTCACTGTAGCTTTAGAATTCTGGGTCCCTAGCCAGCTCCCAGCTGAAACTAGTGGGGAAGCTCCTTGGACCCCAGAGCCTGGGCAAGCCGGAAGCTGGGGCTCTTCTTATGCCTGCTATCCCCAGGGTCTGCAGCCTGGGCTTGGCCACCAGGTGGGGTAAAAGCTGAGGTCAGTCAGGCATTCATGTCTCCAGAAGTATCATCGGCTGTTCACAGGTCCTGATTGTTACTTCCTAGGACAGTAACAATCCTTGTTATGGGGCCTGCAACCCTTGGTCCTTTGTCCCAACTTCCACTGATAAGGGATGCTGCAACCACCAGGGCTTGGTTCAGGATACTAGTAACCTAATTCTTCCCCCAGAAAGGCCCCCATGATGAGTACCTCAGGCCATGCAGGCCCAGCCTGCCCAAAAGGCATAGTGTCTAATAACCCGGGTGCCCATCTTTTTAGATCCAGGCACAGGCATGCTGTCCTGTCTGCCCTTCATTCCCTGAGGGCCAGAGGAGCCAATCTGCTCTCTCTCAGGAAGGGTTCTGCTTATTCTTCTGGCTGTGTTCATTTTACTCACTGCCCCCATATTAGATCATGCTGACAATTTCATGTGTGGCAGGTGCTTGGAAAATGGAAATACATTGGCCTCTTGCCTTCATAGGGCCTCAGTTTTCCCAGCTGTCTCAGTGTACTGGACTCCGAAGTGTCCTTTCATCCCAAGGTGCCCCATGTCCCCCACCATGTCCCTGGCCCAGCCTCTACTGGTATGGCCAAATCTATTACTAATTCTTTCTCTCTAGGCTCCATCCAGCTGGCAAGCAGACCTGACCTTTGTGAGGGTGCTGCCTGCTCTGCTGAGTCTCTCCATTGGTACAGGGATGAGAGGTTGTGGGTTGACTTTGGAAGGCTGTGGGGTAGTTGGGCTGAGAGAAGATCCCTGGGCATTGTGCTGTATACTGAGTGCCTAGTACTGTGGCCACATGACCTATACTCTGCCTGTTGTTTGTGCCAGCATCTGAGCTCTGCATACCTCTCTCCTTATTTTTTTTTTAAAGATTTATTTATTTATGCATACAAGAACTGAGGTACAAGCCAGAGGTATGAAGGGTGAGATATTTTACCAGAGAGCAGAGTGGGGAGCAGTACAGTCAGATGGACTGAAATAAACTGCTGAGGGGAACAGTGGGTGGATATGGAGAGGTCTGCACCATGTGGGTCACCTCCCTGGCCGGGAATCAAACTCATGTTGCAGTGGCTGTGGATAGCTTCATAGTGCTGTGCTTTAACTAAACCATTGCACCACCACGGAGCCCTCCTAGGTGCCCAGGGAGCTCTTCCTCTGCTGCTTTTTGCCCTTGAAAAACAAACACACTGGGCAGCCAGGAAACAAAGAGTAAGGAAAATCTGGCTTATTGCTACAGCTGCTGGGCCCTACTGCCTCTGCCTGCTCCCTTGGAGCCCTGGGGCCTGAGGCCCAGGCAGACCTGACCCTTCCCAACTGTGCCTTGGAGGCTTTAGGCCCTGCCTTCATTCACCCTCCAGATAAGATTTCAGGCATGGTCCCTTCCAGGCCTGACAGGTTCTCATTCTGCCCTTGTTCTTGGCTAGAGTGGCTGTAGTGGAAACTGGATCACTAGTTTATAAGCTAGTGTCATCCCTACACCTGCCTAGGGGTTTGGGTACCTGATAGCTTTTGAGTGGCTTCTCATTCCCTGTCAGCTGGCCAAATCATCTTTACCATTCTAGCTGTAAACCCCCCACCCATTCTGAGGCCCAGCATGCACTTCTGTGAGATAGGTCCAAGCAGAATTCATGAAATTGGTCAGGTAAACTGGCTTGTGCTGTGGGTAGCAGAGGGTCTGGGAGGTCAGTGCTGGTTATACCAGCTTTTCCTGCCCTTTCCTTTCCTTCCCAGTGGAGCTCCAGAGACCCACAGTTTATATTTCTGCTGGGTTCGGCAGAAAGCAGAGGAACCCAGGTCAGAGCCCCAGAGCCCCAGGCTCTCCTACAGGGAACCTGCTGCTTCCGGTCAGCCTTGAATTAATGACTTTTAATTTAGAATTTAATCAATCTAGTTTCTCTCTGGAGACCTGTATGCTTCTGTGTGGGAGTGAGTTGTCTCATCTCTGAGTGGGGTGGGCAGGTAGCCCTGATGGCCTCACCATGCCACCTTGCAGGCTCCACTCTGACCTTGCTCTGCTTTGCCTGCAGCCAGCAGGCATCCCAATCATGGAGGATTGCAACATGCACTCAGCTGCGAGTATCCTGGCCTCGGTGAAGGAGCAGGAGGCCCGCTTTGAGCGGCTGACAAGGGCGCTGGAGCAGGAGCGACGCCATGTTGTCCTACAGCTGGAACGAGCTCAGCAACCTGGTGTGGGCAATGGTGGCATAGGCAGTGTGCAGCCCCTGCCAATGGCCTGGCAACAACTGGTCCTGCAGGTAACAGTCTAGTGACTCAGAAAACATGGAAATGGCCAAGTGAAGAAACAATCAAGGGGCCCTAGTGGGCCACAAGCATTAAGTGGCTTACTACAAGACTTCCTGGGCCTCTAGGGAGGGAAAAAAAGTGGGATGTCAAGGGAACTGGACAGCTCATTTGCTGGGCACCACATGATGGTTGGGCGAGACATAGCATGACCTCAGAATAGTCACCTCCTCAGTTGAGTGGGTTCCTCAGGATGTGGGGAGCTGGGAAGGGTCTGTTCTGGGCAGTTCAGTGGTCAGCCTCGAGACACTGAGGATTGTGTCTGCCCTCTGCCCTGGAGTCTTCCTCGCAAGGTTGTGGTCTTAATATGCAAAGGAGGGGCTGCCCCAGAAGAAAGGTTGAGTGAGACCCCAAGCTCTGCCTATAGCTCAGAGGGTGACCTGGAGTCTCAGTTTTCCTATTAGCCATTGTTCTAGCCTGGCTCACGTCCCTGCTCAGATCTAGGAGGGGTAGAGTCCTAGCTTCTCTGTGAGGCGGCCCTGAGAACTCTAAGGTTGGAGCATGTTCACAGGTGTCAGATCACCTGGTGCCCCCCTCCTACCTAATTATCACCCTAGTGACTAACCTGCTCACAGGGTGACAAGAGCACCTGGCTCATGGGTTGATAGAATGAGGAAACCTAGGAGGCCTGGAGTTGGTGGGGTTATTGCATTGTCAGGTATTGATTGAGGCACAGGATTGGGGATAACCAGGGCAGAGCTGTCCTAGGAGCCATGGGAAGGAGAGGGCTTTTGGGTAGGGGTCTGTCCTGCAGGCTTCCCACTATTGCTTCTTCACACTACTAGACTCAATGCCACTGAGACCTCTGGATTCCACAGAGTAATGTAAGTACTCTCTGTTCCTCTGGCTTGGGCTCCTAGGCAGTGGGCAGTGTTACCCTCTTTTTTTTTTTAAGTATTTATTTATGCATACAAGAACTAGGGTACAGGCCAGAGGTGCAAGGGGTGAGAGGATTCACCAGAGACAAAGTGGGAGCAGAACAGGCAGATCTATTGAAATATACTGCTGACTGGAGCAGCAGGTGTGTCAGGAGAGGTCTGCCACACAGTGTGGGCCACCTCCCTGACTAGGGATGGAACTTATGCTACAGTGGCTATGATAGCTTCATAGTGCTGTGCTTTAACTTCATAGTGATGCACCACCAGGGAGGGCTGATGTTGCCCTTCTTAGTCTGGCAGATGGCCCCCTCCCAGTGTCGGCTCCACTATAGGCATACCCTCCCTTCTTAAGTCCTGCTGAACTCCAGCTCCCAGGCATCAAGACAGGCTACCTACTGGCTAGCATACATGTGGTAGCAGCTTAGGGCAGCCCGGCACCTGTGTCTAGAGAGAAAGAGAACAATGTGGTGATCTTGCTGACCCTGGCTAGCCACAGTCTCAGAGGCTCAGAGCAGCAGCAGTATCAGGCTGGAGACCCCAAAAATGACCACCCTGACATGCCTTCATACCCTCATTTGCTAGTGGGTGATCCTCACATTCAGCCCACTGTGGTACACAGTTGGAGCTCAAAATGTGTCTTCAGAGGCCCTGCACCCACCAGTAGGGCCACCCTTCACCATTGGAGAATCATTGTTCCAAGCCCCCTTTTGCTGAGGTGGGCCACACAGCTAGTGTGCAGAAGGTAGGGAATGAGGTAGGATGGGTCTGAGTTTGAGGACCATCTTCACTGTCCCCTGGATCCCAGGCACTCCAAAGAGTGAGGACTGGTACTCCCAAAACCCCCAGGAAAGGAGAAACAACACAGTTGGGCCACACGGGCTCACTAAAAGTCGGTAACTCAAAGGATGCCCCTTAGGCACCAGCCCTCTCAGGCCAGAAGGGGCTCTAGCCTTAGTACCTACACCCCAGTAGGGAGATACTCCCATAGCCCGGAACTTCCCTGGGTTCTAAAAGTGGCAAATTGAGACCGCAAGCGAACACTGCCCCTTCCCACCTACCCTTAGTTATATCAGGCTGAGAGGGGAAAGAGCATGTGTCCCCAGGGCTGTGGCTGGACTCAAGTGCTGATGGGGATGATGGAGGGGGAGGGCATCATGTTGAGCCTCAATGCCAAATGTGCTTCACTGATTTATCTCAGCAGGAGGTACCTGATGACCTACCTGCTGAGCCACAGGGCTACCTGCAGTGGGTTCTCAGGGCCAGAGCAGGGACCTGAAAAACTGTGGGAGGTGGCAAGGCCCATAGCTAGAGTCCGCTCTAGGGGTTACTGTTGCTGTGTCCCTCTAGGCTATCCAATAATCCTGACTACCTGCCCTACAGCAGGAAGGGACTCTCCTCCAGATAGCTGGCCATAGCAGGACTGGCTGTCACCCTTGGGAGTGGAAATGTCATTGGGGATCTAGCCACCCTGTAATTCAACTAACATTAATTTGTGGCTAGGGCATGAATATTTGATAAAAAGTGGGAGACATCAGAAACAACTCAAATATAAGTAAGCATGTAGGACAAGTTCTTCAGGACAGTGAACCTGTGTTCCTGCTTCTGCTTGGGGACTCGGCCTGGTGCTGCTGTGGATGGAAGATGCAGGGGGCCAGTGGTAAGAGCAACTTAGCCCAGTGCAGGTGGGGAACCTAAGGCTAGAAGGGACACACAGTGGTCTCCCACATGTTTGAGCCTCCTGGCTGTGTTGCTTATGTACGTGGCTTGTAGATCCAGAGTGGCCCAGCAGAGGCCCAGTTTTCTTTCCTTTTTTTTTTTTTTTAAAGATTTATTTATTTATTTATGCAAGAACTGGGGTACAGGTCAGAAGTCGGGAGGGAGTGGTGGTGGTGGGGTGGTAAGAGGTAAGAGCATTCACTAGCAACAGAGTGGGAAGTAGAACAGGCAGGTCTACTGAAATACACTGCTGAGGGGAGCAGCGGGTGGCAGGAGAGGTCTGCCACACTAAGTGGGTCAGCTCCCTGGCTGGGGCTGGAACTTGTGCTGCAATGGCTCAGAGAGCTTCATAGTGCTGTGCTAAATTTTAACTCCACCAAGGAGGGCCCCAGAGGCTCAGTTTATTGACTGGAGCCTCTGGAGGAGGCAGGAAGCCCACCAGGCATCCTCTCTTGCATCTTCTTGGCAATCTATCTCCGAATCCAGTTTCCTTATTTATGATGCAAGTGCACTGACTTACCTTTTTGAGGAATGACCCCAGAGATTGCCCCAACCCAGCCCAGCCCAGCCCAGCCTAGCCCAGCCTAGCCCTTCCCTTCCCTTGCCCTCAAGCAGAGCTAGACTCACCTTTGTGGGACTGCATCTTTATACCAACTGCCAGCATGGGGTGTGGAGGGGTGCACCCTGGTAGGACTAGCTCTGATTAACAAGCCACTCCAAATTGCCCCCAAATTCCCAGTAGACGAAAGAGTCTGAGGTCAGCTCAACCTCCTGGGCTTTAGTCCATGGTCACTCAACAGTTGCATGCCCCTACCACCACTTACTAGGCTGACAAGCAATGATGAGGGGGTCTCCCTGTGTCTCTGTCTTGATGGGTAGAACCCAAGACATTGTAGGTCACTGCAGGGCCATTTGCAAGTTTCCCAGTGACCTCTATGTGGCTAACTTCTTTGGAGTGTTATGCTTGGGGTGGATAGGGGCCTGGGAACAAGTCGGAAATCTTGAGGAACTGCCATGGTGGTAACCATCTCATAGGCCCCCCATTTCACAGCAAGCAGCTAGGATGAGCAGCTGGTGTCTGGGAGCCTCATGGCCCCTGCTCCATCGGAGCTCATTTTCCCCAAATCTACAGGGGAAGAGGATATGAGTTTTTTCACTGGGTGCAAACAGAGGCCTGGAAAGGAGGGCTCACAGAGTCATCCCCGCTTGGGCTCGAGGTTGAGACCTGAGCTGACTGCAGGGGAGGAAGGGGCGACCCCGACTCCGCCCCACCGAGTCCCCGCCCCGCCCCGCCTGGGCGCGGCCCCGCCCGATTGGCTGCTTGCCGTGACCACCGCCAGATCCGCCCCCGCGGGTGCGAGTCTGCCGCGCCTGAGCCGGAGTGGCCGTGGTGCCAGAGCCCAGCCAGGTCCAGCCGTCGCTGCCGCTTCCCCGCGTCCCCCTCCCCCCAGACCCAGCCGGCCTGATGCCGGCCGAACTCAAACAGGTTGGAGGGAACTTGGTCCTGGGCAAGGGGGGAACAGATGGGGCCCTGCCGCGGAGGGCGGGGCACCAGCCTCCCCGGGAGGACCTGCTTTTGTTCTGTGGAGCCTCCGGCCAGAGGCAGCTATTGTCTGCGCGGGTGGACGGAATGAGCGCACTGCTCCGGGGTTGTGCAAGACTGCGGGTGGGGCTGCTGGGTCTCTGGATCTCCTCCCAGGGAGTTGGGCCTACTGGCGGTGCCCCCCTGCACTGGACGGGGAGTAGGGCCGACACCGTGGTGGGCACACCCCCTGGCCAACGCACAAGACAGGTGTTGGGGCAGGCGGGGCAGGCGGGCGGTGAAGGGCGAGGGCTTTCCCGAGCATCCCCTCTCCCCGGGAGGGAGACTGAGTCCGGAGAGGGGAACACAGTCGGGCTCATGTTCCCTGTGAGCTCGCTGGGCCTCCCCTCCCGGCCACACTCCCAGTGCGGGCGCTGACTGGGGACCTGGGAGTAGCTTCCTCTCCAGAGCCTTAATGGAATCCTCGTCTGCCGCGGTAACGCACGTGAGGGGAGGGCTGGAGGATGCCCTGCGCACAGTGGGGGAGGTTGAGTGGGGGCGGGGCAGCGGTGTCTCTGGAAAACCCCAGCATTCCAGTACTAGAGGTTGGGGGGAAGGCATGTGGGTCACCCTTCCTTAATCAGAGGGAGCCTATATAGTAACAGAAAGGTAAACTGAGTGGAGGAGCAACCCCTTGTTGCAGAGTTACACCTCCACTACACGTGCCTAGCAAGACTACCTGATTCCTGCCTGCTGTGTGTCTCCCATTCTGCCAGGATCTGGCTACCAACTGTCCCAAAGATGGAGGAGGCAGCTGGGAGCTGGGTAAATTTAGCTGGTAGTATGGCTGATGGATGAGGGTTTGCCTTTGGGAAGTCAGGGTGGGTGATGGTCCTATTACCTCCCGCAAGTTTGCTCCCTTAGCTGCTGAGCACTCACTATCCTTGGTCACTTGCCCAGTGGTGGCTGCGCCCTAGCAGGTGTACTGCTGAATGAGCCCCTGGTCTACCGGGGCTGGGCAAAGGCATAGGTACTAAGAGAGCGTGCCTCTCTGGTGGCCAGGGATTTGTTCCATAGTAAGCAATGCCAGCCTGGCTTGGTCTGGATTCCATGTGGATAGACACTTTGGGTGGGGTGGTTAGTGCTCTGCCAACTCTCCCTTACAGTCATTTGTCTAGTGGCAGCCTCTTGTGCCCTCTGGGGGCCAGGGTTGTGGGAGCCAGGTATGGGACTCCCACCTTAGCCCAGCCCCAGTGTGTGCTCGCAGACTATGGACAAGCTGAGGTGCTGTAGTGTTCATGATACAGACTCTGGGTGCCCATCTATAAAATCCAGAGAGTGCAAGTAGAAACTCCGCTCCACCCTCATCACCCCTACATTTTAATTTGTTTTTTGTGATTCTTTTCTCTACTATTATCACCTGTACCAGGGGTTTTAAGGACTTTTGCCCAAGCGGTGGCCCTTATTCATTGTTTCCCTTGTCCCTATATGGCCCCAAACGTGAGGCTCACACTATGTAGTCTGTCTCATGGTTTTGACACCCTTGGTCCTTCCCATTTCTGTTGGAAGAAGCTAAGGCCTGCATTTGTGTTAGGGCCCAGAGTCATCCTACTATACTCAGATCTGCCTTCAGGAACCCCCTTGAGAACAATAGCATATGGTTGTGTCCACCTTTATAAGGTACAGGCCACTTCAGTACCCAGTTCAGTTCTAGGGATCTTATTAGAAAACCCCAGACTTACCAGCTTGTTCTAAGCTAGGTATGGGGTACATAGACAGTTAGACTTTGGATGATAGCACCATGAGATGGATTTGGGCCTTGGAGATAGGTGATGGAAGGCTGGGACAGTGATCCTAGCAGGAGGGGCAAGGCTGAATCCAAGGCCTGGAAAGGGTAACAAGAGGCAGCTAATAGGTTTGACAGGATTGGGGATGTTGGGAAGGAGGTAGAGGGTATCATTTATAGGGATGTGGTGACCCTGTGACTTGGGCTGAAGCATGCTCAAGCACACATTCTTGTCAGGAGGACCGGTACATGCACCATATGTGTGTCTGGGTCCCTGTCTGCATGTGTATGCCCAGGCATGTGTAATAGGCCGGACCTTCTAGTGATCACCAGCTGACTCACACTCCTGCCTGCCTGCCTTCCTACCCGGGTGAAGTCATTGCTCAGTTTTTAGCTCCCTGAGGTCATTCCAGCAGGGGTGTTGGGGCCTCCGGATCCTGCAATTGGGTTGCTTGGGCTGGGTGTTAGTGGGTACCTCTGTAGAGTCAGGCTTTGTTGGAAGGTCCTAGCTCTTTGGGGCTCCCATTTTCCTGACTGAACAGGGTGGAATGAGGATAACTAGCAGAGCTATAGAGTGGCATTGAGGTTGAGATATACTTTGCCTTCCCTCACTGTCTAGTCAATGAGGAGGGTACTTTTCTCTGAATGTGTTAATGTACCCAAACCAACGAAGGAACTATATCTGACTGACAGTATTTTGGGCAGTGTCCTGGTTCCTCATACAAGTCTTGCTTCCTTGCCCTCCTCTGTACTCACAGCTAGTAATGAGTTTCCCTGCTTCCCCCCACCCCCACTCTGATTGACCTCTTAGAGCTCAACAGAAAGGCTCACTGCCTGCCACATATGTACTCCCACAGTTGCCAAATACAAATGGGACAGCTGAGATCCCAGCAGTGACGGGCTGTCCCTGAACTTTCTCCTGTTCAAAGTATCCCAGCTTCCAGTACTCTGGGGGAAGAGCCCAGATAGCCCACCGGCATGTTCATGCTCAGGGAGGCCTCAGCTTACTTCTCTTTCCCTGGGAACCAGTGTTCTTCTTCCCTAGTCATGTCACCAGCAGGCATTCCATCCACAGCTCAGGCGGTGGCCCTTGCAGGGTTAGGTATGATTAAAAGACCTTGCAAAACTACCTTTCCTGTGGATATCTGAGATTCTCCTGTTAGCAGTTAGTGAGATTTTTGGTAAGTTCACTCTGTCAGGCTACTTATTTTCTCATTTTGTAAAATCATATATTGTCCTCTGAAGCCCTGCTTCTGGGGGAGGAGGGATACATTCTGTGATCTCTTCTTCCTGTGTCACCACAGACAGAGGTATGCAAGGCCCTTTCCTAGACCCCTTGAAGAGGTCACGAGGGCCCAGAACCTCAACATTGCTTTACAGTTAAGTAGAGGGCAGGTGTTTCTTCAGGACAGAACCCAACCTGAGACCACAGTCTTGGGAGGCAAACACTTAGGACAGCTTTGAGCTCGCTCTTTTGCATGCCTCCATGGCCAGGGCTGGGAGCACAGTGGGGTTTGAGAGCCAAGTGGATACAGATGTGCATGTGGGCTATAGTCTTGTCCAGTTCCCCGCCATGTCTGTGCAGGCCTCAAAGACAAGCCAGGGTAGGGGACCCGTCCTAGGCATGGGGCTTGGACTGGTTTCCTGCTGACCTTACTTTGGCCACCCAGGAATGTGCTCTTCCCTTGTCCAACCACTAACGCTTAAAACCACTAAAGTTTTATCCCTGTCATTCCTGGCCATATGCTTATCCCAGGACTCCTACAGTCATAGTGTTGATTGACCCTCAGGATCCTGTTATCACTCAGCACAGCAGAGTCCTGGCCCAGCTCTGCTGTGGGCCTGCGTAGTCCTCCGAACCTCACTTTCCTCACTGGCAAGTTTGGCCAAAAAGTATATGGGCCTTAGAAGGTCCTCTGTGTCCTTCTTACCCACAATTCTACCACTGTTATCCTCTGTGTACAATGGCAGGAGGAACAACAGGCTAAGAATGAGGCGAGTGATTGAGATTGGGGATTGTTCAGGGAGGGGCACTCCGGCTTCTGCTAAAGGCTAGCTAGGCCCCATTTGCCTTAATCTACATTCACTGGGTTTTCTGTAGGGCCACCGTCCCAAGTGAGGCAGGGCTAGGCCATTGCCCGTTGAACATCACAAGTGTTTGGGCCAGAAGGAGCAAGGGTATTTTGGCTTTCTGAGGGCACAGACTATGCTGGGAAGTGGTTATTTCTGCTTTAGCTGGCTTTGGGGATGGTGGGGTTTTGGGTACAACCATAGGAATTGGTGAGCAGTGATAAAACTGCCACTGCCAAAACTGTACACTCCAGGTTTTTGGGTGGGACAGGGAGGAGGCCTACAACAGTGGATTCACAGGTGGCAAGTCATGTCAGAAAAGGGTCCTATATGACTTACTCAGGTCTGCTTGGGAGCCTGGCCTCACAATCAGACAGGGCTGCCCAAGAGTGTGCCACTGAAGTCAGGCTGTATCTGCCATCTTAGCCCAAGAAGGCCATTAGACAGGATACTAGGGCAGTTTGACCCTTCGTTGTTGAGGCAGGAATGTCCTACTGCCCTCACCAGCTTGGGCAGAGACAGGCCCTGGTATTACTGGGTTCCAGGAGCAGGGAAAAAGAACTCATGGCATCAAAGCCAACAGGAGCATCTGAACTCCAGAGTAGGGTGAAACAGTGAGTTCTCCCACTGACACTTGCCCCCCGTGCCCAGGAGCAGAGCCGGGGAAGCCAGGCTTCTCTTGTCACAATGCCAGAGGCACCTGAGGTACTGGAGGAAACAGTGACAGTGGAGGAGGACCCTGGCACACCTACCTCCCATGTGTCCATTGTCACCTCAGAAGATGGCACTACCCGACGCACCGAGACCAAGGTATGGCTGGGCCCAAGAGGTGGGCAGATAGACTGCAGAGTGGGTGTATGTCCTCTCTCCTAGGGTGCACCCATTATTTGGGTGGAAAACCAAGACCACTTTGGCCCTGCTGGGGCCATGTCTGGGCCTCTCAGGTTGTCCAGCCTATCAACTACCTGCTTATCTGCCAGGTCACCAAGACAGTCAAGACAGTGACCACACGAACCGTTCGCCAGGTGCCTGTGGGTCCAGATGGCCTCCCACTGTTGGACAGTGGACCCCCACTAGGCCCTTTCCCTGATGGCCCCCTGGACCGGCACTTCCTGTTACGTGGGGGTGGCCCAGCAGCCACGCTATCCCGTGCCTACCTCAGCAGTGGGAGCAGCTTTCCTGATGGGCCTGAGCCCCGTGAAGTTCCCAGCTATGGCAGCCTGTCCCGTGGGCTGGGTGTCCGACCCCCGCGTGGTGGCCCCCTTGGCTCAGGTCCCAGTGATGGCTGCTTCACACTGCCTGGGCGCCGTGAGACATTTCCAGTGGGCCCTGAGCCAGTGACTCCGGCTGGCCGCTCCCAGCCTGAGCACTTCCAGGCAGAGCCATATGGCCTGGAGGATGACACTCGAAGCCTGACTGCTGATGAAGAGGGTGGCCCAGAACTGGAGCCTGACTATGGCATGACTGCCCGGAGGAGGCCTGACTGTGGACGAGGCTTTCGCACCAGGTGAGCTTCCTTGCCCCAACACCATGTCCAGGAAGTCTCCCTTCCACACTTCAGCGTGGAAGTACCACAGAGTAGTTAGTGGTCCATAGGCAGTAGACCTTCGGAGGTAGAGATAGTCACACGCAGATTAGTTTGAATTGGCCTCACCTTTTCTCAGGGACTGCAGCAGGGGCAGGCCCTGAGGTGATGAAAGTTGTAGGGGATCTAAGCATGAGAAGTTGGTGACAGTGCCTGATACATACTGCCTTGTGCCAGCTAGATGGTCATGAAACTTGAACGAACACAAGAGGCTTATATTTCTCTTGAGTGAAACTTCAGACTCTTGCCAAACTTTAATTTTTTTTTGCACATAGGAGCAACTAGAGTCCCACAGCTTTTCTAAGCCCACTCTCTGGTTCTTTCTCCCTGCTCTCAGTTTCTGTATATAGAGAGGCAGCATAATCATGGCCTGAGTCTGGATTGCAGTGTGACCATCATAAGACACCTGACCCATCCTAGCCTCAAACCCGCCCCTGGGAAGCCAGTGTGATGGTGATGGTTTATCAGGTCATCTTGAGCCTTGATGGTGTGAGTGCCCCTTAGATGGTCCCACTGGTATGGCTGCAGGTAGGGAGGTCACTCCTCCCCCACATCCTGGCCCCAGTGAAAGACAGGCCTCCTGGGAAGGTGGGACCCTCGTCATAGACAACACTTTGTAGAAATGCATTTAATTCAGAGTTGGGGGGAATGCTGCCTGGTGACTAGAGTGAGTAAACTTCCTGTTCTGGAAGGGTACATGTCCTAAATATTGGCTAGGGTTTGGCCCTGAGTCAGTTCTTGCCAGACTGGGTGTAACTCTCAGTACCCAATCAATGTGTGAGATTGATATCAATGTGTTAGGCCAGCCATGCCCTCTGTGTTCATAGTACCCTGGTATGGGATAACTTGGAGGCAAAGCTGGTGGCCTCTGTGAAGATGTTCATCCACTCCACTCACCTACACAGGGCTTATGAGGATGTGGCAGATGATGGTGGTGAGCTGATGGAGGAACGACCCCCATTTCCAGCTGTGACAGCACCCCTGGCCCAGCCAGAACGGGGCAGCCTGGGCAGCCTGGACCGGGTGGTGCGGCGTTCGCCCTCTGTCGACAGTGCCCGCAAGGAGCCACGCTGGCGGGACCCTGAGCTGCCAGAAGTACTGGCCATGCTGCGGCACCCTGTGGACCCTGTGAAGGCCAATGCAGCTGCCTACCTGCAGCACTTGTGCTTTGAAAATGAGGGCATCAAGAGGCGTGTGCGACAGCTACGGGGGCTGCCGCTGCTCGTGGCTTTGCTGGACCACCCTCGGGCAGAAGTGCGGCGCAGGGCCTGTGGGGCACTGCGGAACCTCTCCTATGGCCGGGACACTGATAACAAAGCTGCCATCCGGGACTGTGGTGGTGTGCCTGCCCTGGTGCGCCTGCTGCGGGCAGCCCGGGACAATGAGGTTCGAGAGCTAGTCACTGGTGAGTGACTTCTGGCTGCCTTCCATTCCCTGGGAAGAGAGAAGAGCGAGCTTGGCTTGCAGGGTTGGTGTATACCAGCGGTCTCTAGGCCAGGGAAAGCACCCTGTCATTCAGGAGTCTCAGCTGCTAAAACTGGTCCCCAGTCTCTGCCTCTAGACATTGCTGCTGCAGGTAGGGCTGGTTCTGGGGCCCTCAGGCCGGCCTCCTCTCTATCTGCCCTCATCTTGCCACTGTGGCTCCAGGCTACCCCCACAGTGCAGTGGTGGGGAGTACACCTTGCATGATCCGAGGAGTATTAGTCCCACCCACCCAGGGGTGGGACTGAGAAGGGGATGGGGAAAAGAAGGCACCTGGAAGTCTAATGTGTCAGCTGTAGCTGCTACCTGGTGTCCTGGGCTGCGCCAGGCACCTAGTATCTCCCATGACTCTGTCGCTTCCTATACCATCTGGTCCCAGCTGTGGCATGCTGCAGGGTGGACAGGTCCTGAGCAGGGTTTTGGGGAGGTGGAAAGGGCAGTGCTCACAGTTCGCATGACTCATTGTTGCACCCCATAGGCACACTCTGGAACCTGTCATCCTATGAGCCCCTGAAGATGGTCATCATTGACCATGGCCTACAGACGCTAACACACGAAGTCATTGTGCCCCATTCGGGCTGGGAGCGTGAGCCCAACGAGGACTCTAAGCCACGGGATGCAGAGTGGACAACTGTCTTCAAGAATACCTCGGGCTGTTTGAGGTGTGGGCCGGGCTGGGTGCTCTCCGGGCTCGTGGGTGGATTCTAGCTGCTCCAGAGGCAGGCGTCAGGCCCCGGTATGGGCTTACCCCTCTGGGATTGGGACCCTATCTAGGGACAGCCACATCATTGTGACCCAGTAACACAGAAGATAGTTAGCTGCCCAAGTCTTAGAAGCTTCAGAACCTTGTCACTTTTTTCCCTGAGTCTTCAGAATGGGGCCTGTAGGGGCCGTGTTCACCCCTAAGGGCACCCTGGACAACGTGTGTTGTCCTTTGTGTGGTAACTAGTGATTCCAACTCTGCCCAGCTTGACTGTACCCTCTTGTCACTGTGGCATTCAAAGGTGGGAGAGCCAAGACCCATTCTTGAGTCTTAAGAGGCCTCATACTATCTCCTTGTGAACCCTGCCCTCACTCTCATCCTGGGAGACCCTATAGAGACACCCAGGTAGTCCTGGTTCCCCATAATTCTGCGTGTTCCTTGGAACATGCCACCATAGCCCTTTGGGTTCCCAACCATGCAAAGTGAAGGACAGAGCTGCCATTCGAGTGGGGGTACGGGACCCCAAAATTGTGCATCAACTCAAGCCTCTGAACGCACTTTTGGTCCCTTTTTAAATCAGCTAGTAGTCAGAGACACCTCCCCACCCTCTAGAGATGCCAGGCCTGGACTCCCTCCTAAGCAGTAGTCAGGCCACTGCTTCCCACCTGCCTTGTACTCAGGTTGGTACCATCTGCTTGTAGCCCCAACAGGGCAACATTATTAGGGCCTGTGTTCCTGAGGCTATGTGGGGTTGGGGGTAGTTCCCAAGGGAGCCAGGGGTCACCTGGCTTGCTCTTGGCCACTCAGGAACGTGAGCTCGGACGGTGCAGAGGCCCGGCGGCGACTCCGGGAGTGTGAAGGGCTGGTGGATGCACTCTTACATGCCCTGCAGTCAGCCGTGGGCAGGAAGGATACGGACAACAAGGTGGCTGGCAGGGCAGGGCGGGTCCTGGCAGGTATAGGCCTGGGGAGTCTCACAGTCTCCCACACAGGTTAGGGGAGACAGGAGAGGAAGGGGGCCCCAAAAGACCTGAGCTGTCTGGGTGGCATGGAAGGGAAGGACCCTGGGTGACAGCCACCTTTTAGTGGCCAAACTGTAAGGTGGGCAGGCACTGAGGCCTGGGCAAGGTCCTGCATGTGGTAGTTACTCCATCCTTTGGCTCCTCCCTGGCAGTCTCATCCATGAGGACCTCCAGCTCAGGCCCTCCCATCCTATACCCCAAACCCCTTGGTGCACACTGACTGACCAGTCTTCTCTGGGAGGGTCAGCAGTCTCCATGGTCATGTGGCCCTTCCCCACCAGCTCTCCTCTCCTCACAGTCGGTGGAGAATTGCGTGTGCATCATGCGGAACCTGTCCTACCACGTGCATAAGGAGGTGCCAGGGGCCGATAGGTACCAGGAGACTGAGCCTGGGCCCCTGGGTGGCGCTGTGGGCCCCCAGCGCCAGAGGAGGGATGATACCGGCTGCTTCGGTGGCAAGAAGGCCAAAGGTGTGTGGTTGGGACTGGGGTTCTGCTCTAGGAGACCCTCCCACCCTGGGCTAAAGGTTTTCCATTCCCAAGGTTGTTACAGAGGCTGGAGGACATCCAGTCAGTTGTGGATGGACAGGCAGGGAACCAAGGAGGGCATGCTACCCTGGGGCATCCAGCTGGCAGGCCCAGCCTTCTCCATCTTTACTGTGGGATCCACAAGGAAGGACAGGAGTAAACCAACATTATGCCCCTAATGGTGTCTGGATCCAGTCTCAGCTCCAGGAAGAGTTCTGTGGACCCAGTTGTGAAAATGTCAAAGATGGTGCCACCTTCTGATGTTTCAGGGCACCTGCAGACACTTCACTCTGCCTGCGCTAGCATCTTCCAGGTGCACATAGTTTGTGCACTGTGCACTTTTGGCTCCCAAAAATAATCTGTCAAGACTTCATGTCTTGCCTGCTCAATTCAGCCTGTGCAGTGAAATTGGGGCATCCCGGGAGGGCTTGGGATACTGCCTGCTTAGGTTTATGTCCTCTCTCCTGTGCTTCCTCCGGCTGCCCAGAGGAGTGGTTCCATCAAGGTGAGTCCCTGTCTATCCTACTGTCCAGATCTGACAGGTGCAGAACGTTAGGCCTGGACTAGTTGGGAGACCAAGTGGCTGTGCCCTCAGACTGGGTTGCCCAGCAGGACTGGCCCTGGAGCTGGGGCAGAGTTCAGGTGGGGAGAGTGTTAAGATATGTCTGTCCCCAATGAAATAGGGTCAGTTGTGGCTCTGACAGAGTAAACAAAGGCCCGATGAGACTTCATAGGGCTCACAGGTAATCTGAACTGAGCTCTGCTGCCTTCCAAAGGAGGATATGCTTCCTCATCTGAGATGGGAGGGTGAGCAAGTAGGGGAGGTCCTGAACTTTCATGGAAGCATGGAGGCTGAGACTGATGGGTATTGGATGGGTCTACTGTAGGGGCTGGGGTTATGTGTGGAGGCCTCTTCTAGCCAGCAGAAGCTTCTACTAAGTCCTGGCCCCAGACAGGGAAATGTTTTACTTTGTAAGTGGGACTCTTGACCCTAGACCTGCCTTGCTATGTCACGAGGCATGTCCTATTCTTGTCAACCCTCAGCTTCACACATCCATCTGCCTCCCGCCCCCCAGCCTGCCCCAGGCTCCTCAGTTCACACACCAGGCATCCACAGAGGACCATGGTAGTAAGAATGGGGGTGTCAGCAATGCAGCTTCTAGCACTGATGAATTCTGACAGCTTGGAGCAATAGGAGGACACCCCCAGATCCTACTGCCACTATTGTCCTTCCTGAGGCCGATTTGCCTGTCTGTACACAGAATGGTGTTCTGTCCCTAGAGTCTTTTGGTGCCCAGTCCTGGACACGGGGTACTTTTCAGTCTCTGGGCATAAAAGAGCTATGTCCATCCTTCCTGACATATTCCTATCCCTTGGCAGGGTCTACCTCACCTCCCACTGCCCTTCTATTCCAGGGAAGAAAGATGGTGACATGGACCGGAACTTTGATACCCTGGACCTCCCCAAGCAAACAGAGGCTGCCAAAGGTCAGTAGTCAGAGTTGCAACCCAGGATTATGTAGGTAGTGAAGGTTGTTGCACAGGCCTGAAGGGTCATGGGGATCTTGTGGGGAAGCAGAATCACAGGCATGGGGACCCACAGATGACTATATAATCCCTGAGGGTTCACAGATAGGATCAATGGTATGGGTCACTTCAGGCAGAAGGGGGGACAGAGGCATAGATGTCTGTTTCTGGATTCACATAGACATGCAAGAGTAAGAGTAAGAGCCAGTTAGGCATGTCCTCCATTGTCAGCCAGAGAACTTAGGTTCACTCAGGGAGGTTCAGCCAGGGGAATACAGTTGCCCCTCCCCCCAACTCATGGGGCTAGAGTGATTCATTCTCCTTGTTCCTGACCATTGAATTCCTGCTGTATGCTGGCACTATTTTGGGCACTGAGCACTGGGAGTCAGCCTGAGTGAGAGGACTACCCTAGTGAGCTTGGAGCACAGCCTGCCCTGTAAGTCCAGATCCCCCAAGTAGAGTGGAAAGACCCAGTCACCGGAGGCAGGGGAGAGCATCATCACCAGAGGAACCAGTCCATACAAGTGGGGGTGGGGGAGACACTGAAAGAGCATTTAGGGAACATGAAAAAAGCCCTGTGGAGAGCTGAAGTGAAGGGACCATGGGCTTGGACACTGGGGAGTGGGGTGAGAAAAAGGATAGGACATGGGGAGAACAAGATTATATCTGCAGCCAGGCAGAAGACCTGTGTAGGGACAGACTGACCCTAGAGCAGCAGCATGGAGTCAATCTGCGGCCAGGCGGGGGGTGGGGGAGTCTTAACTACAGTGGGATCAGGATGGTAAGTCTGCTCAGACAAGGAGGGGGTAGGGCCCTGGTGACACAGCCTCAATAATACTGTGAGGAGACCTTGTTGCTATGGAACATGGGTTTTGTTGATAGGGCGCCACCTCCTTCCATCCCAGGCCTCCCGGAAGCTCATACTGCCGGGCAGCCCAATTCCATTTCTTTGACTGCAAGGTCAAGGGGATAAACTGCTTCTCCCAAACCCACTGCCTCTTTGCTGAGCCTGTTTGTTCCTCTGGGGTGGCCTTAAAGAGTGACCATGTTGATACTAAAAATGCTCTGACTGTGTCACATCCATCCCTGGGTCCTGGGAGCCCTGGGGACTGGAGGCAGGTGAAAGGAAGAGGTTCAGTGGGGAAAGGTCTGAGTTATCTTGGGTGCCCTGTCCCCAGGCTTTGAGCTGCTGTACCAGCCTGAGGTGGTACGTCTCTACCTCTCCCTCCTCACTGAGAGCCGGAACTTTAATACCCTCGAGGCTGCTGCTGGTGCCCTACAGAACCTCAGCGCTGGCAACTGGATGGTGAGAGACCAAGTCTGCAGGGAGGGGACAGAGAGGAACCCTTAGCATCACATGTGCTTGCCCTGTCCTGGGCTGGGGCCGGATGGGGGTGGGAAGGGAGGACACAGTGCCTCCCCCAAGGTCCAGAAGGCTCAGGGCACATAAGCTGTCAGCTGTGCACCCTGGGCAGTGGAGGTAGTTGACAAGCACGGGTTGGACTTTGCCAGTGCAGTTGGAGGGAGCAGTCAGGGCTCAGGTGGGAGTGGCCAGCATGTGTGGAACCACCGGGTGTGCTGAGCACACTCCCCCACTGCTGCCACTGCCGCAGTGGGCCACATACATTCGTGCCACGGTGCGCAAGGAGCGTGGACTGCCAGTGCTCGTAGAGTTGCTGCAGTCTGAGACCGACAAGGTGGTGCGTGCCGTTGCCATTGCCCTTCGCAACCTGTCTCTGGACCAGCGCAACAAGGACCTCATTGGTGAGGGTGCCTGTGGGGCGGAGCCCAGATGGGGAACTTGGCGAGCAGCTTGGGGGTTCCCACTAGTGGGCAGTGGGGGGCCTGGGGGTTTGGTGGGGACCTTGCTCATAGCCTTCCCTATGTGGTCGGGACCTAGCCCCTAGCACACCAGAGGGACCTGCATTGCCCTACCTGGAATCTGTCCACTTCCCGCAGCAGCGGGACAGAGGCGTGACCTCACACCGACCCCACTCCTCAGGGAGCTATGCCATGGCAGAACTGGTGCGGAATGTGCGCAGTGCACAGGCTCCAGCTAGACCTGGCGCCCGCCTGGAGGAGGACACGGTGGTGGCTGTGCTCAACACTATCCATGAGATTGTGTCCAACAGTCTGGACAACGCACGCTCGCTCCTGCAAGCCCGAGGCGTGCCTGTGCTGGTGGCACTGGGTGCAGCCAGGTGGGTGGAGGCAAGGCCCTGGGAGACTGGGGTGGTATGGTGGGTCGGGTGGACCAGATGCTGACCCTGCGCATGGTTGTAGCCAATCCATGCGTGAGGCAAAGGCTGCAACCCACGTGCTGCAGACAGTGTGGAGCTACAAGGAGCTGCGTGGTGCCCTGCAGAGGGATGGCTGGTCCAAGGCCCGCTTTCAGGTACGGCTGCTTTACTTCCCTCCCTTACTTTCTCAGGCTGGGCCTCCTTCAGGAGCAGCCCTGACTTCACCCCTCTCTGTTTTGTGCCTCCCCAGTCAGCTACTGCTAACATCAAGGGGCCTAAGGGAGCAGCGAGTCTTGGTGGCTTTGAGGATAGCATGCTTCCACTGGTGGACAAGAGCCTCGGTGAGGAGGTGGAGGGCATGGGAACTCATCAGTTGGGTGGCTCCCTCAACCCACACTGTTGACAGTATAACCCGTGGGGATGGAGGAGCGCTGCTGTCTTCCAAGAAGATGGTCCCAGAATTGGGAAGAGGGGATTTCCCACCCTCTTCATCTGTCCACATGGGTGCCAAGCTGAGAGGGGCAGTGGGGCCAATGGGCAGAGGTGCAGCAGAAGGGTACAAAGATGTTAGTGACAGGGCACCTGGGGTTGACATGGGCTTGTCCAACTTGCCCCACCCCACCCCCACTCCCCCTGCTACTTGCATGCAGCGAGTGCCCACCTTTCGCCTTGCAGATAGTGAAAAACCTAGCAGCCAGGATGTGATACCCCTGGAGACTCTGGGCCCAGGTAAGTGCAGGGAGGAGGCAGGGACCTGAGAGGACCAGGTGGTCATGCATTTTGTACTAGGAAGGCTTCTGAAGGAGATTTGTTTTAAAGGTGTTGAGGGGAGCTCTCTGCTCTGCCTGTCACTGTGCAGGAGCCTTTCTTTTTCTTCCCCCTTTCCTAATAAACCTGTCCTTTTAAAATGTTTAAAAGAACATGGAATAAGGAATAGCCTAGCCAGGCAGGGGTTGGTGCCCAGCTAAGGTGTGTTCTCTGAGGGCAGATTGGAGGATCTGGGTGAAGAGCATCTAGGCTGAGATGGGGGTCATCTTCCCGTGTATCTGCCCTTCAGAGACCCCCTCCTTCCCCCAATACACAGATGGATACTCCACCACAGACCGAAGGGAGCGGAGGGCTCGAGGCAGTGATCCTGCAGGCGAGCTTTCTGAGAAGGAACCATTGAAAGTAAGCAAGCTATGGTCAGGTACCCAAGGAGGTGTATAGTGTCTAGTGGCTCCTGGAGAGGAGCCAGGCAAGATACTAGGGTCCAGCTGGGTGGGCTACAGGGCCTGAAGACCACAGCCAGGAGCATTGCCTCTGGTCTTGGGAACCTCATGTCAGGCTGTGTATGAAGATGATTCAAGTTCCCTCTCACAGGGAGGGAGGTGGCATGGAACATAGGCCACTGCCCAGGGTGGGGGAAGCCTGAACAAGTGTGTGTACCTGTTTCTGCATGTATGTATGCTGCAGTCCCATCTCCAGGGCAGTACTGGCCACCTTTTCTTCTTTGCTGGTCCCCCTGGCTTTGGGCACAGCCATCTGCTGTCTCAGTATCATTGCATCTGTGTGAGCCGTACTGGCTAGCCACCCTTTGCCTTCAGACCTGCCCTTTTGTCCGCCCCTGCTTTGTTCCCATCCCACTGACCAGATCAGTCCCCACTCATCAACTAATGTGCTCTTTTTTGCCTCTAATGTTCTCCGCCACCACCTATCTGCTGCAGCCCGACCCTGGCAGAAAGGTCCCTCCTCCTGGGCCCAGCAGGCCCTCAGTCAGGCTGGTGGACGCCGTGGGGGACACTAAACCTCAACCTGTTGACTCCTGGGTCTAGCTTGCATGCCTGGTACGTTCTCACAATTGGTTTCTTGTTTTCTGGACCTTGAGCATCTGTTATCTCTGCTGGCTGCATGCTCTACTCTCCCAGCAGGACCCCTCCTCCAGCTCAGCAGACCCGAATGCCCACCTTAGGGAAGGACATACCGAGGTCAGAGAGGGGGAGGGGTCTCCTTGGCCTTCGCCCTCAGCCCAGGCATTATTCTTTCAGGACCAGGAGACGGGGCCAGAGTAGGGATGGGTGCCCTTATATTTGCAAATGCCCCAAGCAGAGGAGCCCTAAGACCGAACAAGTGGCTTGGCCCTAGTGCCAAGACCCTGGGATTGATACTCCCCACCCCTCCCCAGCAGCTGTCTTTGTGTCCACTTTTCCATCCCCCTTGCCTGTGGAGGCAGCTACCCAACCACCAGGCTGCTCTGCTCAGCCTTACCCTCTCCCTCCTCAGGGCCCAAGCCCAGCCATCTGTTCTTAGGGATCTGATCACAGGGAGAAGGAAACTTCTGGGCCGTCCTGCGCAGACCTTGCTGTGGCACTCGGAGCCCCCTTGCGGCAGGGTTTGGCAGTACTTCTCGCTGAGCCAGGCCAGACATTCTGGACACAACTCCTTCCTGCCTCCTTGTTCCCTACTCTCTCCCCCCAGGTCATAGGTCATGCTGTGTGTGTGTGTGTGTGTGTGTGAGAGAGAGAGAGAGAGAGAGAGAGAGAGAGAGAGCATGCGCGAGAGAGAGAGCTGCAGGACAGGATACCTGGCTTGGCTTCGGCGCTGCCAGTAGTAGTACGTGTTCCTATCTATGCAGTGCCCCTGCTCAGGCAGCTGTGAGGGGCTCCTCTAGGCCCTAGGTTTCCTTGCATGGCCTGCAGACCATGGATGTGTGGCTGCTCCAGGGAGGCTGTCCCAGAAGTGAAGCTTGAGAGGCAGTGAGATGGGAGTCAGGCTGTGCTTGTCCCCAGCTGCCCTTGGACAGGTGGAGCCCCGCCTAGTGGAGGCGTCCTACGGGGCCTGTCTGAATAGCGCTGCTGGAACTGACTGTTGGTAACAGCTGGGGACTGCTGTTCAGTGCCTGCTGTTTGTGACATAAAAACAGAAGAAAATAACTCACAAAAATAATTAAAAGCAAAACCATAGTATGATTGGTTATTAGCTAACATCTAAATTTTTGTAAGAAAATTTGAAAATTAAAATAGCAACAAAGTAACTTCTGTCCTCTGTGCCTCAGATCTCTCAACACAAGCTACTTGTTCCTGTTTGTGGGTGGGGAGGGCAGAGATGGCCCCAAGTGACTGATGCATTGAGGGGCTCAGCTGCCCTGCCCCCTGGGTATTTTCCACATCAGGGTCACTGGGATACCTTTTCTGTATGCAGAGGAGTCAGTTTGCTCCTGATAGTTAGCTGGGCCCTGGGCCTATGGGTAGTATTCTAGTGTCTGGGACCTCAGCTGGGCCTTTGGGGAGCCTGAGGTAGCCAGCAGCCCAGCCACTCAGGGGCTGTGGGCTAGAGGGCCAGGGTGGGGAGTGGGGGCAACTCTGGCTTTGGGTAAATGCAAACCAGCTCCGCTGCATCACTTACCAACTGGGCAATGTGTAGATGTGCTGCAGCAGCCTGGACTCACTCCATCGTCCAGAAACAAGGCCAGGCGGGCTCAGTGAATGCATCACCACTAAGGGCCACAGACCCCGTAGAGCTCTAACAGGGGCCTTTGGCCACGAGAGCAGTGCTGAGCAAGGCTGGTACCCCTCCACTGCCATGGTTGGGAATCCCTGGGCAGGCAGCACCCAGTCAAGGGGAACGCAGTAATTTTGGTGCCAAAGCTCAGGGTACCGAAGGAAAGGAGCAGCACAGCAGTTGAAGCAGAGTTCATGTGATTTCTGAGTATTTTGATCTTTACTTCTATTTTAATATCCCCTAAACATGATATTGACGGATAAGCTAGTTGATTTTAGTAAAGAAGTTGTATTTCTTCTTAAAAAGGAGGTGAAAGAACTGAAGTGTGCTGCGAGTTGGTTCATGGCCACTCTGAGGCACTACTGCCATTGATGGCAGCACACCTCAGGAACAGACTGAACGCACTCCTGACAGACCCACATGGGTCTAGGCCCCCACTACTTCCTGTGTGATTCTGTCCATACCTGAGGGCAGCCTGTGTAAGAAAACCAACTAGAATGCTGGTGGGGGTGAGTGACATCATCAGTGGCACCCCTGTCCTGATTGGGTTTTTACTTTCCACATTTATTGCGATGATTCTGCATAGTGAGCCATTTGCACTTGGGGTGAGTACTATGTGACAGTCTGGATCTGCTGTGTAGACAGGCCAGTGTGGGCCAAAGTGGGCATCACAGGCCTCAAGTGTGCTGTGATGGGGCAGACCCCAGAACTGCAGAAGTGGGGTTGGCAAGGAGCACCTCTACCGTACGCCTCATAACCAGGTTCTGTAAGAGAGCCCAGAGTAGGGCAGGCAGTTAAGGCCTTGCAGGGCTGCCTGGGCCCAGATAGACGACCTTTTCCAAGCCATCCACCACCAACTGTGAGTATTCCAGGTAAGAAGGGAAGTGTGTGCACTCAAAGCGGCTGCTCCCACGTACATGTGCCAGAAATTTTGGTGCTCCTGGGAAGATGACGTTATCAGCCAGCAACACCGTCCCTTTCCGTAACAGGCCACACTCCTACAGGAAACAGATAATTGGGGGTGGTGAGTGGTGAGAGCAACCAGTAAGCTGCACTCAAACCCCAAAGGATAGGGGCTTCTAGCTAGGTGGGGGCTCCACTTGCCCTTGCATGGCCCTGGAGTCAGCCCCAACACAGCACCTAGGGTCACACCAGTCTCTCTGCTGTCCTCCACTGCAGGCAGAGGCTGTGCTGACTGCACACACGTCCTCAGCTCTGAGGATATTTTGTTCCTCTGTCAACTCCTGCATCCTTAGTCCCCACAACTGCATCGGGCACATAGTGGTATTCACTGAGTGTCAGTAGATGAGTGAGGCCAATATGGTGCCAGAATTTGGGCCACTGTACCAACTTAAGACCAGTAGGATCCTGTCTCCTGGTGCCAAGAAGATGTGGCTTTTCCAGGTGAGAAATACCTGGTGCTGGCTATCTGGTCATTGGTCTGACCAGAGTGACCTCTACTCCCCCAGGAGTTCACTCTGGACTTCACCAAGTTCTGTTATTTGAGACATCTAATGCCTGGGCATCATTAGTGCCTGGGCAACTGGCTGGCATTCCTGAGTCTGGGCTTTGTGCAGAGAGGAGGAATGACAGCTGGGCATAGCTGTGTCAGTACCCTCCTGGGTCTACTGTCTCTTAACCTGGGGGGTAGGAATTTTTTTAGATTATAGGGAGCAGTAGGAAGAGATATCTGAGAGGAACTGTTTGTGGGTGCAGGAGGGACAGGCATGTCAGGCTAGGCCAAGAGATGCCGGAGTCTCATTGTCTGATCTGACTTTGGAAGCATAAGCTTTTAAATATATAATCATAAAATTAGTGTTATCTCTAACACTGAAAGCAAAATCAACAAGTGACCAGGTGTGTTCCAAAATTGCTGGCAAGTCCATGTGCATAGAGCATCTCCAAGTGACCTAAAAATGTAGAGATTTAGCTATGCAATCCTCCAGGAATGTGCCAAGGACTGTCTTACAGGGGTCCCCGCTGTCCTGGTGGTGGATGTAATAACTTCCTGTTCAGCTGTGAGGAAGCTAGGGCCCTAAGCCAGAGGCCTGGCAAACACACAGCCATGAGTAGCCCAGGAAGACGAACCCTAGTCTAGGCCCCAAAGGACAGCTCAGGACTGGGGTCGGATATGCATAAGGTGGGGTCCTACTAGAGGACTGATGCATGACCACTGGCCACAGGTGGGACAATCCATAGGTTGTGAAATGCATTTGATACTACAAAACCTTGGGTTAGCCATGAAAGAGGAACGAAAGGAAGAGAGCAGCCCTGGTCATCCTGGAAGAAGACTGTTCATAAGGGGGAAGAAGGCCATATCTACCCTCCTTTCCCTGGGTATCACATAACACCTTATGCCCCCAGATGGAGACCCCCGCCTTGGAGAATTCTGGCCAGAGACAACAGCCCAACTTGCTGTTGTCATGGGGAGGAAACAGTAAGCACTTGAACTGCATGAAGGGCCTTCAACTCTACGTCAACTGCAGCTACACTGTCCTTGTGGGCAGGGACTGAGGCCTCCTTAAAGGGACCACCCAGTTTTTAATTGCCATCCACCCCACCATCCCTTCAGCCCCTTACCTGCAACTGAGGGGAACGTTGCAGGGCCCTATGTTGAAAAAATAGTCATCCCTAATTCATAACTTCTTTTGAGATAATTACCATCTTTGAACAAGCAGCACTAGAAAATGATTAATTTCCTAGTTGCTAAATGGCAATATTTGCTGCTTTTCTATAAAGGCACGCCCCTGTAATTATCACAGTCTAAAGCTGCTGAAATTCCTTGGTTTCCTCGCAAGCAGGCTCAGCTGGGTTGGCCACCTGGTCTCTGCCCAAGTCCTGATTGCCAGGTCTGTGCCCCTCTGCCTGGGGGCGGCCATCTCCTGTTCAGAGGTGTTCCTCACAGCTGCTCACTCCTGGCCTGTGGATCACCCTGCCATTCCCCTGCTGCTGGCCCCTTTTTGCTAATCGGGTCCCTAGCCAACCTCTAATCCCAGAGCTCCCGCACGCACTCTCCAGTGCTCAACACCTTTCTGGGGTTTCCAGGCCCCTGCACGGCTCTCCCTACAGCCATTTCTAATCTTGCCCTCACCAGCTAAAGCTCCCTTCAAAGCTTTCATGCCCCTCTGTTACAGGCCCTTGCCTACCTCCCAAACATTCTGTGCCCGTTCACACCCACCCTTCCAGTGCTGTGCCCTTCCCACTATGGCCAGCACCTGGTCCTCCACCCCCCACACTCTAATAACCACTTGGGCAGGGGCTGGGTCAAGGCACATAGTTCTTCAGAGGCTGAGGTCCAGTGCCCAGGTGGTCCCTGTGCTAGCGGCCAGCACCAAGGACCTTAGGAGAGTGCATGGCTTACCTCCAGCAGGAGCATGTCTGGCAGGTACTGTTCCTTCCAGTGGTCAAGGAAGACCATGTCCAGTGTATCCACATCATATTTCTTCTTTAGCTGGGGGATGATGTCTTGAGATGCCCCAAGGATAACAGTTATCTGGAACAATGCTCTGTCAGTGCCTGTACCCAGAGGGGGGCAAGCAGACCACCTCGCAATTTTGTGGTTCTGAGGAGATGTGTCCCCATGCTCTACCCTCCTCCCTCTAGTGGCAGCCTCGGGATTTTCCTGCTGTGGAATAGGGTAGAGGACCACCCTCATGGAGATGCTGTGGAGGGTTTGGCGAAACGTGGCCTAGGTGGCACCTCGGGGCATGATCTGGGCCTTTTGTCTTGCCTACCCCTTGCCCCTTCAGAGTCCATGCCAGTCACCCAGGTAAATACTGTACCCTGTCCTGTAGGCCCGCAAATTCCAGCATCTGCTGGGTGATGGTAGCGAAGTCAGGGTTGAACTCGATGGTGAGCAGACGGGAGCCAGGAGGTAGCAGGCGGCCCATACGGATGGCTGAGTAGCCACAGTAAGCCCCCAGCTCCAGCAGCACTCGGGGTTGCTGCTCCTGCACCACAGCATCCACAATCTCGCCTGTGGCAGATGGGGTGAAGGTGAGTACACCAGAAGAGGGAGGAGGGCTGCTCCCAGACCTGGACCTGCTGCTTTCCAACTGAGCAACAGGCCCTTGCATCGTCTGCCTCAACCTCCCCCCAGACCCTGGTCTGTTGCACACATCTTCTGAGCTCCCAAGGGCTTGTGTGACTTTGCACACATTGGTCCCTCCCCTCTACCACCCCAGCTAACCCCAGCTCATCCTAACCTAGAGTCATCATGTGGAAGCCCCCACCTCATACTGCCCATGTGCTGCACTTGGGGCCTCCCTGTACCTTGAGCTAAACACTGAAGGGTCCAGGCAGTGGGGGTCAGATTCATCCACCCCTGCAGCTGAGTCCAGCAGTGCAGCACAATGCATCGGTGCCCAGGTAATAGAGTCCCAAGATTGGGATGCAACCTCAGGGAAGGGCCCAAGGTTGGGTCAGACAAGACAGGGGGTCCCACACAGGCTCCAATAGGACTCAGGAATCCCTTGCCCACTTCGAACCTAGCTTTGCTGCATGAAGCCCTTGCCATCACTGCTCACCAGTGTTGGCTGAGCTGCATGAACAAGGGAGCCCTGAACCATGGGTTCTGTCAAAATTTGTTCCTCCCCATGGGAACTACATCACTTGTAACAGGTCTTTCCCATATGAACTGCTACCCAGCCTGGGGTCTATTCTCATGCCTGTTTCTACAAGCCAGGCTACTGGCTCCCCCCTCCCTCAGTCAGTCCCCCTCCACCCACCTTTTTTGTTTCCCACATTCATGGCCCATTCCTTCTGTGAACAGTAGGCATCGATGGCCTCCATAACGCTCTGTGGGTCCCCGGCTACAGCGTGCTGCAGCACGTGCTGCAGAATGCGCTGCTCCTTGCTGTTGCCCATGAGCAGATTGTAGATTTTCTGCAGGACACGCTCATTCCATAAGACAAGGAGTAACCCCCAGTATCTCGAAAAGAGCCGCAGTGTCAGCAGCAACAGGCCCAGCAAGAGGGCTGCCAGCAGCAAGAATGAAACCTCCAGCATCTGTGATAGGACGG
>NW_004567152.1:1593630-1603945 GCF_000260355.1 Condylura cristata | reverse complement strand
TAAGAAAAGGAAGGGGAAGAACAGGCTTCTGAGTCTCGTGGATGGCCAGGTAGCATGCAGCCGGCTAGGCCTCTCCAAGCATTGACGCAGGCCTGCCCCTGCTGACCTCCATCCACACCTTAATGTGGCAGTGCTAATACTCACCTCGTGTTCATAGGGTCCCAAGGCTCAAGAGGCTCATCACATGCCCCAGTTGCCTTGGCCATGGCAATACCAAGGTAGCCAGGAAGCCCTTCTCCTCATCAAACAGCTTCCTGCACCTGGGTCCCACACCTCAGGTAAACAGCCAGTATCTGTCTGGCAGACCACTGTCCCGACTGATGAGGGTACAGACTCATAGCCACTCCCCATGGACAGACACACCTTGTATCTGTCCCCTTCACAAGGAAGGACATCCTTGCACCAGTGTGTGAGACACTTCAAGCTGTACCAGCCAGTTATAGTCATCATGAATTCCTCCTGGCAAGCAATACTTTGGTTAGTAGCTTGGGACCCAGTCAGAGGAGATTGGCCCCAGGGTCCCTGGAGACATAGCACAGCTGAACACCTTGGCAGTGGGCCTTCTGGCCAGCTCAGAGAAAGTTCACAAAGTTCAGGATAATGTTTGTGATTTCAGGCCAGAGACCTTAAAGTGGAAAAGGATGAAAGGAACATGGGGAACTACGAGGCTAGTAGTGACAGCTTCACGCACAGGAAAGGTCTCAAGACCCTGCTGTGTGAGAAGCTCCTGCTTGGGAAGCATATCTAGGAGAGTGGGCAGGGGCGACCCCTTGAGAGCAGCTCAGGACTCCAAACACCAATGCCATAGACAAGAAAGGGGGCTTGACAGAGAGCAGTGCATAAACAAGAATGGCCCTGCCCGAGGGCAGTGTGAACACTCAAATTTGTAGGGGATCTTCAGCAATGTGGCCTGTTACACAAGGCACGTGAACATGAGTTCACAAATCAAAACTACACACAATGAGCCTGAATACTTGGTTTACACCCCTGCTGCTGTTCTCTGCTCCCAGTGGCGTGGAATCTTAGATGTAGCACCAATAGCCAAGCAACAAAAAATAAGTCAAATTTCACTGAAATGAAAAACTTCTACATCAAGGGAGCCAAAAACAACCCAGAGAAGGAAAGAAAATATTTACAAATCACATACCTGCTGTAGGGTTAAGATCCTGTATATATAAAATACTCCTACAATGCAATAACAAATAACCCAATTAGAAAATGAGCAAAAGATTTAGATGAACATTTCTCCAAAGATACATACAAATAGCCAGTAAACACAGCAGCACTAACCATTAAGAAACTGCAAGTCAAAATCACAATGAGATACCAATTCACAGCCATTAAGATGGCAGTTTTCAAAATCAGAGTGAAAAATAAGTATTAGAATAATACTGGAACCTCTATGGATTGCCGCCAGCAATGTAAAATGCTAAAACTGATAACAAAAAGCAGTTTGGTGGTAACTCAAAAAGTTAAATATAGTATTGGAGTATTTCCAGTAATTCTACTGTTAGGTATATATCCAAAATAACTTGAACTTTGTTCAAGGCCTTGAACTTGATTATTTAGTTATTAAAATGAGGCATCACATGGATGAACCTTGAAGACATACTAAGTTAAATTAGTACTAAAAATACTAATTCTACAAGTATGAAATACCTAGAATCCACATAATATTTGGAATATAGAATCCATAGAAAGTAGTAGTAGATTCCACCTACAATATGACAGAATAGCAAGGTCCTCATAAACTCTTCCCTAAAACATGAAAATCTTTCTCTGAGTTCGGTGACTCACTGTGGGTAAAGCAGAGAGACAATAAAGGAGATGTAGCTAGGGCAGTGACCCTATCAGTCAGACTATAAGTTGGGACTGAATACAGACCATATGCAGGGAATTCCACTCACTACCTACTCACAGTTGCAGAAAATTTGGCTGCTGGTAGCATGGGTGTTGAAGCCCCTCTCAGTCCCTATTGGAAGACCTGAGAGAGATCTGCTATACTTTGTATGTTCTGTGCCCTGCACCACAGACAGGAGCAACAAGGAAGGAGGCTAGCCGTTTGGACTCTGAAGCATGAACAGGGTTTGCTTTGCAGAGCAAGGGAAAAGTCCACACAGTTCTCTCCGATTGGAATAACCCTTACCACCACACTGATACAGACTCTGTGGACCCTAGCATAGGACCCTCCCTCCTTTACCTGTCACCAAATTCAACAATATAAACAAGCGATATTAGAATCATACTGCACTAACTGGAAGATACAAATAAGACAAAACATGTTAAAGTGACAGTGAGTATCCAAATCCAGTTTGGGAAAGTTGAAAGAGACACAGAAGTCCAGAGACTATATACAAAGGACACAGGATTTGAAGACCAAAGCAAAGATTTAGGATAACAGCTTTAAAAAAATAAACCCAGAATTCCAAAACGACAGGCAAACACAGGCAGGTAGATGCAGGATCTTAGAAAAGATCTAGGGACAAAGTGTTCTTCACTAAAGAAACTGAAGGTATTAAGCACACACACACATGCACATAGACGTGTGCTAAATGAAGTGATTACAGATACATAAAGCATGTTAGATTTAAGCTGGTAGAGAGAAAATTGGAAATTAAAGATACAAGTATATAAATCACCCAAAGGCAAGAAAAGAGAAAACATAAGACTGAGGAGAAACAAATGCTACTACAAAAAATATTAGGCCCCATAAGAAGAGAAACTAAAGGTGACAGTGGAGAGAAAGAAAGGAACAGTCCCTATTAATTAATAATTGATATTTATCCCAAAACCTACGGAAAGAAATGAACATGAATTACAGGAAGCCAAAAGAATATATTTCCAAATGCAAAATTACCTTCACAAAGTTACATCATGATTCAATTAACAAAAGTCAAGGTACATCAATTAGGTTTTAATCTGATTTTTCATCAGATGCCATCAAGGCCAGAAGAGAGCTGAATAGTATATTTTAAAATCTAAAAGATGAAAACTGTCAGTCAAGAATATTCTGCCTGCAAAATTATCACTCAAATATGATGGAGAAATAAGGGCTTTCCCAGATGACAAAACCAAGTAAAGTTTATCACCATTAGACATGCCCTTAAAAAAAACTGAAAGGAGTTTTTTTACAAAAAAAAAAAACCTTGAGCATGTTGGTAAGCAGTAACACAGGACAGCACGAAAAGTATAAGCAAGAAGACAGTGAGACAAAAGAAAACACTAAAGGGTGGCCCTCCCTGGTGGTGCAGCGGGTTAAAGCACAGCACTGAGAAGCTAAAGCCACTTCCGCATGAGTTCGATTCCCGCCTGCCCTGAAGGTGACCACATGGTGTGGCAGACGTCTCCTGACCCACCCGCTGCTCCCCTCAGCAGTGTACTTCGTAGATCTGCCTTTTCTGCTCCCCACTCTGTCTCTGGTGAAGCCTCTCGCCGCCCCTGAGCCTCTGGCCTGTACCCCAGTTCTGTATGCACAAATAAATAAATCTTTAAAAAAGAAAACATTTGGGAAGGCAGAAAAGGACAGAACATGTATAGCAAAGTGATAAGGCATTACTAGCACAAAAGGGAATATTTTAGGCACAGAGTTTGGCATGACCCTATGGTAATCAGAAAAACCAGAATAGAGCAACCTTGAGGAAGAAATGAAGATACTCAGAACCACCAGGGAAAGCCATCCAAATGAAATGTCAGATAAAAACACATGGAAAAAGAAACAACAGAAATGATTGAAAGAACAGTCTCAAATAGCAATAATTATCTTAAGTGTGAATGGTCTGACTTCCTCAAGTGAAAGATACCCAGTGACAGATTGGATAAAAAAGCATGACCCGTGCTTAGTGAAATAAGCCAGAAAGGAAATGAAAAATTCCAAATGGTTTCACTCATAGCAGGAGTATAAAGGACCAGGGAAGAAAATAATAATAATAATAACAACGATGAACAACTATATACTGGAGACATTTTACAGGGGTGGAGTGGGAAATGGGATCAAAAATGGAGGCGAGGGGAAGTTTACTGGACTATGGTGATGGCACACAGGTGATTTGGTGATTGGAAGCCCACAGGGGTTACAACTGAGATGGGAAAAGGCACAAAATGATGTAAAAATAAACTATTAACTAAAAAAACAAAATAAGACAAAAAAAATTTAAAAAAGCATGACCCAGGGCCTTCCTGATGGTGCAAAGGTTAAAGCGCAGCACTATGAAGCTATTCAAGGCCACTGTAGCTTGAGTTCATTCCCTAGCTAGGGAAGGTGACCCTAATGAGGCAACAGACTTCTGCCACTCCCCTCAGCAGTGTATTTCAGTATATCCACCTTTTCTGCTCCCCTCTCTATCTCTGGTGAATCCTCTCACCCCCCACATCTCTGGCCTGTACCCCAGTTCTTGATTGCATTAAAAAAAAAAGAAATTTGCTTAAGATCTAAAGGCAAACAGACCTCAAATGAAAGACTGGAACAGAGACCATTCACTTAAGATAATTTCAAGCTAATGACACAGACACTATTCTTATAGTTGACAAGAGAGTCATTCAGCCAAAAAAGCTAATGAGGAACACTATAATAATCCAGGGGACAATCCATCAAGAAAATACAACTATTATTAAATTTTTACACAGCTGGGGCCTCACTGGTGGCACAGGGGTTAAAGTCTCAGCACTATCAAGCTATTGCCAGCCACTGCCACCAGCCAGGGAGTTGACACACATGGAGTAACAGACCTCTCCTGTCTCACCTGCTGCTCCTCTCAACAGTATATTTGAGGACCCTCTTTGGTGGCACAATGGATTAGGACACAGCACTGCAAGTTAGCTGCAGCTGCTTAAGTTTGAGTTCAATACCCAGCTCTGGAGGTGATCCACATGGCGTGGCAGACCACTCCTGTCTCGCCTATTGCTCCCCTCAGCAGTGTGCTTTGTTGATCTGCCTGCCCTGCTCCCCATTCTGTCTCTGGTGAAACCTCTCACACCTTGCACCTCTGGCCTGTACCCCAGTTCTGTATGCATAAACAAAATTTTTTAAAGGTTTATTTATGCATACAGAACTGGGGTACAGCCACAGGCTCAGAGGTGGTGAGAGGATTTACCAGAGACAGAGTGGGGAGCAGAACAGGCAGATTTATGAAATACTCTGCTGAGGGGAACAGTGGGCAAGACAGAAGAGGTCTGCTGCATGCACCATGTGGGTCACCTCCGGGGCTGGGGATCAAACTTGCACAAAGGTGGCTGTGGCCAGCTTTGCAGTGCTGCGCTTTAACCAGGAGGGCTCAACAAAATTTTTTTCTAAGTTTTATTTATTTATGCATACAAGATCTGGGGTACAGGCCAGAGGTGCAGGGTGTGAGAATTCAACAGAGACAGAGTGAAGAACATAACAGGTGGACTGACTGAAATACATTACTGAGGGGAGAAGTGGACAAGGCAGGAGAGATCTGCTGCACCATGTGGGTCACCTCCCTGGCCAGGAATTGAATTTGTGCTGCAGTGGCTGCTGATAGCTTTATAGTGCAGTGCTTTAATTCCTTGCACCACCAGGGAGGGCCCTAAATAAAAATAAAAATCTTAAAAAAAAAAATTCACATGGCTAAGACAGGTGTACTTCTATATATAAAACAACTATTAAAATACATTGAGAGAGGGCCTTCCCTAGTGGCACAACAGGTTAAGTTAGCACAGCACTAGGAAGCTAGCTACAGCCACTTCAGCATGAGTTTGATTCCCAGCCCTGGAGGTAACCCACATGGTGTGGCAGACCTCTCCTGACCTATCCGCTGCTCCCCTCAGCGGTGTACTTCATCAGTCTGCCTGTTCTGCTCCCTGCTCTGTCTGGTGAATCCTCTCATCCTCCGCACCTCTGGCCTGTACCCCAGTTCTGTATGCATAAATAAATCTAAAAAAAGATATTCACAGCAATACAGTAATAACAGGGGATCTTAACACACAATACCCAGACAGAAAGTAAACAAGGAAACAATAGCCTTAAATGAAATACTGGATCAGATGGAATTAACAGATATCAACAGACCCTTCTATTCCTAAAGAAATAAAGCCACATGCTCCTCAAGGACACATGCTACCTCTCATGGGGTAGGTCATATGCTAAGCTACAAAACATGTCTCAAAAATATATCAAAATTAAAATTCTGCCAAGATCTTTTCTGATCACAGAGTCTAAAGATAGAAATCATCAACAACAAGAAATCTAGGAAATTCTCCAAAATGTGGAGCCTAAAAAAAGGTTTTGAAACCTCCAGGGTAATGAAGAAATCAAAGGAGAAATAAAAAAATTATCTGTAAGCCAAAGAAAGTGAAGTGCTTACTAGGCCCTATGGGATACTTTAAAAGTGATACAAAAAGGGAAATACATAACAGTACAGGCCCACAACAATAACAAGAAAAGTGTAAAATAACTTGATATCTGAAGAAAAAAATGAAACAAATCAGTAGTAGAAAGGATGTAACAAAAATGACAGCAGAAATAAATGAATCCAAGAGCTGATTTATCAATAAGAAATGAGATAACAGGGCCTCCCTAGTGGCATAAGGGGTTAAGTCTCAGCACTATGAAACTATCTGCAGCTACTGCAGCATGAGTTCAATCCCCAGGCAGGGAAGTGACCCACATGGCACAGCAGACTCTCCTGTCTCACCCACTGTTCCCCTAAGCAGTCTACTTCAGTACATCTACCTGTACTGCTCCTCACTCTGCCTCTGGCTAATCTTCCATCCTCCCTCTCCTGTACCTCTGGCCTAGACCTCAGCACTTGTATGTATCAATAAATAAAATTAATCTTTGAAAATAAAAAGAAATAACAGCAGACCAATAAAGGCAAAAAATCATTATTTGCTCACTCAAGTGACAGTGAATTGATGTCAGTCCACAATATACAAGATGAATGAAACCGAGAGCTGATCCTTTGAAAGCATGAAGTTGATAAAGCCTAATCAACTAGGTTCATAAAGAGAAAAAAACAAAAAACAAATTTAAGATATCAGAAGTAAAATAGGAAAAGATAACAACAGATAGCACACAAATACAAAGGAGGGCCCTCCCTGGTGGCACAAGGGATTAAAGCGCAGCCCTCTGAGGCTATCTGCAGCCACTGGAGCACAAGTTCAATGAGTTGGACCCCTGGTCAAGAAAGTGACCCACATGGTGCAGCAGACCCTTGTGTCCCTCCCGCTGCTCCCCTCGGCAGTGTATTTCAGTACATCTACCTGTTCTGTTCCCCACTCTATCTCTAGTGAATCCCCAATACCTCTGGCCTGTACTGCAGGTCTTGTATGCATAAATAAATATCTTTTATTTAAAAAAAAGATTTATTTATTTATTCATACAGAACTGGGGTACAGGCCAGAGATGTGGAGGGTGAGAGGATTCACCAGAGACAGAGCGGGGAGCAGAACAGGCAGATCGACGAAGTACACTGCTGAGGGGAGCAGCGGGCGGGCCAGGAGAGGTCTGCCACACCATGTGGATCTCCTCCGGGGGGGGCAGGAGGGAATCGAACTCATGCGGAAGTGGCTTAAGCTTCTTAGTGCTGTGCTTTAACCCACTGCGCCACCAGGGAGGGCCCAACAAATATATCTTTAAAAAAAAAAAAAAACTCTACTATGAATGTCTATGTGCAAACAAATTGGGCGACCAGGAGAAATGGACAAATTTGTAGAATCAGTCAACTTCCCAAGATTGAACCCACTGTGAAGCTGGCTTCACTAGTAAATTCTACCAAAACTGCTAAGAAGATCTAATACCTATTCTTCTCAGACTCTTGAAAAAATTGAAAAATTTATGAAGTGAACATTACCTTGACCCTAAAATCAAACAAGGGTAACAGTAAAAGAGAAAACTATAGATGGTAACCCTGATGAACACAGAAATAAAATACCAGTCAGGGCAGTTAGGTAAGATACTGACGTAAAAGGAATCCAAACTGGAAAAGAAGTGTGACAAAAGCTATGCAACTTCTGTCAACCGACAAATTCCAGATGGAAGGAAAAAGCTCTGAAAAATCATAATTTTCATTGCTAATTTATGTTTCAACCTCCCTTTTTTGTATAATCATAATACCAAAAATATTCTAAGCAACCATCAGTTTGCAACTGGATTGCCTTAGCTTCATAAATTGGCTACCTGGCTAGGGCAATTTCCTGCCCCAAGACGGGAAATTCCTCTGTGTCCGGAGACAAAAGGCAAGTTCCAGGAGAGATAAGACCCTCTAGAGCATCAAGACTCCTGGAAGCTTCCTTGGTCTTTTAAAACAAAAAGCAAATCTAGATAAAAATCCAAGGGCATAAAGACCCATGGACAATTTCCTAACATTATTGATACAGGCTTTGCTTAGTGCATAACTATGTGACTTCCTCTTAATTTTACCCTTTTCTTAAACAATAACTAACTACTCTCTGCTAGTCTTAATTAACCTTTTACTAAAACAAACATTAGCTACTCTCTGCTAGCCTTAAGTTACCTATTAGCTTTTCTTTAGACAATCACTGATAACTCTGCTAACACAATTTACTCCTTCCATAGGACCCCTAAATCCTTTGCTAATAGCTCATACTTACCCAGGCCCCTTATCCTTTGAGATCATAGTTAAACATCCATATACATGAAAGTTATCACAAAAATGTATAGTCTAGTATGCCATAAAGTGTCAGGAAGAGGATGCATTGTTCCCCTCTTTCTTTAGAACTTTCATGCTGATTTCTTATTAACTTACCTGATGCATTATTGTAACTACTTGCTAAACAGTATAAAGACTTGCTAAAAAGATGAGTAGGAAGACCTACACCCAACTCCAACTTCCGTGTCTTCCTCGTGCCCGCTCCCCTTTCCCGCTTCTTGGAATCTCCGCTTCACACTCCACTCCCACCTTAAGACTGCCTGTTTTGTCCTCTAGCAGCCTAAGATTGGGGCCAGTCCCCGACAGAAGTGAAACTGTCATTATTCACAGGTGACATGATAACATACACAGAAAATCCAAAGCTCTACCTAAAATACTAAAAAATGCATGTAGTGAAGTGTCAGAATATAAAATCTGTTGTTTCTAAAGGCAAGCAATGAATGGGATGAAAGAGAAATTAAGCAAATAAGCTCATTTACAACTGCACCTAAAAAGATGAGATGTCTGGCAGTAAACTTAACAAAGGGGATAAAGGCTCTATGACTTAAAACTTATGGATGCTGTCAAAAGAAATGAACACACAAGGAAAGGAAAGATAACCGGGATTCATGGATTGGAAGAATGAACATTGCTAAAGTGGCCACCTTACCTAAAACAATTTACCAACTGCAACACCTACCAAAACACCAGTGGCATTTCTCAAGGAAATAGAACAAATATACAATGTGTCTGGAACCACACAAAACCCTGAATAGCCACATAGATTCTGAAATAAAATACAAATGGGGCCTCACATTCTTTGATTTCAACTGTATTACAAATCAATAGCAATCAAAGTGACATGGTATTAGAATAAAAAGGGAATCACAGACCATGGAAAAGAATTGATTTCCCAGAAATAAACACGTACAATCATGGGTGGTTAACCTATGACTAAAGAGCTATGGAAAAAGAAAAGCCATGGTGCTGGGAAATGTGGACAGCCACTTGCATGCAAAAGAAAAAAAGAAGAAATAATATTACTTAAATTTATATCAGATGGGGGTGGTTTGGTAAAGGGAATTCAAAGTGGGGAGAAAAGCACAATGAACTGGACACTTTGATGGTTGGAAAACCATGGTGACCCCATTTGAAACACTTGAGGGGTGAAAACCTATAACGTGAAAAAAAAAACAAGGATATAAAATAATGTCATTAATGAAAATTAAAAAATCATAAGGTATATAATATATACCAGCTATTGGACTGGTTTAGTTGCCAAGACTGTGAATCAAAGAAAAAAGTTTAACCTAATCATCTGTTTCACAACATCTAGCTTTCAATATTGTGATGAGATTTAGATATAAAGACTTACATAAACCATATTTTTCATGGTCACAAGAGCTCTTAAATGAGTTGGAATTCTCCCAAAAAACCTTGAAAATTATCTATATTGGGTAATTAATTGCTCACTTAAAAAGCCTTTAAAAAATCCACATACTAGAGAAAAAGGAACTCTCCTGGACTGCTGGTGGGAATGCAAACTAGTACAAACACTATAGAAAACTGTTTGGAAGTTCCTCAAACTGCTAAACATGGAGCTTCCCTACCACCCCGCAATCCCACTCCTAGGTATCTACCCAAAAGACACAAAAACACTGATTGAAAAAGATACCTGCACCCCCATGTTTATTGCTGCTTTATTT
>NW_004567152.1:1574242-1593190 GCF_000260355.1 Condylura cristata | reverse complement strand
CTTAGCAAGATAAGTCAGAAAGAGAAAGAAAAATACCAGACGGTTTCTCTCATAGCAGGAGTATAATAGACCAGGCGAGAAAATAACAAGAATAATGAACAGCCATATACCAGAGACATTTTGTGGGGGAGGAATGGGATCAAAAACGGGGGGGAGGGAGGGAAGTGCACGGGATTATGGTGATGGCACACGGGTGACTTGGTGATGGGAAACCCGTGGGGACTACAATTGAGATGGAAAAAAATATATAAAAATGTAAAATAAACTTATAAAATAACAACAACAACAACAAAATCCACATACTGGGTACTGTGGGCTGGCAGTTGCTATAGAATTTCAGTGTGGATAGGGCTGTGGTGAGGACTGGAACTGCACATGACATAAACTGCTGGAGAAGGCCTCAGGCTTTTGAGAGGGGATATTGAATATATTCATTGCAACCTGCCACTGGATGCTGGAGAATGCTCCTTAGAGTGGTTTCTGTCCAGACAGCTACTGGTGCTTAGAGTAGATAATAGATCCTGAGACACAAGAGGTGTCATGTCTCACATGACTATGAAATCAATCTTTTTTCTTCATTTGCTTTATCCCTTTAATAGGCTTGTTCTTTGCTAGAATATACGAGAGAACAGTTTTACCATCAATTATAGTGGTTCTATGTAGAACTGTATTTTAGAAGAGCATAATATATCCTGTGATGACACAGAAAAATTAATTTTGAATCCTAGGCCATGTTCAAGACAACTGCACTCATTTTTATGGGGCCTAAAACAGCCTTTTTTGAAATAAGTGTTAGAGAAAAATAAAAGCCATAAAGGATTCCTTTTACAGTTGGATATGTGAAGGTCATAGCAACAACTGACAAGAAGTATTCAGTATTTACTCAGATTATCTTGATGATGATCACTCAAATAACTAGTGCTTTGGTACTTTAGTTATCTGTGTTTCAGTTAATAAGTGTCACTTTAGTACTTCAGGACCTGCAAAGGTTTCACAGACCAAGTATGTACGCATGTTACAAAGATTAACTTCTTAGAAACAGAACCTCATTCAGTTTTTAAAATGTATGTTTTGCAAACTACTGTGAATAACAAATCAGAGCCAGTGTTAAAAGGAAATTATTATGTGGGCTTTGTTCTCCCCCACCAGTATTTCAGGAATACTGTGAAATCTTGCCATCTGTCTCCACAGTTCTTTAAAGCCAGGTATTAGGTATGACTGTATCTTTCATTCTTATACTCAGTCTCTCTTTTCATCATAATGCAGGAAAAGCACTGGATTGACTTAGACTAAGGGGAGTTCATCTCTATTATGTTGTAAGAAATTACAGATGTTTAGAGAAACAATTTTTGTTAAATCAAATAATGGCTTCAGCTATATTGTGATGTTTTCCAGTTAACTGTTTTCACTTAATGCTAAGTATACTTTATATATATTTTTAGTAATTTTAAGAATACTCCAGAGACATCTGAATATACAAATTTTGTTATAAATTATGTATTGTCTGAGAATTTGGTAGTCATTGTTTTAGATGACTTTTATATTTTGGTAGACATAGTACTGGTTTGTACTTGGAAGACAAACTATTGATTTGCACAACAGTTTTCTAGACAGGTAGCACTGAGCATCCTCTATCACAAGAATAATTTGGGAGCAGTTTCACAAAACTAGAGCCTACAGTTCTCACTATTTAGAGTGCTAATGACATACTGTATCTGCATTATCTGTAGATTAGGATCACCTATAGGATAAATACAAATAATAATCGTTATGAACTATCTTGAGCCTGGTCTATATAAAAAAGACTAGAAACAATAAGTGTGGACAAGGATAAAGAGAAAACGGAACTCTTAGCCACTGTTGGTGAGAATGTAATTCAGTGCAGCCACTATGAAAAACTGAAAATGTAAATGCCGTGTGATCCAGCAATATTTTGTCTAGGTATTCACCTTTAGGATATGAAAACACTAACACAAAATGATTGACACACTGCTAGGTTCACATTAGCCAAGTCATGGAACCAAATTAAATGCCCAACAACAGATGACTAGATAAAGAAACTGTGGAATGCGTATCCATTGGAAGGAATAGTACTCAGGATAAAAATGGATGGAACTTGAGGTGACTGAGGTAAGTGAAATAAGTCAGGAAATGAAACAGTTCCCAGATGGTTTCATTCATCTGTAGAAAATAAATACACAAAAATGATAAGCTGGCGAAATAACAAGAATAATTCTTAGACTCTGTGGAAAATATATGGTTTTTCATAGGGAGTGAAGGGGGAGGGAGTAGAGGAGTGAAGGTAATAGGGCTGTGGCCCTGGAGAGGCTGTAGAAAGTGAAAAAGGCATGTGCACATATGGAGCTGTGAAGTTGACTTCCAGAGTTATCTAGTTATGTAAATAAGTGGTAGGTCAATAAACCTTAAGAGGCAAAATAAAACATTTCAATTAAAAAGTTGACATAAGGTGTTTATTGCTGCTTTATTTACAATTGGAAAAACATGGAAGCAGCCCAAATGCCCAAAAGTAGATGACTGGATAAAAAAGATGTGGTACATATATACAATGGAATATTACTCAGCAACCGAAAGAGAAACACATGTCTTTTGCAGCAGCTTGGATGGAGCTGGAAAAGATCATGCTTAGTGAGATAAGCCAGAAAGAGAAAGAAAAATACCGGATGGTTTCACTCATAGCAGGAGTATAATGAACAACCATATACCAGAGACATTGTGTGGGTGTGGAGTGGGGAATGGGATCAAAAACGGGTAGGGGGAGGGAAGTGCATGGGATTATGGTGATGGCACACGGGTGACTTGGTGATGGGAAACCTGCGGGGATTACAATTGAGATGGAAAAAAAAATGTACAAAATGATGTAAAAATAAACTTTTGTAATTAAAAAAAAAAAGAAAAGTTGACATGAGGGCTCTCCCTGGTGGCACAATGGGTGAAAGCACTGTACTATGAAGCTCTCTGAAGCCACTGCAGCAGGAGTTCTATCCTGGTCTCCCCATCCCACCCCACCTCCGCCCCCCAGGGAGCTGACCCACGTGGCCAGAGCTCTCCTGAGCAGCTGGCTGTTCCCCTCAGCAGTGATTTTCAGTGCATCTGCCTGTTTTGCTCTCCACTCTGTCTCTGGTGAATCTTCTCACCCACCACACCTCTGGCCTGTACCCCAGTTCTGTAAGCATAAATAAATCTTTTAAAAAAAAAAAGTTGACATGAAGAGAGTTGATCCAAGGTTTCATGGGCTGGGGACGGGAGGGGATGGAAAAATTACTGTTAAACGGGCACAAATTTTCTGTTTGGGATGATGGAAAAGTTCTGGAAGTAGTGGCAGTAATTACACAACAGTGTGAACATACTTAATGCCACTTAATTGTACACTTAGTAATGATTAAAATGGTAAATTTTAAGGTATGTATAATTTTATTATAGCAAAAAATAAACATGGTGGAAAACAAATGAGAAAGCAAACCTTCCTTCTGATCGTCCCTAACAGAGACATTCTATTCCAAAAAGGGAGCAGGACCCAGAAAAACAGCTGTGGCTTCCATCCTGCTGGGGAACCCAAGCACTCAGGATGGCCTCTGCCTGCTGCTCCCCCCAAGAGTCCCACAGCAGGGCTTGGGGACCCTAGAGGGATACCTTTCTTCTACAGTGCACTCTCCGCTTTCTTCCCAGCAAGGGAAGGGGCCTCCAGGTTGGGAGAGTCTGCCTGCCCCACAAGCTTCCCTCCAACTGCCCCATGATGTGTACATCCAGTAGCCTTCTCTCGGTCAGTACAGACCTGGGCAAGGAGTACGATCTCTTACCCAAAACGAGTACAATAGCATGGCTCTGCCCAATTTGAAGTATTCTGTCTACAAAACCAAAACCTCCACCAGCCCTGACTGCCATTTATCCTCAAGGTACAAAAGGCAGAATCAAGAGCCTTGGCAACTGGACCAAGATCCCTGGCTACCCTTGGGCAGGATAGGAGATAGGCAAGTGGGTGACTGATACCCACAGCCACTGACCTACAGTTCTGTGATCTTTTGTGACAAATGTGCTTTGCTGCATCCTACCTGACACAGTTACACTGCCTAAGTTTACTGTGAAACAAGTCCCAATTCCAGACACCTGGAGGTGGTGGGGGTCTCCTGTTCCAGCCCCTATGGGGCAAGTGGTTCCACTCTGTTTTTGTGTCTCTGCTTCTGTGTCACTCCTGTCAGCTAGTCAGTATTCTCTTTTGCAACAATGACATTCACCTTTCTCTAGAAGAAACATTTTTCATAATAAATATATTGTAAGTATCAGTCCATGAATTGAAGAAACTCTTAAAAGCTCTTTAAAAAAGATGCAGCAGGAACAATAACAAAGATGACCAACAATGTAAGAAAACAAAAATTAAATAAAATAAAAAGATGAAATAACTATGATTTGGTTCCAAGGCTCAACCACAAAAAAGCACTAAAAATGACTTTGCAAAGATCTGTATCTGTTAATGCACCCTGTCCCAAATGCTTCCATCTAAAGTGTGGTTTCTACCCACATGCATTCTGGAAACCCAACAAGCAAACATCTGTGTTCCCCAGTTACATCTGACCTGTCTCGTTACTTATTGCTGAGAGGACCCAATTACAGGGGAAGGCCCCTTTCAAGTCAACAGTCTCACTCAAAAACTAGGAGCAGGGCTGGTTATCTCAGCTCCAAGTGGAAGATCGCCCTCAGCACACAGGACATTCTGGGACAAGAAAGTAGACTGGCCAGGACCCTCAAGGAAAGGACTGTAGAGATGGGGTGTCATTAGCATAGAGTCAGAATAGGCCAAGAAAAGCCTGCCATCTAAAGAAGGGGGTTGGCCATCTGCCTGGTGTGACAGCCCTAAAGGACAGCTTCAGAGCCTGCTGTGCCTGGAAAACAGGGAAGGTGCTGGCAGCTCATGGGCATCTGGTTCTAGCCCTGCCCATGGATGTGAGTTGAACATGACCTTCCCATTTTACTTAAAGGCTGGATGATGGCAATGCTCAGAGACCTTTGTCTCATTTCTGGTCTGGTGCTCTGAGAGGCTCCCAGTGGTAATTCTGACTGTTCCTATTCTCTGAACAAATGTCTGTGGAGGCACAATGAGGACAGATTTTGTTACTATGGATATGAGTATGCTCTCTGAAGCTAAGTTAGAAATAATACTGCTTCTGGAAGGTTCCTCTTGGGCTGGAATTTCTTCAATTTTGATCGATTTGATTCTGCTCCCCCTATAGGAGCTTCTCAGGCTACTGAAACTCTCTTCAAGCCCCTGCTGACTATGCCACTGTAGTTCTCTGTTCCTTTCTGTTTTGGTTGGCATGACCTTCCTTCTGTAGCTTCTTTGGGAAACTGAAGTCCCAAAGTGACTCCCCTGAGATGACTTTCAGCATCTCTGCGGCTTTAGTTCCCCTATATCCCTTAATATGTTTCCCTTCAAGCTCCTACCTCCTCTAGCCCCCAGAGAACCATGCCATACCTCTCCCTTCCCACTCTAGCCCCTCAGATCCCAGTCTCTGGAACTTTGGGTCCCATGCCCCTTAAAGTATGAGATCCTCAAACGCAACTAGATGAAAAAGAAAAAAGTAAATAAAAACAGGCTTAAATTTTTTTATTATCTTTTACAAGATTCTTCCTTTTTTTTTTAATGTAGAAGAAGTGGGGTGTAGGCCAAAACTCTGTGTGGGGGTTGATAAGAGTCACCAGAGACAGAGTAGGGAGCATAACAGATGGATATACTGAACTACACTGCTGAGGGGAGTGGCAGGAGAGACAAGAGAGGTCTGCTACACCATATGTGGGTTACTTTCCTAGCCCAGGATTGAACTCAGGCCATAGCAATGACATTCCTGAGCCTTAATCCCTATGCCAAAGGGGGGCCCTGAAAACAGACTTTTATTTACACCTCCATAAGATTATATAGTAGATTTTTTGACTTATTTATTTTTTCAGTTTGTTATATAGTAGATCTTAAAATCTTAAAATTGTCCTGCACAGACTTGTGGAAAGCTTTACTTCTTGTATTCAATTAAAACCATAATGTGGAACAAAAGCAAAGTACTAATCTTACATAAACTAGTGAGTTTCATATAATTGTATTTAAGTCTGACATATGGCTAAAATCTTTAACTAAAAATAATAAGATTTCTATTTGCATCCATCTGTTTATGTATGTATGTTTATACACATACATCAATACATATGTATTCATACACGTATTTTTTTTCGCACTTCCAGATAGTATTACCAAATTATCAAATCTCTTAGAAGAGTGTTCTCTCTTATTGGCTTATAGAGAAATAAGCACTTACATAAATTAAATCTTCCTAAAATTCCCAGAAATATAAGAACCCACTCAACTGCTTTTCAAGTTCATGTAAGCTGAGTAAATCAAAGATAAATAACACTAGTTTAGTGTTGATTTAATATAAAGGCATGTCTTCAAAACTGTCAAATAAAAAATTTTTATTCTACTCGGTTTATCATTCAAAAAAGCTAATATACCTACTAGATGTTTAAGGTTATAAAAGTAATTAATTAGACTTAAATCAACTTAATCACTATTCTTGATACAGGGCAGCAAGGGGCACTAAAGCTGGCCAATGACACTGCCCTGGCTGAATTCTTCACCTGAGCACACAACTGCAAGACTACTAGGGTTCAGAGCACAACAATAATGGGGTTTACTTAACAAACCAAGGAAAATAAAGAGTTACTGAGGCCTCCAATGGCTGTTTACCGCATCAGAAGCCTAATCCTGCATTAAAGCCCTAAACACAAATGTTCCAAGTTGGTGTCTTCCCCACACTGAGGTCCTGGAGCACAAGCAGCCAGGCTACAGGCTGGGATACAAATCATGAAGACGACAGGAGACACTCACAGAGCTGCTAAGATGTCCCAGCACAGCACCAGGCAAAGATGTTCAAAACTGCAACTATAGCAGCCAAACTACCAGACCCGCCAGTTTAGTAAAGTAGCAGGATATAAAATCAATACACAAAATCAGTAGCCTTCCTATATGCAAACAATCAGTCTGAAGAAGAAATTAAAATTAAAAATCCTTTTTTACAATTGTACCAAAAAAATTAAATACCTGGGGATAAACCTAACAAAGGAGGTGAAAGACTTACACAAAGAAAATTATTAACAAAACATTGTTAAGATTAAAGAAGACACAAAAAAGTGGAAAGATACACCTGCTCATAGGTTAGAAAAATCAACATAGCCAAAATGGCCATCTACGGAAAGCAATGAACAGATTTAACACAATTCTGATGAAAATCTCAATGATATTCTTCATAGAAATAGAACAAATAGGGCCCTCTCTACTGGTGCAACAGGTTAAGGCACAGTACTGAAGCATGAGTTCAATCCCGGCCAAGGAGGTGACCCACATGGCACAGTAGACCTGTCCTGTCTCACTCACTGCTCTTCTCAGCAGTGAACTTTTGTCTGTTCTGCTCCCCATTCTGTGTGTGGTGAATCCTCTCAGCCCCTGCACCCCTGACCTGTACCCCAGTTTTCTGCATAAATAAATAAATCTTAAAAAAAAAGAAATAGAACACATATTGGTAAAATTTATATGGAATCACAAAAAAGCTCAAATAGCCAAAGTTCTCCTTACTTGAATGAAGGAGAAATGGAGGTATCACATGCCCAGACTTCAAACTATACTACAAAGCCGTAATTAAGAGTATGGTATGGTACTGTAACAAAAAGACATACAGATCAATGGAATCAAATTGAAAACCCAGAAATAAAAGGCTCTCATATATGGATAACTAATCTATGACAAAGGAACAAAGAATATGCAATGGAACAAGGAAAATAAATGGTTCAATCAATGGTGCTGGGGAAACTGGACATGCAAAACAGAGAAACTACACTACTACCTCACATGATGCACAAAAACTACTTCAAGTGGATAAAAATATTGAACATGAGACTTAAAATCATAAAATATATAGATAAAACAATAACATACATCTCAGAAACATCTTTAAAGACTCATCCCATAAAACAAAGTGAAGGAAAGGATAAAACAGGTAGGACTACATCAAACTAAAAAGCTTCTGTACAGGAACAGAGACATTAACCAAAACAAAGAGACACACTACTGATTGGGAGAAAAAAATCTGCACACCATACCACGGATAAAGGACTGATTTCAAAGATCTACAAAGACCTCACACAACTCAACAAAAACAAAGCAAACTATCCAAAAAATGGGCAAAAACACACACAAAAAAACACTTTTCCAAAGAGGAAATGCAAATGGCCAATAGGTTTATGAATGTTCAACATCATTTATATCAAGGTGATGAAAATCAAAACCACAGTAGTAAGAATGTCTATATTAGAAAAACTGGCAACAACAAATGCTGGTGAGGATATGGAGAAAAAGGAACTGTCCTACACTGCTGGTGGGAATGCAACTGGTCCAAACACTGTTGAAAGTTGTTTGGAGGCTCCTCAGACTACTAAAAATGGAGTTATTATATGACCCAGCAATTCCACTCCTAGGAATCTACCCAAAGGACACAAAAACACTACCTATGTTTATTGCAGCATTACTTACAATAGCCAAGACATGGAAACAACCCAAATGTCCCAAAACATATGTAATATATATACACAAAAGATGTAGTGTATATACACAATGGAATACTATTCAGCAATCAACAAAGATAAGCTCATGCCATTTGTAACAACATGGATGGAGCTGGAAGGGATCATGCTCAGTGAACTAAGTCAGAAGGAAAAAGAAAAATAACATATGGTTTCCCTTGTCAGAGGAAACTATAAAAGGGATCAGGAAGGGGAAAAAAAGACAAAATTAACAGGCAAACTATAAATCAGAGACACTCAGCAGGGAAGGGGGAGGGATCAAAACAGGGGAGTGATGAGCACAAGAGATTATGGTGATGGTTCATGGGTGTCTTAGTGGTGGTAATTTTTTGGAATTACACCTGAGAGGAGAAATCAAACATTATACAACAATGAACAATGATGCAAAAAATATATGAAAAAGAATAAAGATATCATTTTCACTCTTTTTTTTTTAAAGATTTATTTATTCATACAGAACTGGGGTACAGTCCAGAGATGTGGAGGGTGAGAGGATTCACCAGGGACAGAGCGGGGAGCAGAACAGGCAGATCGATGAAGTACACTGCTGAGGGGAGCAGTGGGCGGGTCAGGAGAGGTCTACCTCGCCATGTGGATCTCCTCCAGGGCAGGCGGGGATCGAACCCATGTGGAAGTGGCTTAAGCTTCTTAGTGCAGTGCTTTAACCCGCTGCACCACCAGGGAGGGCCATCATTTTCACTCTTAAAAGATATTTTCCTGATATGGTTTACTCCTCCATAGTTTTCTGGGCATGTTCCCTAGAGTCTTTTAAAAGGCTTTTAAAAATCCAATCTGAGATTCTTTATGTGGTTGGGGCCCTCCCTGGTGGCACAACGGGTTGAGTGCAGCACTATGAAGCAATCCACAGCCACTGCAGCATGCATTCGGTTCCCAGCCAGGGAGGTGACCCATATGGTGTCACAGACCTCTCCTGTCTCATCTGCTGCTCCCCACAGCAGTGTTTCAGTAGATCTGCATGTTCTGTTCCCCACTCTTTCTGATGAATCCTCGCACCCAACACAACTCTGGCTTGTACCCCAGTTCTTGTATGGGTAAATAAATAAATCTTTAAAAATAAAAGGTTTATGTGGTCAATTAAAGGATTCACCAGAGTCAGAGTGGGGGAGCCAAATAGGCAGATTTACTGCAATACACTTTTGAGGAGAAGCAGAGGGTGAGACGGGGGGGGGGGGTGTCTGTTGTGCCATGTGGGTCAGCCCCCTGACCTGTGGTGGAACTCTTCCTGCAGTGGCTGGTAAAAGTTTTATAGTGCTAAGACTTAACCCCTTCTGCCACCAGGGAGGCCCTTCTATTACCATTCTTGCTGTAAATAATCAGGGCATATTAAAGGAGACCAGAGTATTTTGCAAACAGAATAATTATTCTTTGGTTATCTTTGATCAAAAAAGGAAGTGACTGTAGTTATTTTATGTCTCAATGGAGAAAAATAATATATCTTTAGTGTCTTGTTCATAGTCTTTGAGGTTTTAATACTGACCTGTAAATAGGTCTGTATCCTGTCTTACACATTTTGTTGGCCCTTACCAAATCCTCAATTATTCTAGTTTCCATCAACTCTCCAAATTGATGTTTCCAATTTTCTTCTCTCCCTCCCTCCTAAGTTGAAATCACTGGAAACTAAAATATGACTGCCCAGATCCTTACTGGACCTATGTTTTAGCAGATCCCCCATCTTGGGTCTCAAAAAGTTCTGCAAGCTGAAGCCAGGTAAAAATATATAAATTCACTATGGTGGTGGCACAGGGGTAATTTGGTGATGGGAAACCCGCGGGGATTACAATCGAGATGGAAAAAAAAATGTGCAAAATGATGTAAAAATAAACTTTGTAATAAAAAAAAATATATATATATAAATTCAAACTTAAATTTCACCACCATAGCAAATCATACATGTGTTAACCCTTGCGTCTGGAGCTGCCTCTGCACCAAAGTCCACAGAACTCCCACATTTGTCAAGTTCTACTTCAGTAAAAACCTGGATTGTGGGTCCTCCCTGGTGTGTAACCAGTTAAAGTGTAGCATTATGAAGTTATCTGCAGCCACTGCAGAGTGAATTTGATCCCCGGCCAGGGAGCTGACCCATGTGCGAGGCAGACCTCTCCTGTCTTACCTGCTGCTACCCTCAGAAGTGTACTGTTCTGCTCCCTACTCTGTCTCATACCCTGTACCTCTGGCCTATACCCCAGTTCTTATATGCATAAATAAATAAATCTTTAAAAAGAAAACCTGGATTGTAACGCTGATATACCATAACCACAAACATTCAATTTGGAAACTGGAAAATCCATCTGGTTTGCCACCACTATCTTCACTCCATCAGCTAGACACAGTTAGAGGTCAGGGTCTAAAGTCTTCTCAACTGGTCACCCTGGAGACTCAAAAACTGGGTTTATAGTCAGTCCCAAATAATGGAGGAAAAGAATAGAAAACCTGAAGAAGACATCTCAACAGTAAAGCCTGACTCACACAGGGAAGTGGAGGGGTTACAGGGCAAATGTGAACTGGGTTGCCTTACCGTGGATCCTCACCTGTGCACTGAAGATTCAACTGCAGGCACACAAAAAAAGGTTAATAATGGTTTATTTACAAGAGAAAAAGGAAATGAATGACTCAGGGAAAGAGAGTGGGAGAGATAAGTTAGTTAATGTCCTACTAGTTTCACTGACCTGGCACCCCAATAGCATGCTGAAACCCGGTGAAGAGCCATGAAGCCAAAAGACGCCCAAAGCCCACATGTCTAGTTTTATATCCAAACATCGCAGTTGAACTCCACCCTTACTTAGGACCCAGCACGCTTCCCTTTGGTGTTGCTGGAATTTGTAGTTCCAGTGTCTGGGGTGAGGGTGAAGGCCACAAAACCTGTTTCTGTAGAGTACATTCAGGTCATCCTGTCCCCCTTACAGGGGTAGAAGGTATTAATATGACCATGAACCCAGTCATAGAAATCAAGTCTTAGTGCCTTATCACAGGGCATACAACCCAAACAGGTATCAGACTGCTGCAGGGAGTGTCGGAAGCACAGAACTGAGGGTAAAGATATAGAGAATTGTGAGTCTCAGGTCACTTTAGGATTCCACATAGATCTCCAAAATCAACAGCAAACAGGTCACTCCAAAACAAATGAACACATGCCCAGGAGAAAAGGAGGATATCAGTACAGTCTCTGCACTACACTGAGCAGCTGTCCTCTCTGCCCACCTGTGACTATGCAGGGGCTTCTTTCCACACCCTCTCTCCCTCTGCGGGACAGCAGCCTCCTGCCTGCCCGTGACCTGTACCAGGCCGGGGCTTCTCTGCACTGACCTCCCTCAGCGGAGGCCGCTCTTCTCAGGGCTGCCCACATGCACCCATGCAGGCCTCTCTCAGCAAACCTGTCCCTTTGGGGCAGCTCTTTCCACCTATACAAGTGTTCTTTACTGCTCTGTCCTTTTCCCTAATAAATCTTCACTTTAAATATAACTAACATCTGGAGAACTTGCAGAGTGTCGCTGAAAGGGGAGTACTGGTGAAACCTTTCCCAGAGTGAACCCAAGTACTCTGTACTCCAAACCCACAGATTCCAAAAATGACATCACAACCATTAATTTTTGTTTTTCTTTGCATAGAAAAGTCCTAAGGGCCTGATCACTAGTGTCATCCAGCATTTATCTTCTACTACTAACAGAAGGTTAAGAAGATCTACTGAACAGAATGTAATCAAATGGAAGATGGACTTAGGTTGTTCAGAGGAAAGAAAACCATCACTCCTTTCTTTCAACAAGTGAGGACATGACAGATTATGTCCTTGACCAAGCCCAAATAAGGGCTCCTTTGAGCTCTCTTCTTGTCTAGCCCTCAACCTTAAGGAACAAACACGCAGTTTCTATCAGCACAAGGACACATTCCTAGGATGACTCCTGTCCTAGTGACTGCTTGAGAAAATTCAAAGTTGCCAAATTCCTAAGGATAGGGTCCAGTCTCCCAGACTGGGTCCTCCATGGGAGGGGAGGAACCTAACCTCCAAAAGTCACTTAACAAACTCAGATGAATGTCACAGAGACCAAACCCCATTTCTTCTTTTTGTAATTTTTCACTTCCCTAACTCTTAAACTCCTGCTGTTCCCACTCCTCCTCCCTTTACAATCCCCAGAGCCTCTTGAGCAAATCAGAATGGAACTCCACTCTCTCCCCTATAATCAGTTTTACTGAGGAAAACCTGTCCTTAACACCTTAATAGTGTCAACTGTGTTTATGATACCACTTTCTTTATTGGGTCCGCCTCACTAAAACCCATTTTGGAGTTGGTGAAAAAAGCAAGCACTCAGAGAAGCCTAGTCGGGAACAAAAGAACACAAAAGTCCCTGGCTGGAAAAACCCCAAAGTCTTGTCTGCTACAGGACAGGCTAGAGTGGGTTCTACTTTTTCTCTTATCTCCCTGACCCAGTCTTGTTGCATTTTAGGCTCCAGTCATCCTGTTCTCCTTGCAGTTATTCCTCTCCAAAGGAAAGGCCTGGGGGTAACTCCAATGCTTCAAAGCATTGGACCTGTTGGAGAAATAACTAAGGGCCTCCTAGTCTGAGCCCCTCGATCCTCCCACTCCCCAAGCACTGATCCCAGCTCACTAAGCTTGACAGGCCCTACAGGACCTACGCTGGTAACCTGGTAACAGGTGAAAGACTTCCAACAGAAAAGGATCCCACCTGGGGTGCGGATGATCTGGGTGATCCCCCCTCCCCCAGCTTAATCTGAACTCCTGCTCCCAAATCACAGGTTTGCCACTCCTTCAAGGTCAGATCCTCTCACCAGGATCCTCTCACCAGGATCTTCACTTTCCACCCCTCCACTTCACTCCAGGACAGATCCCCAGATCCCCAATCCTCTAACATGTTCCCCATGCCTGATCCCAAAGGATCCACCCACGGTCGGATCCCTTCATCCTTGCCCACATTCCCTAACACGCCCCAACCCGTCCCCATCCCTCGTTCCAGATAGGGGGCCCCACCTCGGATCGATTTCCTAGACGCAGCCAGAGACCCAGCCCCAGCACTCACGTCTCCCTGGACAACTGTCTCGGGCGACACAGGACGCGACTCGCTGCGAGCGGCTCAGGCAGCTCGGCGGACAGCCCCGCCCTCCCGAGAGGCCCCGCGCGGCAATGGCGGCGTTGGCAGCGGCGCGGCGTGGGACCGACAGCCGCTTCCGGTGGCGAACGCTGGCCCTGGCAGGCAGGGTGCGGGGCGCGGCGAGGGGCGCAGCAGGTAGTGCGGGGGGCCGCGGGGAAGAGTCCGCAGCGTGGGGTGTTCACGTGGGGGAGTCGGGACGGGTGGGGAATGTGCATGTGCAGGAAGGGGTGTTCTAGAGGGATAGTCAGCGTGGGGTGTCCCTTAGGGCAGCAGTCACGGCTGAGACCAGCTTCCAGCGACCCTCAGCCCCTTTCCTGATGAGGGGACAGCTGGGATCATCTGTCAGAGGCCCTGTGTTTGCATAGCTCCTCCCCTAAGTCCAATATTAACCATAACCGTGATGGTGATGGAAGATGAGGTTACCGGGTGTCATCCCCTGCCACCTCCTCTGCCACTGCCAGGAGATCTGGCCCCCGCCCTCCCCCCTCCCCCAGGCCCTAGCATCACACTTGGCAGGTGCTTAAACAGGCATATACAAAATATCAGTGAGGGGAGCTTGGGAACCAGTGGGCTCTGAGCAGCCCTGCCTGCTGTGCGTGCTCTTTGGGGAAGGGAGGCTCATCCTTCTACAGCTACCAAGGCACACTGAGCAAACAGGACAGTACTTACAACTGCCAACACTGGGGGTGCTGCCAGTCCCCAGCGCAAGGAAGGACTGGATGCTAGGTCACTGCAAAGTGCTAGTGCCTCACCCTGCAGCACTGGCTGCACCAGAGCTGGCAATAGTACCCGTATATCTGCTATAGTAACATGGCCAGTCCCTCGCATGAAGATGTGACTGAGGGAGGAAGAGTGGCCAGGGTCTCAGCCAGCACTGGGCTGGGCCGCAAGGACTGACCACATGTATAAATGGGAAAAACTGTGCTGCCTTGCCCTTGGAGAACCTAGCAGTTTGTGTAACCCTGCAGAGTTCTAGGAAGTGATAACTAGAAATGTGAAGTAGGGTGAAGTTGCTATTGTTAGGGTGAGTTTGCTGACCCTGACCAAGGTATCCTATTTTGCTGCATGTGTCAAGTGGGATACTGAGAATTAAACACACATGCACAGTGAGCCTTTGACCTGCCTGATGCAGGTCAAGAACTCTGTGAACGGGAGTTGCCATTCCCAGAGTCCTTCAGGCTGCTTGCTGGTAAACATAGCCTTGGAGCAGTTTCATTTCCAGCTGGGCAGGAAGTGTGTCCCCAAGATTTTGTCCCTTTGGCCTACAAGGGTCCCTGGCAGCCAAAGGAAGCCCTAAGGCTGCAACAGTGAGGAACTGATAGCAGTAGGGCCTGGAGACAGTGTCAGGCCCCAACAAGGACACTCAGGAATTTGTGCTTTCTCCATTTCGACCCTAAAGCTTCTCTGAGAACAGAACTCCTGCTCCATCCCAGGCTTAGGGGTGGCCAATGCATTCTCTGAACAGAGAAGCCAAAATGATAATCATCCACAATGGTTTCCTAATGCCTGCTACCCAGAAAGAGCTTATGGTGGAAGGACAGCCAAACGGGCTCTCCAAAGTGGCTGGGGCACCCCTAGGCATACAAGGAACTTCCACTTGCCCTCCCAGGGCAGTGTGCCATTCACTCTGCCTTGCTACACTCACTGGGCTTCTGTTGCTGACCTTTTAGCAGTCACCAAGTTCATAGAGATTGTGGCAGTTTGCTCTCCTGTGTCCCACCCAGGATACACTCAGAACACAGAGGCAAGCCTGATCTTTTTCTTTTCAAGATTTACTTATTTATGCATACAGAACTAGGATTCGGGCCAAAAGTGCAGGGGCGGTGAGAGGCTTCACCAGAGACAGAGTGAGGAGCAGAACAGGCCAACTGAGAAGCACACTGCTGCGGGGAGCAGCAGGTGAGACAGAGGGGGTCTGCTGCGCCCTGGGGGTCACCCCCGGGGCTGGAGAGGTGCGGCCTAGGGTGTCCCTGGAGTGGCTATTGCATCTAATGCTGTACTTTAACCCACCAGGGAGGGCCCAAGACTGACCTTTTTTTCTGTGTCTTAATAGTGGTGAGTTGTGAGGACCAAGGGAAAGCCAGCAATGATGGGGAAGGCCAGAGTGCACAGCTGTGTAACACACACAGATCTGTGGTTTCCCGCCCCTGAAGGGTGCTTCCTTCTAGCAGACTACTCAAACTCTCCCACTGCTTTTTTCCCATACATACAGAAGATGCTACTCCTGTCCTCTTCTAAGTGTATTATCAAACTGAGCAAGCTCATGAGTGGGACACAAGGAGCTAATTGCCACAGATAAGTCCTCAGTCCATATAACCAACCACTCACCCTGCCTTCTGCCTAATAACAGAGGTTGCAAGGCAAGGACACCCGTTGGAACCCTGCAGTAGTGACTGGAAGGACAGTAACCTTCCATGGAAAGTAGGGATGTCCTCTTGGGACAAGCCTTACCCCACTCCCCCCAGCAGGTGGAGGGAGATGAGAGAGAACCCATTCTTCTCCTGGAGCCCAACAGTACCATTTCTCCAACCAATATTTGGTCCTTGGTTCTTTGGGCTCATATCAAAGCCATCAGAATAACCCAACAATGTAGGCTTCTTCAGTGCCCTTGAGTTGCATTTGGAATTGGGCCTAAGTTAGACCAGCTGCTTGAACTGAGTTGTGGCCCCATTAGATCCTACATATACATGCATTTGCAACATTTGAGTCTTCAAACTCCACCTGCTGGAAGGAGTCTGGGGTGGGCCTGGCTGCAGGGTGGGGACAGCTGGGTGTCTCCATAGGGCAGGAGGCTGCAAGTCATGGCTAACCATCTAGACACAACTCCTGGACTTCCTCAGTTGAAAACTGAGGCCTTCTCCAGGTGTGACTCCAGTGTCCCTGCAGATATGCCGGTCCTGGACTCCTATCTGAAGGATGTTTGCAAAGCTAGGGCCTCTGAAGAATGTGGGACTCACCATATTCTCTGCAGACTTGCCCCTCAGGAGGTAGCTACCTCCTGCAAAGACACATGCAAGCCTTCCAGTTGTCAGGCCTCAAATTCTGATGCTGCTGTGGAGGGGATCAGATATCTTGCCTCAGGCAGCAGACCCTACTTGATGATGAGACTCTGGGCTTTGTCCAAAAGCAGCAGCCTGCTCCATGGCCTCCCCATATACCCATATACTGATAAATTTTTATTATTTTTACCTTCCTCCCCAGGGAGCAGGCCAGTGCTTGGCTTGGTGTCCCAACTTGGGCACTAGGTCAGTGCTCTCATTCACCTACTCCCTCCCTCCCTTGCTGTCTCTTGCCTGCCACCATACTAGGAGTTGACAGAAGAGAGACAGATAATGCCTTCTGAGGGGCAAGAAAGAGGCAAATGGTCCTGCATGCCTGCAAGACCAATCCAGGAGGAACCAGGCAGCAGCTCTGCTGTTGCTTCAGTGTTGCTTCCTCCTGGAGCCCACCATGCACAAAGCAATCTCCAAGAGTCTTCTCTGGTAACCAAGGGTCTTCACCCTTCAACAGATGGACTCAAGAAAAGTGTCATAACCCTGAGTCTGGCTCACATGGCAGGTGAACTTTGAGTTCAACATAGTCTTGCCAATTAGATTACCTTCTTGATTTGGTGGTGGAATCTTGGAAAAACACTCCTGAGGCCAACCTCACCTCTGCATCACTAAGTCTGGGAATTTGTGTAGACATATACCCAGACCTCCCAGATGTGTGATGTGCTGTCACCACAGCTCATCACATCTGAACCCATAAAATAGATCCCCTAATTAAATATTAATTAAATATCTCATTTAATTGGATAAAGCAGCTAGCTGCTTGAAATTGTGGTACCTTCCAGATCTGTGCTCACTGCCTCACCTCTCTCCCCTTACCCCAGCAGGACAGCAGTACTATGACCTTCTAGTGATTGGAGGGGGATCTGGTGGCCTGGCCTGTGCCAAGGAAGGTACGTATCCTATGTTCTATGTTCCTCCAGTGTGTAGGACCTCACAGCTTTTGGAAGCCCCCGGAGAGGGCAGTATTGTGCGCCTGAGTGGGGATGCTCCCTACAGCTCACCTGCCATTCCCCAGATCCCTTGCACCCTGCTGGGGTCACCTCTGCAGCTTCATTGCTGAGCCTGTTCCACACCCCTCAGCAGCATCTCTTGCTGCTTTGGCCTTGGCCTTCTTGCTGTTCTGCAAATGCTTTTGGGAAGTTCTTTATAGTCTTGCACCTTGCCCTGACTATCTGCTCTGCTGGGCTGCACTTTGATGACCTGGTTAGTGGTAGAACTCACTCACTTCCCTTTGGTAGCTTCTGCTGTAATGTCCTCCTAGAGTTGTAGTCCTCCTGCTTGACACTGTTAACCCATCTGGACCCTGGCACACTCCACTTGTTCTTAGGGCTGACACTGTCCTGCAGATATCATGGTTTATTCTGCCAGACATTTAATGCTCTTATGGGTCCAACACCCAGGAATGCTCAGTAAATATGTGTTAAATGAACAGACGGGATCCAGAGACATCCAGTGATGTCATGCTGAAGTTTGCTGCTAGTCTGGGAGGGAAGCAGATAGCTAGTGTTCACAAGGAGCTCTGTGCTCGCTATAGGAGTGCCCAGCAATAAGAAATCAAATAAGTAGGGAAGGAAGAGGGAAATAACAGTAGAAAAATGGCCCAAAGAGAGAAAATGAAGCCTGGTCAGAGGACCCTGACCATGAAACTGGTCCTCTGATGTTAGTACTGGGTTCTAGAATCACAAATTACCATAGAAGAAGAAAGTCACTGTCCACTGCTCTTATTCTAAGGGACTAAGGGTAGGTTGTTGGCCTGCAGTAGGGGGCAGGAACCTGGGCAGTCTCCCAGAGGGACTTGCTGTCCCCATTCCATTGGATCACAAAGTCACCCCAGAGACAGACTTCACAGATGGCCAATTGTCTCAGTGATGTTCCTTAAGGCACAAAAAAGTGTCCATTCCACTCTTGTTTCTCTGGGATACAGCTCCATTAATCTGTAGCAGTTCCTGGGTCTGTTTTTGTCTCTTATAACAGTGGCATATCTTCCTGTGGATGACTGTGCTTTTTTATTTTTTTTAAAGATTTATTTATTTATTCATATGGAACTGGGGTACAGGCCAGAGATGTGGAGGGTGAGAGGATTCACCAAAGACAGAGTGGGGAGCAGAACAGGCAAATCGACGAAGTGCACTGCA
>NW_004567152.1:1560910-1573907 GCF_000260355.1 Condylura cristata | reverse complement strand
GGCGGGTCAGGAGAGGTCTGCCACGCCATGTGAATCTCCTCCTGGGCAGGTGGGGATCGAACTCATGCAGAAGTGGCTTAAGCTTCTTAGTGCAGTGCTTTAACCTGCTGCGCCACCAGGGAGGGCCTGGATGACTGTACTTTTTACAGTTTTTTTTTGAAATACAATTAACATACAATAAACCACACATTTTAAAATGGACAACATCATAAGGTTTGATGTGTGAAGCTGGCACCATAAGCACGATGATGAATAGTCTGTTGGTCCTGTCCTATTGTAATGGGAGCAGCCATAGCGAAGTACCACAGACTGGGCAGAAATGCAATTTTTTCTCCCTGTTCTAGAGACTGGAAGTTTGAGGTCCAGGGTACCAACAGAGTTGTTTTTTCAGAGACCCTCCTCTATGGCTAATAGTCTTCTCATTATGTCCTTGTATGAGGGTTGTCTGAGTCCTAATCTGCTTTTAAAAACACTAGTCAGACTGGATTAAAAAGATGTGATACATACACAATGGACAACAATCAAAAAAGATAAGCACATGCCTTTTTGCAGCAGCATGGATGGAGCTGGAAGGGATCATGCTTAGTGAAATAAGCCAGAAAGAAAAGGAGAAATACTGGATGGTTTCACTCATAGAAGGAGAAATACTGGATGGTTTCACTCATAGCAGGAGTATGAAGGGCCAGGGGAGAAAAATAATAATAATAATAAACAACTATCTACCAGAGACGTTTTATGGGGGAAGAGTGGGGAGTGGGATCAAAAACGGGGGTGTGGGAGGTGGGAAGTGCACTGGACTATGGTGATGGCACATGGGTGATTTGGTGATGGGAAGCCCCTGGGGATTACAACTGAGATGGAAAAAAGCACAAAATGATGTAAAAACAAACTATTATATTATTTAAAAAAAACCAGATTAATGGCTTCATTTTAATTTAGCCACCTCTGTAAAGGTCCCACCTTCATATGAAGTCACTTCTTTAAAAAAGAAAAAAAAGAAAGATTTAAAGATTTATTTATTTATACATACAGAGCAGGGGTACAGGCCAGAGGTGCGGGGGTAGTGAGAGGATTCACCAGAGACAGAGCAGGAAGCAGGGAGCAGAACAGGCAGACTGATAAAGTACTCTGCTGAGGGGAGCAGCGGGCAAGACAGGAGGGGACTGCTGCACCATGTGGGTCAGCTCCAGAGTAGAGGATCGAACTAGCATTGAGGCTGCTGTTGATCGCTTGCAGTGCTATGCTTTAACCTGCTGTACCACCAGGGAGTCCCCTGCCCTTTTTTTAGATTCATTTATTCATTCATACAGAACCCGGCTACAGGCCAGAGGTGCAGCAGTGGTGAGAGGATTCACCAGAGACAGAGTGGGGAGTAGAACAGGCAGATCGACAAAGTACATTGATGTGGGGAGCAGCAGGCGAGACAGGAGAGGTCTGTGGCACCATGTGGGTCACCTCCAGGCCCATGAATTGAACTTGTAGTGAGCCGAATGCGGCTTGCTTGCAGTGCTGCATCTTAACCTGCTGTGCACCAGGGAAGGCCTAATTCTCAATTTTTTTAAAAGAGTTTAAGTAGAATAAATACTAGTTCATCTTTGAAAGTTTGTCAGGATTCACTTGTGAATCCATCTGGTCCTGGACTTTTGTTTTGTGGGGGAGTTTTGGTTTGTTTGGATTTTTCTACTTCTTCCCTATTCAGTCTTGGATAACTATATAAGTATAAGAATTTGTCCATCTCATCCAAGTTGTTGAATTTATTTTCATATAAATCTTCATAGTAATCTCTTACTATCTTCTGAATTTCTTCATTGTATGTTGCAACTCATTTTTGTTTCTGATCCGATTTATTGAGTTTTCTTCCTTTTTTCTTAATGAATGTAATGTAAATTTTATTTATTTTTTCAAGAACCTAGCAGTTGCTTTTTTTTGGACTGTCCTTTTAATTTCTATTTCATTTTTTGCTCTGATTTTTGCTATTTCCTTCCTTCTACTGGCTTTGGGTGCTTTTGTTCTTTTTCTAGTTCATTGAAATGAGAGCCATGCTATTTATTTGAGCTCTTTTCTTGTTTTTGATGTGGGCCTATATTGCTATGTACTTCTCTCTCAGTACTACTTTTGCTATGTCCTATATGATGTAGAAAATTGTGTTCCCATTGTTCTTTGTCTTGAGGTATTTTTAAATTTATTCTTTGATTTCATCATTGATCCAGTGGGGTTTTTTTAGTAGAGCGTTTTTCGCTACTAATAGAATTTTTCCCTGATTTCTTGTAGTTAATTACTAATTTGGTACCTTTATGATCTGAGAAGGTATTTGGTGTGATTTCAGTCTTCATGAATTTATTGATATTTCTCTTGTGGCCCAATATGTGCCCTATGTGCACATTTTAGAGGGTGTTGTAGGTCCATTTGTTCTATTCTTTGTTTAAAGCTATTATGTCCCTCTTGATTTTGTGTTTTGTACATTTGTCCATTGGTGAGAGGGGGTGTTGGCACCTCCTACCACAAATCTGTTTTTAGCACTATTTGTTGTTGGTAGGTGGAATTTTGGTGCCCCTTCATTTAGTGACTAAATGTTGATGACTGTAATGGCTTAATCATTATGAAGTGAAGATCCCCATCTATTGTTACCTTTTTTAACTGGATATCTATTTTATCTGAACTTATATGACTGTCCCAGCATTTCTTTGGGTCTCATTCACTTGTGGAATTATTTTCCAGCCCTTGAGCTAGAGACAGCTGAGTTCCCTAATCCATCCAGAATCTGTGTGTCTTTCAACTGGTGAGTTTATTCCATTAGCATATAGAGAGATTACATTTGTCCTAGTTTTGTGGTTATATCTATTAACCTTTTTCGGTTCTTTATGTATGTTTCTCTATTTGGCTGAGATACTGCAGTTATTTTCAATATTTCTTGAAAAGGGGATTAGTTTTTACAACTCCTATAGTTTGTCTGAAAATATGTTATTTCTCCCTCATATCTAAAGGAGAGCCTCGCATGGTATAAGCATATACCGGGGCTTAAGTATATCCTTGATGGGGCATCCAAGGTGGCCCTGGGGGTTAAGTCTCAGCATTATGAAGGTATCTGCAGCCATTGTAGCATGAGTTTAATCCCTGGCCAGGGAGCTAACCCGTGAAGTCTCACTCACTGCTCCCCTCAGCAGTGTATTTTAGACATTCTGCCTGTTGTACTCCCCACTCTGTCTCTGTGAATCCTCTTAAACCATACCCCCATACACGCCTCTGGCCTACACCCCAGCTCTTGTATGTATAAATAAAATAAATCTTTTTTTTAAAGTATATCCTTAATTTCCTTTCTTGCATCTACTTAATTTATTAGAAAATTTTTTAAATGCATGTTTGAATTCTGTATCTGATAGGAAGAACAGATCTTCCAGTCTTTGTGCTTGGATTCCAGAGATTTGTTAGCTATACACAGTGTTTTATGTCACATATGCATTTATGTACATATGTGTATGTGTGTGTGTGTGATTATGTTTTTGTATTTCCCTATGTGGTGTTCTTGGTTGGCAGTTTATTGTCACATATTTCTATTTTCTCCTTGTTTGCAGTGTTTCTTCTGAGAAGTCTGATGTTAGCCTGAGCTGTATTCCTTTATACATTATCTGTTTCTTCCCCTTCAGCAACTTCAATAATAATTTTTTGTCTGGAACTCTTGGAAGTTTCATCACTATTTATCTTGATGTCGGTCTCTTTTTATTTAGGTGCCCTGGTGTTCTTTTAAGTCTCTGGGTTTGTGTCTTAATTTCCTTTAACCAGGTTTGAGAACTTTTCTTCTATTACATCTTTAATTTTTTTTTCCCTTTTGTTTCTCTTCCCCTTCTGGGAAACCCATTATTCTTATATTGCCTTATTGCCTTTCCTCATGGTGTCAGATATGACACCATGAAATGTTTCTTTCTTGCTTTTTTTGGTAAATTTGTATCTTCATGTTCACTGATTTGCCCTTAAATTTTTTTATTCTACTTCTATAACTTTTTATAGTATTTTTCATCTCTTTTAATTTTTTCTTTTTCATCCTGTCATTTCCTTCTTTAAGGTATCATTTTCAATCTTCTCTTTGTTGATTTTGTTTCTGAGGACATTCAATGTCCTTGTATATTCTTAATCCGCTTTCCTGCATCTACTCTGAGTTCTTCTTTGAGTTTTTCAAATTTATTTATTATGGCATGTTTGAATTCTCTATCTGATAGGAAGAACAGGTCTTCTATGTCTTTGTGGTTGAATTTTGAGGCTATGTTTCCTATATGTGGTGTTATATGGCCCTTTGGACTTATGCTACCATTCATAGTATTATTCTATCTCCCCTTTTTTTTCTAGGACCTCTGCTGGGTTTTGCCTCTGCTAGGCATGTCTCTACCCTCCCCACCCTGGGATGGGACACGGAACAGAGGGAAACTGCTGTTGGGCAGATTTTTGCATGACCAGGACTGGGTTGTATGCTGGTTCCTGAGGTGCTATGGCTGAACCAAGGGTTCAGGAAAATTTCTGGGGGATACCAGCAAAGGGAAGATCTCTGTATTACCTAGACTGGACCTGCATCTGTTCCCAAGGTGCTGGTGGCTGAATCCACTCTTTTCATTATGGATGGTTTCCATTCCTTTGCTTCAAAATCACTAATAAAGATTCGGTAATGTGTAATCTATCACAGCTTCCATTAGGTGAATTTCTCTTGCTAGTTTCATTTCTGTAAATTTGATTTGTGTCCTTGTTTAAAAACATACTGACTTTTGAGCTTGTTCTTACCTTGGGTGTGAAGCAGTAATTGGCCACTAGGGGACGTCTAATGAGAGCTCCTGCTCTCAGATGGAGGACCCTTGTGGTATCAGGTGGGAAATAGAGTAGGTAAGCCTAGAGAGAGAGTAGGTTTTCAGGGGGCTTCCGAGTCATGGGTCTTTTCCCAGGGAGTGGGCACTCCTGTAATCCCTTCCAGCATACTTGTGGGCACTGGGTTTGGGCTGAATGTCTAGACCTGGTGGGTAGGGTGGAAGGGCTGGACTCATTGTTGCCATGTGAAGACTGCAGTCTAAGAAGAGGCCAGAGAATTCCCACCTCTGGGCAGCACATCTGGATGGCAGTAAGCAATAGGGAAACACATGTTCAGGCCTGGTGGGCCACCATGAGCCCAGATCTTTTTCTATCCGCTTCTGGGCCTTGAAGTCTCCAGTCCCAATGTAGCTCCTTGGATATGCCCACCTACCCTCTCCTCTTATTGTTTCAGCTGCTCAACTGGGAAAGAAGGTGGCAGTGCTCGACTATGTGGACCCTTCCCCTCGAGGTGGGTGGTGCCCTGTGTCCTGGGAAAGGGATGGGTTGGGGAACCAGTTCACATGTAGAGGACAGCTGAGTGCAGAAACATTCTACCCCTGGTGTCCAGAGGCTCCAGAGTGTCCTGTTTCTTGTGTAAACTTCCATTATAGTAAGTTCTTGAATAATGTCATTAATGTACATGAGAAAAAGAAACCCCAACCAACATTAAACTAAATGATGGTTGCTTGAGGACTTATATGTCATTTCACTTACAGTTTCCAAAACCTATTTGCACTAAATGAGGATTTAAGTGTGCTTTAAATTGTTTAATTAGACTCATGTGGCAGGGTTTACCTGGGCCAAATGACAAATGAGTTACCAGTGATAAAGAAATTCTAAATGACTATAGAATAGGAAAACCTTCAGGAATTATCTGAATATATATTTAAATGTGTTCTCCCCTTATGTGCCAGGCACCAGGTGGGGTCTTGGTGGCACCTGTGTGAATGTTGGCTGCATCCCCAAGAAGCTGATGCATCAGGCGGCACTGTTGGGTGGCATGATCCAAGATGCCCCCCACTATGGCTGGGAGGTGATCCAGCCTGTTCAGCATGACTGGTGAGGAGCTTCCTGGTTCCTAGGGCTTTTCTGCTATGGAGAAGGAAGTTTATTCATTTAATCCTCAGGAAAGTGTGCTGCAGACAGGACTTCTTCCAGGCACAATTCTGTGAAGTTTGGAGTCTGTTTTGGTGATCATCACTGTGAGGATCGGTATACGGCATCTACTGGGGAGAGCCCTGAGATGCTGCTGATCCCTAGGGTACATAGAACAGCCCTCCCAAATAACTCAGCTCCAAAGCCAGTGGTAGAGTGGGAAGCTTACTCGGGGTCAGCATAACTCATCCACACACACACCCCTTCATGGACCTCAGATGTGTCAGATGCAGGGCTGTGTCCTAATGGCTGTGGACCAAAGCTCCCATTTTGCTTGAGTCCAAAGATCCACAGCTCCAAACCAGGGACAGAGACTGTGGCTATAAGGATGAATGTCACATTTTATCACCTTTAAAACACCTTTGTTTATTTGTATTTCTGTCCATGGTCTATTGTGCAACTCTACAGCTAACACTTTTCTTGTATTTTAAACATTCTGTTTTATGTGTTAACAGGAGAAAAATGGCAGAAGCTGTTCAAAATCACGTGAAGTCCCTGAACTGGGGACACCTGGTCCAGTTACGGGACAGGTATTGCAGACTTCTAGGTCCTCCGGGCCTTCTTTGGGTCATTTCATACCATGACAAGTGCTTAGTCGCTGACAGCACAGCAGAAATAAGATGAGAGCTCCTTGTTTGTAGGGTAAGAGTATGCAGACAAGCAGTAGATGGTGGTAATGTCCTAAAAGCTCATACCTGCAGCGTAGTAAGGAGTTAGGGGCACATTGGTGGAATGGCTGGAGCCCAGGACTGCGCTGGGTGGAGGCGTGGACAGGGCAGTGGCCATGCAGCAGAAAAGTCAGGGCATGGAGCATGATGAAGGCCATCTTGGTGACTGACTCCTCCCTTGAGAGGGGCAGCCTTTCTTCTACTTGGGCCTACATCAGTTATATAGAAGGAGCCATCTGAGCCCCTTGTTGCTGGAGCAGTGGGGATCCTGTACTTTACCTCTCTTATCTCCCAGCTCCCACACCATGAGCCCCACACTTCACCAGGTACTTCCAGCTCTCCAAGCATGGATGAAGGAACCGGGCATTATCTGCTGAAACAGATGTCATGATCATTCTAGGCTGAACCTCCAGATCCTATCAACCCCTTGGTGTCCCTCAACCTAAATGCCAACACTTCCTGCCACTGTAGCACCCTCCTTGAGGAGTGACTGCCAGAAGGAGACTGCCTGAAGCCACACTCTGTTCAGCTAGGCTTTGCTCCCTGTAGCTCTGTGCTGTGTCCATAGAGGTTGTGGAAAGGGACATCACTCCCTCAGAAGTCTGGTGGCTTTCATCTGAGGACCTGAGATTGACCCTAAGGGGCTTTGGGACTTTGCACTCAGCAGCTAATTTGTGTCCACGAAACCCCAAAAAACTGAGCCAACTCAACCTACCCACCTTGGCTTCTCCAGCCATGTCCCAGGAGCTCAGCCATGGTGTATTTATTATTTCTCTGCTGCATGCTGTGCCATTCTTTAAGCAGAAGTCATTTCTTGAAGCTGGCATAGAAAAGTCCTTAACACCAGGCTGGCTATAGAGCCACCCATAGAAGGGGCTGGCATGGAGCTTGTGTGTGTGTATCCACAGTGCTGAGTTGTGGGGGTGAGTTAGGTGCTTAAAGGGACATGGCTGGGGGTAGGGAGAATGCAAGTTCACAAGGCAGTCAAGTCTTGTCATTAGTGGGTGTGAGTTGTTTCTGTATACCACACTCCTGACCGCCCTGTTGGCTCTGATATAGCCTCTTACCTGTCATCACTGTCCCTCAAGGGCGGTGGGAGAGTGATTCTTGTAGTCCCTTTTCCAGTTGTCTTTCAGATCTTCTCTGTGAAAGCCATTCCCCTCCCTTGTGTAGGAGAAATTTGCGGTTTGGATGTAGGGGGAGTAATTGGGTGTTTGTGGGGACCTCCTCTTACTGGTAGAACATGATCAGGTGACAAGAACTGACCCCGAGGAGGGTCCCATTCTGAGCTACTTCTGTCATTACACACCAAGAGTGCTAAGCTGACTTTTAATCCTGCCTAGAAACTGTGATCACTATTCCACGCAATGCCTGGGGACACTGAACTCCCTCGGTCCCTGGCTTGCTTCCTGGGGTGTTTGACTTGACACCCCCTGAACTGTGGGTAATGGACCCAGGCTCACCTTTTAGCAGTCTGCACAGTTATCCCTATTTTGCCCTATAGGTGATAGTTAATTTGAGGAAGAAATGTTTGAAAAATATTTTTATTTTTCAGAAAAGTCAAGTACTTTAACATCAAGGCCAGCTTTGTCAATGAGCACACAGTCTGTGGTGTCACAAAAGATGGAAAAGAGGTAAGTGCCCACTTGTGCCAGTGGTTCCCCTGTGCTGCCCCAGGTGTTCCGCAGACCTCCGATGTGCCAAATCCAGTGGGGTTCGGCCTCAGTGCTATTCTCAGCAATGAATGCTGCTGGAATTGACATGGTGGATTCCCTGAGGTTGGTCATAATTCTTTGTGAATGATGAAACACGTCCATGAGATGCATATTGTGCCAGGATGCCTGCTGCATAGGCAGCAGGGCGGTGCCTACAGCTTTACAGCGTTGTGTTTGGATTTGAAGAGATGTGTGTGGGCTGCTTTGGGAACTGTGATGTGCTTGGAGGGAGAAACTCTTGTCTGCTTTTGCCTGCCTGGAAGAATCTTGATGAGCTCTCAGTTCCAAGGGACCTCTGAGCTGCCAGCTGGAGGCTCCACACTGTCAGGCAGAGACTTTAAGGAGGAAGCCTGGGTCTCTGATCAAGATCACCTGCAAGCATGTCAGCCCTCCTCAGGGGTACACCAGTTTAAGCGCAGCTTTCTTGCTTTATTCTCAGACTCTGCTTTCAGCTGAGCACATCATCATTGCTACTGGAGGGCGGCCAAGGTACCCCACACATGTGAGTATCCCCCAAAATAGCCTTCCCTGTGTCATGTTCATGGTTTCCACACTCACACAATATGCTCTTCATATGCTCACTGCCCTCACCCAGTCCTCCCCACTCTTTCTTTCCAATTGTCTTTCAGAAAAGTCTGCGAAAGCCAGTCCCAGGGGCACATAGTGCTAAATCTTTAGAGCACTTCTGACCTAGCTCTTCAGTTGCTTCTGGGACCCCCTGGGTCTGTTCTCCTTTGATCTCTGCATCACTTTTTCTCAGTTGCTTTGTTCTCAGCCACCGTTTATCTTCAAGGACTTAAGCTTGTTTCTTCTGTCCCGCTCCAAATCTTTGCACTGAATTGAGATAATATATACACATCACAAAATATATCTTTTCTAGGTTACAATTTGGTGGGCTTGAGGATATTCACAGAGTTGTACAACTAATGCTACTACTTAATTACAGTGTATTTTCATCACCCCCAGTTTTTTGTCCCCATTTGCACTCACTGTCCATTCTTTGCTTTCCCCAGCCCCACGTACCTTCTGATCTGCTTTCTTCCTCTACTGTGTGACTGTTCTGGATGGTCACATAAATGGAATCATACAACACAGGACCATTATGGTTGGTGTCTTTCACCTGACATAATAATTTCAAGGTTGGTTTGTGTTGTGGCAGTATCTGAACTTCATCTCCTTTTATGACTGATATTTCATGGCTGCTATGCCATGATATGGCACGTTCTGTTTATATGCTTGTCCCAACTTCTGTTTATATGCTTGTCTGTTGACAAATGTCCGTGCTTTTTTAGCTAGTATGAATAATACTGTGAATATCAGCGTGAATGTATGGTTTCCCTTCTGTTGTCTCTATACCGAGGAGTGGGGATGCTGGCTTATAAGGGTAACGCTCTGTTTAACCTCTTTAGGACCTGATAGACTGTTTTCCAAAGTAGCTGTACCATTTCACACTCCTACCAGCAGTGAACAGAAGTCATACTTTCTTGTTTTTCTTTGTATTCTTGTAATTTTTAAAAATAAATTTGTGTTGTCTATTTTTTTTTAAAGATTTTATTTATGTGTGCAAGAACTGGGGTACAGGCCAGAGGTGTGTGGTGAGAGGATTCACCAGAGACAGAGTGGGGAACAGAACAGGCAGACTGACTGAAATAAACTGCTGAGGGGAGTAGCGGGTAGGATAGGAGAGATCTGCCATGCCATGTGGGTCACCTCCTTGGGCAGGGATGGAACTCAGGCTGCAGTAGCTGTGAATAGCTTCACAGTGCTGCGCTTTAACTCATTTGCCACTGGGGAGGGCCCTGCATTCTTGTAATTTTTTATAGAAAATTAAACATTTTAAATAATGCATTGTGTTAAATTAGGAAATGTGACTCTCCCCCTACTATAGGATTTTGTTTATTGTTCTTTGTTTTTCTTTTTGTTTTTCTTCTAAACAACAGAGGTCATACTTTGTTTGAAATCCATTTAGCCACTCTACATCTTTTGACTGATGGATCTAGGCTGTTTAACTTTAACTTTAAGGTGATTATTGAAACTTTAAGTGTTCCTGGGCTGTGAGGGTGGGGGTGGGGTGGGTGTCTCTTCCCTTTTTAAATTTTTGTTTATTCTAGCTTTTTTTTTGTTTGTTTATGTTTCATTGTGTTATGTGTTACTTCTATTATTTTATGGTTGCAGGTTCTACTGAGGTTAATGTATGATGGACTATTTGAGTGATCTGTTGGACAGTCTGGCCTCTGACTAGTATTGATGGACCATTGTTGCTTCCTCTTCCTCCTCCATGTTAAATGGTTTTGGTGTCTGTTACCTCTGAATTCCTTGTTCTGTGACTTTATAATAGCCTCTTTCAGATTTCTTTCATACATGGCTTGGTATTGATAAATTCTTTCTAGTTTTGCTTTTGCTTGTCAGTGAACTCCTTACTCTTCCTTCTATCTTGAATGTTAGTTTTGTTGGGTGAAGGATTCTGGGCTGGAAATCTTTCTTTAACTATCTCCTTCCTGTGCCTTCCTGCTTGCAATGTTTCTATAGAAAAGTCCACTAACAAGGTCCTCCCTGGTGGTGCATGAGGTTCAAGTGCAGCACTGTGAAGCTTACTGCAGCCACTTCAGTGCAAGTTCCATCCCTGGCCCCGGAGGTGACCCACATGGCGTGGCAGACCTCTCCTGACCTACCCACTGCTCCCCTGAGCAGTGTATTTGGTCGATATGCCTGTTCTGTTCCCTGCTGTGCCTCTGGCAAATTCTGTCACCACTCCTGCACCTCTGGCCTGTAGCCCAGTTCTGTATACATAAATAAATAAATCTTAAAAAAAAAGTCCTGGCCTTCCCTGGTGGCGCAGTGGGTAAGGATGCAGCATTGCAAGCTAGCCACAGCCCCTTCAGTGCTAGTTCGATCCCTGGCCCTGGAGGTGAGCCTCATGGTGTGACAGACCTCTCTTGACCTGCCTGCTGTTCCCCTCAGCAGTATACTTCTTCGATCTGCCTATTCTGCTCCCCACTCTGTCTCTGGTGAATACTTTCACTGCCCCTGTACCTCTGGCCTACACCGCAGTTCTGTATGCATAAATAAATAAATCTTTTAGAGAGTTTAGAGATTTATTTATTTATGCTTACAGAACTGCGGTGCAGGCTAGAGGTGTGGTTGGTGAGAGGATTCACCAGAGACAGAGTGGGGAGCAGAACAGGCCAACTGACGAAGTACACTGTTGAGGGGAGCAGTGGGTGGATCAGGAGGGGTCTGCTGCACCATGTGGTCACCTCCGGGGCAGGCGGGGATCGAACTCATAGGGAAGTGGCTTAAGCCCCTCAGTGCTGTGCTTTAACCCACTGTGTCACCTGGGAGGGCCCAAATAAATAAATCTTAAAAAAAAAAATTCCACGGATAGTCTGACTGGTGTACCCTTATAGATCACCTTTTCTTTCTTGATGTTTTCAATACTCTGTCCTTATTGTTGGCTTTCAACATCTTTATCATAAAGGGTCGTGGGGTATTGTAGAGGAATGTGAAGGCTAGAAGGCCAGTAAAACTGTTGCTAAAACTGTTGCCCAAAGATAAGTTTTGATTCTCCCTAGAGTAAATGTTCCAGGGCCTAACTGTTATCTGCACCAGGCATCTGGCAAGCAGGGACTTGTGACTGCCCAGCCCCTCCCACAATGCCTTTATAAACCCATGACTTTAAGAAGCTGGGGTCCTTCCCTCTCAAGGAGGATCACTGCGTCGGATGACTCTGGGTTGGACCCTAGCTCGAGATAGCTAATAAAGGTTCACTTTGGTTTTACATCAGACTTGGGTCTCGGTTGTTACTAGACTCGGCACTTTCATATTTTAACAGTATGTCTGTCTGGTATTATTTTGGTCGGAGCTCTTTGGGCCTCTTGGATTGCCATGTCTTGTTGGTTTCCCAGATTGAGATAATTTTCAATAATTATTTCTTTAAATAAATGTCTTATGTCATTCTCTCTCTTCTTCTGTAACTCCCATGATATGGATTTTATTTCTTTTTAAATTGTCCCAAGGACTCTTATACTATTTTCATTTTCTTTTATTCTTTTTCCTCTCTATTGTTGTATTTGTATATTCTCCAACTTTGTGTTTTTGAGCTCATTCCATTGCTGTTTTTTTGCTATTGAGGCTGTTAATGAAATTTGTAAATTCAGTTACAGTATTTCTTAGTTATTTCTAATTGTAGCTACCTCATATTTTCTTTATTTTTTTTTTCTGTTTCTGTTTTATATCCTCTGCTGCTTTCTTGAGTTCTGTAAGCATTGTTAAAACTGTTACCTCACTGTTCTGCAGTTCTGCTAAGTGGAGGCTCCTTTTAGGGGTCTGTAGCTGCATTTATGTATGTTTTTCTTTCTCATTTGAATTTGTATGGGTAGTAATAAGAATAAACTTTCAGCTGCTGAAATGATCTGAAGGCTGGTACTGGTGAGAGGTAGTAGGTATAAAAGAAGACTGGCAGCCGGCCACCAAAGGATCACCTCTAGTGAGTGTCAGAGATTCAAGCTTCCAACTGTGCTGTGGGGACCAGAGTTGTGTAGAGTGATCCTTTCTCGAGGCCAGCTCTTCTGTCTTCCTGTTTCTTATAGGCAGTGTCCACTTCCACTTTAGGCTTTTTTTTTTTTTTAA
>NW_004567152.1:1519213-1559898 GCF_000260355.1 Condylura cristata | reverse complement strand
TTTTCTCCTATTTGACAGTTGTTTAAGCTTCATTGTGTTAAGTGTGCCCTTTCGTTCTGTTTTTGGCTCTGTGATGAGGGCGTGCAGGTATTCTGAATAGCTCACCCTTGACTTTTAGTAATAGCTTCTTCTGCTGCGAGGAGACGCAGATGATCAGACCTGTTCTGCTGCTTCAGGCTCCTCCTGTTCTATATTGAGCTTCAGGCTTTGCCTGCCACCACACCTGCAAGTTCTACAGTGCATCCTCTGCCCCAGGTGCCAACTTGTGCACCCCCTTATCTAGTGCAGTGCTGGGTCTCAGGAGTCCCTGATACTGGGATGTGCCTGTTTTGGAAACTGCAGAGGGCTCTGGCCTTCCTTCTCGTGGGTTGCACTGCTCTGGTATCACTATTCATAGAGCTCACCTCAAGTTTTCTACCCTACCCGCCAGACTATGGTTTCTGGTGTGTGCTGCAGTCATCTGTTTTTCCTTCAGGGGTTTTGGCTTTGTTTACTGCAGCTTAGTTATGAGTAGGTAAAGGAGGTGAACCTGATGTCTGCTCTGCCACTCAGATTCCATGTTGGATGATTTTTTGAAATTAATTTCATAAAGTCTCTATTTGCCATTTGAGGGCCACTGAGCTATCAAAAATTCCAAGTGCGGAGACAGGACACACCATGAATGCTGGAGCTAGACACCCTGAAAGTCTCAAGCACGGTCACTAAGTTCAGTTAGCTGAGTAGTCGCTAATGACTGATTGTGTTTTCTTTAAACACCTGGGACCAACAAGTCTCCTAGTCTTTGCCTAGAGGGTTCTGTGGGCATTTGGGTTATACCTTCGATACTAAGCCAGGAAGTAGAAACTCTGCCTTAGTCCAGACTTCCTGCTAGTGCAGCATCTCAAGTTCATAGAGCTGAGCTCTCAGGACTGTCCGGCTGGTCCCCGGCATATACACAGACCAGTGCCTTTGCCTGGACTTCTAAGAGCCTCAAGAACATGTTGGAAATTTTCAAAGCCCCTGTGGATATCTCATTTCTCAGCTTTTCCTTTTAAGCTTTTGGTTAGTCTGTTTGCTTCAACTGTTATCCATCACTTTAGGCAGCTGTGCTGTTAAGTCACTGGACAACCCCCCGCCTTACTGCCCCCCCAGGGAGAGGCTGTCAGCGCTGGGTAAGTTCGAGCGAGGTCAATAAAGACAAGTCTATTAAATAGGGTCTTCCAGGAAGCCATCACCCAAATCTCACAGTGACTGTTCTTTGGGAAGGAGACTTTGAAAGGGCTCCAGCCTTGTTCTGCTCTCTCTGGAACAATCATTACTCAAGACTGCCACTGAGCTGGTGGATGGGGATAGAGTGAGTTAAAGCCCCACAAAACTCACTGTGCTTACCACATTTCAGCCATTTTTTTTTTTTTGACTAAATGTTCCCTGTGTTGCTACAAGCCTTCAGTTGATTTCCAGTTCAGAAAAGGATTGATCACCTTTGCTACATTTTGTTAGTTTGTTTTCTGTCTTCTGGAGCCATGAAATGAACTCTGCCATTTTTGGTAACATTACCTTCTGGCCTGGTCTTATGTGGTATAGGGGTTCTTTTGCCCTCCTTCCCACAAGGCAAGTAGAGCTGAGGGAGAGGCCAGCGGGAATAGGGCACAGAGGGTTTGGCCAAGGCCACATCCTCAGAACTATGTGCCAGGAGCCCTGAGTCTGCAGGTGCCTGCAGCGAGGTGCACAAAGCCCTTGGGCTCTGAGCGTGGCAGCCGCTCCTGCTGCTAGCTTAGACAGAAGGCATGCAGACAGGTGAGGAATGAGGGAGTGATCCTCTTTCTTTTCAGAGCGCTAAATCCCAACCCTTTACTTCAACTTTGTGCTTTCTCTGGAAATGGAGAACAGAGGGCACAGAGGCAATTGCATACCTCCATCCTACAGTGCCACAGGGTCCCCCCTCAGCTCTTAGCAGGCAGAGTGTCCTGTGGAGGCAATTGGGTGGGTTTGTGCAGAGGTGGCTATGGGCAGGCTGCCTGGCTCCGTAGGATGACAGGGCACTGTTGTTTAAGGTAACTACAACAGACAGGCAAAGTGGGTGATATAAGTGACCCCGTAGTGAGCAGCTGGACTCAGACTGTTTTGGCTTAAAGCTTCTAAAGGCTAGAAGCAGTTGCCAGAAACCAGTCGTTAACCCTCACACCTCCTTGAAATCACTGGTGTGAACTGGCCTTGCCCTGCTGGCCCATAGCTGGTCAGCTGCTGATGTCTCTGTAGGAGGGATGGAGCAGGAGTTTCCTGGTGGGGGTGGGAAATGGGGCTTCAGCTTAGTGGATTCTGTTCTCCCTCCTCCCATCCTCCCCTGGGGCCTGCCAAGAACCTGAGAAATTCCTGACTTTATTTTCTTTGGCAAATGAAATCATAAACTGTTTATAATTCATTTCCCCTCTACCAGCACATCTTCCTCTCATGGGCCACTGACCAGGCACTTGTCCCTGTGTCTCCCCACCTGCTTAGTTGCTCCTTGTTAGGTGGGTTGGAGGGTGATCTGTGCAACTCCTGGACACCAGGCTGACCCTTGCTAGCCTTCAAGATTGTTTAGACACATCCACTCAACATCCTAGTACCCTTGGAGCTGGCCTGCCATCCATGCCCTGTCTCAGGGTCTGGGCCAAGGAGAGGAAAGCAGGAAGGCAAGATCACTCACTGCAACTAGGCCCCCCTGCGACTTTGCATAGCCAATGACTGCTCAGCTATTAGGTGCTGGGCAGACAGTGACCAAAGTAGGGACAGGTCACCTGTCCCCAGAGAGTACAGCTCCATAAAGTCTCTGAAGCAGGGATCCTGGTTCTGGGGAGAGATGAGAGTTTCAGCTCAGTGGATTCTGTTCTCCCTCTATCTCCCCAACTCTGGGTGAATGACATCATTCGTACCCACAAGTGAGCTGGGGGTAGTTCCAGTTGAGTTATGTCTGCAAAAGGGAACCTCTGAGGAAGTCTCAAAATCAGGCCAAACAGTGCTTTACTCATAGGATTTCACGTTGATCTTTTTTACTTGGACAGATCAAAGGTGCCCTGGAATATGGACTTACAAGTGATGACATCTTCTGGCTGAAGGAATCTCCTGGGAAAACGTAAGACCTGATGTGTGGTTCATCGGGGGTTCTCTATTTGTCCACCACTGTAAACCCTAGGGCCATCTAGACCCCCATGCTGTTCTGCTCTCCCAGCTGAGATGGGACTTCTTTTCAGGTACCCATAAGTAAAGACAGCCTGGTGGTTATGTGCCTTGGCAGAGCTGTCAGCATACTGTGTCCTGTGACTGTCTTGAAGTGATGGCAGGTCACAAGGGTGGACTGGTCATTTATTGTCAAGGGTACCGGTTTTCAAACAGGTAACCCAAGAGCCACTAGGTTGCAGTGGGTGCTGTCATGAGTTATCAGGGAGAGAGGGCTTCAAGGAGGGGAAATCAGGATCAGGTGGGTTGTCAGGGAATGCCCTGACCTCTGGCTTCTATCAAATGTCCCATTTTCATCTAGTTTGCACCCTGAATCTTGCAGACTTTCTAAAGGATTCAGTTGTAAAAATGATATCTGCAGTGTGCATGGTTTTGCACTCCCTAAGCAAGCACAAATGCACATTCCTGTGCCTAGGGAGCAGGCTCTTACTGGGTTTCAAGTCCAGGCAGTAGTGCTTACGGCATAGATGGGACTTTATGCACGCAGGGACAGGAAAGGCCACTGGAGGGCAGTACAGGCTTAGTCATCAGCAGATCTTAGCTGCCTTGGAACTTTTCCCACAATAGGAAAAATGTGAATAATACAACAACATAAAAACGTAAAACTTCTGTATGAAAAACTGTTGCCAAGTCAAAATCACAACCTGGGGACCCAGTGAAAGCTGACTGTTAGTGATCCCAAGAAGTGGACAGGCGCTTTTGCGAAAATATGTATGTGGGGGAATGTGTATGCCAGTTTGTGTGTGTGTGGTGAACATGTGAGAGTGTGCATGTCACGTGCTCTGCTTGTCATCATTGATGCCCACTTCTAAGGCATTTGGCTAGGAATTAGGGCTTGGTTCCCTCAAGTGAATATGATGCAGTTTATCTTTCAGCTGTTCAAAAGCATCTCAGCAACCTCTCCTTTCTTTGTTATAAAATGCTACAATGAAAACCTTTGGTGTGTATCATATATACAGTTTGAAGTGCTTCTTCTCTGTTACACATTTTTCAGGGGTGTTTCCTACAAGTGGAAACCCAGATGCAGGGGAGATGCTGTCACACCATTATCATTTGCCCCTGTGCTCTCTCCTGGTGGGCTGTGCCCAGTTACCTGAGCACTTCCACAGGTCGGCTTCGGCCTCAGCTTCCTCATAAAGCATAAAATGAAAAGGGGCTTCTCCCTCTCCCTCCACCTCCTCTCACGCCCAGTAAGCACTGGTTGTTTCTCCAGATGCACTTCCCAGGCCCTAGGACTGCCACTGTGCCGTGCAGGTTGGGGTCACTGACAGTCAACTTTCACTGGGTCCCCAGGTTGTGGTTTGGCCCTTGACTTGGTGACAATTTTTCATGCAGAAGTTTTTACATTTTGTTACATTGATCACTTTTTTCTTTTAACTGTAATTTCTGGGTAATCTTTTATCTTCAACTATCTAGTAGATTAAACATGACCTGATTCTATTTGCATTTGCTGTAATTACTCATTTCTTGGTGTCTTTATTGGTTATTTAAAATTGTGTCTGTGAATGTGGGGAGGCCTGTGTGCATGCAGAATGTCAGCTTGATTCTGGGTCCTCTTTCTGTCTGCTTTTTCCTTTTCTTTTATCTTTTTCTTATCTTCTGGCTAGTTTGTGTATTAGAGTTGTCACCCTATGTCATTTACATTGCAGATTTTCTTAACTTGTCCTTGTCTTTTAACTTATGTGATATACAAATGATTTTTATGAATGTGTCTCAGAGCTCTTTTTATATTTAACAACTTTTAGATTTATTGCATGCTCAAGGAGGCCCACTCACCTCCAGGACTGTTTTTAAAGAAAGTCCCCTCCATTTTCCTATAGCTTTTCCATGGGTGGCTTTTCCTTTCGGTCCTTGGGGAACTTGTAGTTGTCTGTGGTGAAGTTCAATGAGGCCTGCTGCTGGAGTTCCCCCTTTGCTGAAGGCACAGCCCCTTCCACGCACTGCAGTGTCCATCCCCATGGGGCCCCAGTCTCTCTTTGGCTCCAGTCTCCACTTTCAGCCCCACTGGAACTGTCTTCTCAGCCACCAGAGCTGCCTGCTAGTGTCCAGATCTTTTTAGTTTTCTCTGGGTGGAACCTAGATATGTTGCCCGGCTGGCTGTAACAGTCTGCTGGCCTTATGATGGAAAGGATCTTAAATATGCAGCTCCCTGGGAGACAGGCTCCCTGCACAAGGCTTCTGTTCAGTCCTTCTGGCTCATCACCAAAGGGCAGTATTTTCTGAATCCTGTATTTTGTCAGATTAGTTGCTGAGTGCTTTATTGTTTTCCTTTGTTTGCTATTTCCCTATACATTTTAAAATGTAGTCAGCCTCCAGGAGGGGGCCAACTTCTGGTGTTTCTCTCTCTACCTGCTGCTTGAGGCTAGGTAGACTGGGGGCCCAGGCTGCTGCTGCTTGGGGCTGGGGGGAGCAGCCCAGTGTGGGTGCTGGTGGCGCTCAGCAAGTGGCCCTGGGCGTGGGCTGTTGGGGGCAGCAGTCTGCTGGACGGGAAGACACAGCTCCAGATATTTTGGTCAGGAAAGAAACTGCAGTGTTTATTTTCTTCAGAAAAAAAACATTTAGAAGATTTTTTTAAAAGCTTTTGGTTTATAAGGAATTTAGGTATGTTATTGTTTAAGAAAAAAGTGTTTGCAATGTATCAGTCACCCGTTTAGTTCTGAGCATGATTTATGTGAGGAAATGGTTTTTTTAAAAATTAAGCTAGAGATATATCCCTGTACGATGCTTCTGTGAAAATGCGGCTTTTGTCCAATGCTGTTAATGCAAGTTGTAACAGTGTGATATGGGAGTCAGTGTTTACATGTTACATTCCTCTGCTGCAGTCAAAATAAGCCCGGAGGGTCTACAGTAGCATTTCTGTATTTTATCAGCTTGGGCTGGGGCTGAGGGGGAGGCCTCTGCTCACACTTGGAGGGGCTGTTTCTGCCAGATTTATTTGCCTTATAAATATTCCCCGTGTTTATTTTAACTCGCCTTTAAAATGGAGCTGAAATTAATATGGACCTGAGGGCTGCCCCCCCTGCCCCCAGGGTGCCTCCTGTAGCAGTTGGGGACATTTCTACTTGGCCCTATTTGGGAGGCCCACCAGTGGCCAAGGGTGCCCAGTGTGCCTGGCTTCTGTAGGCACAGAGGGTGCCCAGTGCACCTGGCATGGTGCTGTGTCCCCTGGCATAATCCTAAGGCCTGTTGAGGGCTATGTCTGGGCGTACCCAGACAGGCCCCAGGTCCCCAGTGGGTTCTGCAGCATGCACAGGGCCTCCCTCCCACCTTCCTCTCCATAATGGGGTACAGGTGGCAGCCAGGACCTTCTTTCTGGGTGTGTCTTCATCTGGCACAATTACCAGGAGCTTCAGGTCTGGTGAGTGGAGTTCATAGTGGAGCCTACAGCCCCTCAGCCTTCCAAACTTGTTCCAGTCTCTTTTGCCCCAAGAGTCATCCTGCTCTTTGGGCCCTAGAGCCCATGGAGGCATCTAGCCTTATGGACAGTTGAGGAGTCCCTCCTTCCTCTTTTGCTTACATCTAGGTCTGGGGAACCCAGAGCAAAAAAGATGGCAGAGAGGGAGCAATTAAACCCAGCCCATTGGTAGAAGACAGAATTATTCTTTTTACTACATAGCTGGGTGCCTGGTTCAGAACACCTGGAGGTGGCAGATCATATGTAGAAGGCTCTAGCATGTGCAGCTTGAGCTCCTGCACCCTTGGTCAGGACCCCTGAGGCCAAGTAGGGGTGGAGGTTGAGGGCCTTAGGCCCCAGAACCTACAATGTGAGTATCGTCTGGGCCCAGTAGTGCTTATGGACTCTGAGCCAGCTCTGCAGGCTGGTATCTACTGCCTCAGCCCCTGTGCAGCATTGTGTCTAGCTTGTTTGCCTTTCTGTTGTTGTTTCTTCATTTTTTCCCCCGTAGAAATCTAGAATAGTTTGAACAAGTGAGGAAGATTCTGGTGAAAGGACAGGGCCTCCTGGGCAAGTAGCAGGAACTGCCCACTGCCAGTGAGAGAAATGGGGCAAATTGGGGTATGCAGCTTCACAAGGGAAAGCTCAGAGGCACTGGCAGCTTCCGGAAGAAGTCCAGCCATTCAGATGAAGGGGAGGAAGTGGGGCTCACTACCCACAGCTCCTTTAAGGAAACAGGCATTGCATTATCTGGGCCAAAGGTGTCTGAGGCCTCTAGAGTCTACCCTTGCTTACCTGGCGGGCACCCCCTGGACCCAGCAGCCTAGCACCCAACCTGCCCAGACTAGAGGACCTCTGGTCCTCCTTCCTGCGATTGTTCCCTAATGGTGAATCAAGATCACTGTACTCAGGACCCCTTCAGCAACCTGACCCAGCTGGTCAGCACTCCTGCCTCAGTCAGCTCTGTGTCCGGAGTCAGCTTTTGGCAGAACTGAGCTCTGCACCAGAAGTTTGTGGCTATCTTTAGTGTGGTCACCTTTCTCTGAAGGCAAAGAACATTTGAATGAGGCCAGAGTCCCCATGGGCCCTCTATACCCACACTGGGCCCTCGAGACACCGGAGTTGCCATTTCCTGCTGCTTAGCGGTAGCCCTGCTTGGTCCCCTAGAAGATCTGCAGAGTGAAGATCTATCAGGCCTTCTCTACAATGCTGGCCACTCACTAGCTGAGGCCTGTCCACTCTCCTGCAGCTGTACCCGTTTCCTGAGCCTGTCCTTGGAGTCCAGGACTCTGAGAAACAGGGAGAGTGTTTTTGTAACTCGGACTGATTTAATACTGCCTGTCAGACTCGTTCGTGGAATGAGTTTTTGTTTGACCCTCATTATTAAGTCCAGAAGCTGACCAGATTCTGTAATCACTCCTCTTTTTCCTAAGTGCAAGAGGGAAGAATGTAAATTTTATCTTGCAAAAAACCACAGCCATTTATTTAGAAAAATTCACTCTCACTTAGTTTTCTCATGTTCTGCTTAGCTTCCATGCTCCTTTGTGTCCAGCAAGAGGGAGTGCAGTCTTCTGCCTGGGGCTTAGCTACCAGTCACAGAGCCCTGCTTCTTACGTCCCCAGGTGTGTCCTGTGACTAAGGTACACAGATGTCAGGAGCTGAGACAGGTATCTCCTTTGGGTGGCAGCAGTCACAGGGCCAGAGCGTTTAGGTACTATCAGAGGCTTAGCTCAAACAGAGGCTTAGCTGTGCGAAGCTGGGCCTAGTATCAGGGCCCTGGAGTGCAACTGGGCCAGTGGGTCCCAAGCAGGCCTGGAGCAGGCCCCACAGGAGAGGCTGCCTCCCTGGGCCCCAGGCACAGCAACCTGTGGGGCATTTCCTGCACTGGTGGGACTGCCAAGGGACCAGATGCCTGCCATGAGGCTCTCAGTTTGTGTATGTGATCCCCTCGGGGAGTGGATCAGGAGCCTTCAGACTCGAGAGGCAGGTGGAGAGCTCTTTAAGTCCAGGCTTCATGGGTTTGAATTAAGCTTTTGTTTCTGCTTCCTCCCCCCACTCAGATTCTGAACAACAAAGCCTGCCCTGTGATTAGGCTAATCCCACAGTAGTTATACCTTCAAATAAAATCTTTGCACACCAAAAGTCACAGAGAGTGGAGCTGCCCAAAGTACACGTGAAGTTCATGAGTTCCCAGGGAGGAGGGTTGACTTCTGGCCTTGGTTGATGCCCTTATTTCTAGGTCTCTTGATGTCTGCGTTCTGGCAAGTGTTCCCAGCCCCTTCTCTGTGTCCAACAAGCTGGGCTACTGACATCTGCTGCAGCGCCACCATCCTCTCCTGGCTGTCCCGCCTGAACCCGCCTGCACTAGGGCCCAGTCCCCTGTCTTACCCAAGGGTTTCCTCAGTGGCCAGCAGAAGCTGATCCTTTCAAACCTATGAGAAAAACCAGTGGTGTCCTGTGTTCTGGTACCTTCAACCTCTCATGGTCTGTAGGCTGAGATACGGTCTGGTTTTGCTGCAGCATTTTTTTACTTTAGCCCATTTGAAAGGAGTCCTCTGGGTGAGTTCGCAGATTCTGCCTCCTTCAAAGAATAATAATCATCTGGTATGTTAGGAGTCATCCCAAAAGTGATTTCGTCAAGATTCTGTTCCCTGTTCTGCACGAGAAGAAGCCGTGCACCGGTTGTTTCCTGCAGGGTACCTGCAGGAATATTCCAGAGGAATGAAATGGAATTATATCATTAGTACCTGCCAGGATTAGCGCTGACACTGGGCTTATCCAGCCTTACATCACCTCCTCTTGTTCAAAGGCTGAAGAGGTGATCTGACAAGCCCACCCACACATTGCCGCCTGGGCTGGGAGTTTATATTCTGTTAAGTTCTGTGCATTTGTGTATGTGTGCATGCATGCAGGCATTGGAGCTGAATAGCAGGAGAGGGATTATATTATATTTTAGGCAAGGCTGCTGTTGCTAGTGTCCTCTGTCTCCTCTCTTCTTCAGTCCTTTATCCTCGCTCAGGGGATCTAGCTCTCCTGGCCCTGGGATGCTGAACAGACAGCTGTTCTACCCATAGATGATGATTTCCCAGGAGTCTCCCCACCATCTGTTGCCCTCCCCCAGCTGCTCAGTGTCTCTGTTTTGCCCCTGGCCCAAGGAGGTCCACAGGGACCCCACAGTAGTTCTTGTGACTCTTCTAAGTAGACATTCTCAACACATCCACAGCTTCCGTGTTGGTCCTGCTATTCAAGGGACATGTGCCATATTATCACTGACCTCACTTGTCCCTTGCCACCACACAATTTCCTGATTCAGTTTGTGATGTTGTAGATCACAACAGAAGCCTCTGGGGGTGGATTTTATACCATAGGGTGGCCTGCTTGAACTGTTATCCTCAGCTGATGCAACAGCGACAAATTAGCTGACCAAGCACCTTACATGAAGACTGAAGAGACCTGTCTCCAGAAGCGACCTGTCCCACCGCAGAGGCTCCCTTTGGGACTACCATGCTTCATGGTGGCCTCATGTGCGACTCATGTCTCTTCTTTCTGTGTGTCCATTGCTTCTACAGGTTGGTGGTCGGTGCCAGCTGTATCCTTTGCCGAGGTGCAGCTGACAAATGGCTGAGGGGATTTCCTGAGGGGAAACTCAGTCTGACAGCCCCTCCCCATCTGTTCTCCCTCCTATCAAGGAACAAACTCTGCCACCTGGAAATGGCACTTATGGAACCACTCAGCGTGGATGACCATTGTGGAGGGGGCATTTTGAACATGATCTTCTGTGGCTAGAACTTCCTGGAGGCTTTTACTGGGTGGCATGCTGAGATGGCTAAGCCAGCCAGGGCAGCTGGACACAGCCATGAGCAAGGCAGTCTTCCCTGGGGAGCAGCCCCATTCTAGACTCATCCATCAGAGGGAGCAGTGAAACCAAGGAGGGCTGAGGGAGGAGTGTGGGAGGACCTGGAGCTGGGAAAGGGACATCTAAGAACAGATAAAAGCACTGGGACTGCTAACAGATCACAGGTGGAAGGCGGCTGCCTTGTGTCTCTCAAGGAGGCTTTTCCTTTCTGTCACCACTGGAACCCCTTGGGGAGTAGCCCTGGCCCTGGAGGCTGCGGAAGCCTGGGCAGATGCCCCATGGAGGCGGAAGCTGCCTGACCTGTGGGTCCCGGAGGGAGCTCCCCACCTCACACTGGATGTACATTTAAGAGATGGGTGTGTGTGGTGATAGGGGGTTCTCTTTTGAAATGATGGTCTCGTCCTTAGATTCCCAATCTGATCTGTTAGCCTTCCTTACCCAACTCTGCCAGATGTGGCCCTGGAGTGCGCTGGCTTCCTCACAGGGATTGGACTGGACACCACCATCATGATGCGCAGCATCCCCCTCCGGGGCTTCGACCAGGTAGTGCCCTGTCATCCCCAGTTCCCACCTGTGGCTCTGCTCTCCTGAGGGCTATCCTGTACCAGGCAGGGTTAGGTGTGGGCTGGATGTGCGATCTTAGAATTTAGAAATCGGTTCTTGAGTTGAACAGTAAGACTGTCCCCAAAATGCACAGCACCTGCCAGAGTGGAACTGAAGGTTGCTGCATGGAACATGTTACATTTTCCCAGAGAACCAAAAAGGATGCCCAAAGGCATGCTGGGCCAGATTCAGGGACCAGAGGTTGGGTCACTCTTTCTAGGCATCCTATTGCTAAGTGGCAGGCTGTGGTACCCTTACTGAGTCCCTGTAGGGTTTGAACCAAATCATCAAGGGCAACGGGGGAAACAGGTGGCAACTGGTGAGACCCTGTGTGATCACCTTGGAACACAGGAGCCCCTGGTGACAATGCTGGCCGCCTGGCATAAACTGAAAAGTTGTAGCAAGCCAGGATGAGCACTTGGGTCTGCTGGTGGCGGGTGGTCTTCCCTGAATGTGCCAGGCGTGTCATTACAGCCTCCAAGGGCCGAGGGCCAGTGCTGCTGCTGCAGTTTACAGCAGGTCCGGGGGTCAGATGCTTCTGATCTCCAGCTGGGAAACAGACACCTACACTGAAAGCTGGGCAACTGCATGAGGACTGAATGGAGATTTCTTTCTTTCTTTCTTTCTTTTTTAAGATGTATTTATTTATTCATATGGAACTGGGGTACAGGCCAGAGATGTGGAGGGTGAGAGGATTCACCAGAGACAGAGAGGGGAGCAGACAAAGTACACTGCTGAGGGGAGCAATGGGCGGGTCAGGAGAGGTCTGCCGTGCCACGTAGGCACCTCCGGGGCAGGCGGGGATCGAACTCATGCGGAAGTGGCTTTAGCTTCTCAGTGCAGTGCTTTAACCCGCTGCGCCACCAGGGAGGGCTGAGATTTCTTTTTAAACTAAAAACTCTTGAAGGAAACATATGTCATCCAAGTGTGAGCTGTCATTGTCAAGTTTCAAACTCTCTGTGCCCCTGAAAAGGAGGATGGACCTCTACCCTGCCTCACGTCTGCTTCTCCAGAGTCCCTTCTGCCCTGGCAGTCCTGACATGTGGCCCGTTTCCATGCATCCCTGTGCCAGTTCCCCTTCCCTGTTGCATGCATCCGTGCCCTCACTTAGCACCTGTACACTGAGCACCCACACAGGGACTGTCCGGAGGGGTCCTCTGAGCCTCAGGCTCTAGGGAGAGGATCCCCAGCTAGAGACAGCTGCAAGGAGGCCATGTAGCTAGACATGGGCAATGGTGAGGTCTAAGGGCCAGAGGAGCCTTGGGAAAGACCAGCCCTCACATGGAAGCTTTAGACCGACAGAGGGGCTGCACTTCCCGGTACAGGCCTGTGAAGGAGAAGAGAAGAAGGTGAATCTGGACCTGATGAAGGTTAAGCATGAGAGATAGGCTGGAGGGTCAGGTTGGCAGGTGGAGAGCTGAAGCCTAAGTGGGATGAGTCCTTGGGTGGGCTTCAGTAGCAAGGGAAGGACAAGTGTGGTGCCTCGGTACTCTGGATGGCAGTGGCACATGGAGACAGTGTTGTCACTTTTGCAAGAGGGATGGAGAGGGGACAGGTTCCAGACATGCCCTGGAATAGGCACAGTGTTGCCAGGTAACCCAGCCTGGCCTCAGACCTAGCAGCAGCACAGGTGGTAGACCTAGGGGCAGACCTAGGGGCACTGGGCTGACCATGAGGCTCCAGGCCACCCAGCAGCTTCTCTTCAAACTGACAGGGAGGTCTAGACCCATCAGCATTCAGAGGACCAGTGCAGGCTAGTCACCATTTCCTGCCCTGCATTTGACAATCCCAGATAGATGCCAAATGAGCTTGTTCACCTAAACATATGTCAGTGGGTTTGAACAGTAACTTCTGTTTCCTAAATGAGAAGCTATGGTTGACGATACCTCCAGTCTGTTTAAGTCCTACAGTCACCTGGGCTAGGTCCCCTCTCTGAAACCTTAGGGACGCAGAGCCTGCTGAATTGGGAGGGAGGAGCTCTCTATGCAGATACCTGGGCTTCCCTTGCCCCCCTCATTCTGTGCCCACTATCCCTCCATCTGTTGGTGGGTCACAAAGGTACCCCCCACTGTCCCAGTTCCCCAATGGCAGAGAAACTGGCCATACCTCAGTAGGGACCAGGTAGGGGACTGGGCACCAGTCCATTCAGTCAAGTGGAAGAGGTACTTCTCTGTCATTGTTTTCAGTGAAAACTAAGTTAGCATCTGGAGAAGAGCCCACAGGTCAAGTGCATCCTAAGAGAAGGGTCCAAGATCTTCACATTTGGAAACAAGGGGTAAAGGGGGAATACTAAATTCTTTCTCAGCTCTGCAGAGAATAAGAGGTCTTAAAAATAGGAGTGACTTACATAGGCCTCATAGCTGAAGAGGAGAGGGCAGTGAACCTTTTCCTTTGAACAGACCCTCTGAGGTTCTTTTCAAATAGGCAGGGCCCAAGTCCTCTCACTGCTGTCCATCTGGTCCTCACATTGCGTCCACTTGTGTTTTGCAGCAAATGTCTTCCTTAGTCATGGAATACATGGAATCTCATGGCACCCGGTTCCTGAGGGGCTGCACTCCCTCAAGTGTGGGGAGGCTTCTGGATGGCCAGCTCCAGGTCACCTGGAAGGACGAGGTTTCTGGCAAGGAGGACAAGAGTATCTTTAACACTGTCCTGTGGGCCATAGGTAAGAGAGCACCGAGCCCATGTGCACACTCACACACAAGCCACGCATGGAACAGCACACCCCCCTCCTAGAGTGCCCATCAACCTGCCGGCTTTATACTGTGCATTTCATTCTAAAGGCCCATGGGATTGCTCCCATACTTCTCAGTGGGTTGCTGTAAGCACTACAAGCCATCGCATGCTAGAAGTGGGCATCTTCTTGGTCTTTCCAGAAGTCACACTCACTGATTTCCAGTGATAGCACCCAAGGCAGGGAAGAGTCCTTGACCTATCCAGAGGGGGGCGGGGGTGGGGGGGAGGCATGGACTGGCAGTGGCCTCATCAGCCTCACCTGTTTGCAGTTGCGTTCGCATCTTTCTTCCTAGTCTGAGAGGTGAGGGTGGAGTAGGTATGGCCGTGCAGACATAGCCCACTGCCAACCTTGCTGGCCATGTCCCTTACCCGGCTGTGCCCTCTCTGCACTTAAGCCACCCTCCTGAAGAGAAGGGTGGCAAATACAAATGTGATGACAGAGACCCCGCTCAGGGAGCTGGTCTGTGGGAACGGACAAGGGACATAAGCTTTGAGGAAAAGCTCTCTGGCCTAGAACAGGATGAAAAGAGCAGAGAGCTGATGCCATGCAGTATTGTACCTGCTTGAGGCTGCTGTAGGCCAAGGGATGGGAGAATGATGGCCAGTGAGAATGAACACAGCATGCTTGCTCTGACATCTTGCCGTCTGGCACCTGCCACTTGTAGGATAGGATTCTGGGTTTCCTAATCTGTCAATTTGCATGTCCAAAGTAAGAACAACCAAGATCAGACTTTCTCGGCATGTTTCCAATAAGGAGCTCTACACTGGGGCTGGTCAGTTAAGCTCAGGCTCTGAACCCATGAGGTTATCAGGCTCATCATCTGGCTCCATGTCAAGTAAGCCCATATTTACTAAGCACTGGAGAGGGACTGTCCTGTCCCTGTCAAGACCTGGTGGAACAGGTCCCAGCATCCTCCCAGGGTGGAGCTCCTGGGGAGGGACAAGGCTACATCACCAGCAGTGTGCTTCTGAAAGGCCTGTCTGTTCTTCCTGAGTCATTTTGATTTCTAGGACAACTGGAAATTAGGGGATGAAATAAACTCTGGAGGAGTCAGAGTTCTTCACTTCATACAGTTGGCACAGAATAACAACAAAGGAGAGATCTGGAAAAACCCTGTCTATTTAGTGCTTCTTAATTAAAATTCAGTAAATTACCAGAGGAAATATTCCTGAACAAATTGTAAAAGTAACTTTTAAGTAGGTTTATTCTGAATACTGTGGAAGGTTACATAACTGTTCAGACCCAAAAGTATAAATTGATGTTTATTATTTTAGACTCCATGGTGAGGTGGCAAATTTCTCCTGTCCTATCTGCACGCAACATTCCTCCTTTGTCTCTGGTGCCCCCTGCCCATGCATACCCATCCCCAGTCTCCAGTGCATAAGCCTGCACCCAGATGCTGTCAGCTGAGCTCATGCTGGTGGCAGCTGTTTAGTGGGGGGCAAGAGGTCGTGCCCTCTGAAAGCCTCCAATTCCTCCCTGCTTCCAGACTGGCCCTGGTGGATGACAGGGAAGGCCCCCGGTGTGCGCATGTCCACCCTCCCCTGCCAGGAGTCACTTTATTTTTGTGTTTTCAAAAAGAGCATCCCCCAGACAGTCTGCCTGCTGTGATTGATGCTGGGGGGGTGGAAGCTTTTCACAATACTTGGCCTTTGACCTTGCTTCCCAAGGCGGCGCTGTGGTGGCGGCAGCAGTTTCTGGCACGCCTTCTGGGGCTGTGTGAGCATGTGCTGACTTTGCTCTTGCTCCTGAGCCAGATTTTGTAAACATTCAAGAACCACTTCCCAGTTTAACAACTGGGAATGTTTTCTGCCGCTTTTCCCGGATAAGCCCTTAACCAAGCATTATTTCTACTTGCAATAAGGATGATCCAATCTGGGAGGTTAAATAAAACACCCTGGAGACAGCACAGCTGGCACAAAAGCAGCTCCTGGACCATACCCCCCACCCTGGCAGCCTGCACTATGTCCACATAAAGTGCGCTTTGTTGTGTATTAAGAACAGAAAAGGGAAAAATACCCCTTATGCTCCATAGACACGTGCTCAAGGCCCTGTGTTCATGCGTCAGGGCTACCCATGTGCCTGGCACCTTGTCCTCAGCCAGCAAGGACAGTGGGCACAGGGATGGTGAAGTCAGCCCTGCAATTTGGAAGCCAAGTAGAACTCTGAGCCTCTTCCTCGGTTCAGCCTTGATCTCCACGTGGTGGATTAAACACATTAGCAGTTAAAGCAGTTAATTGCTGTGCAGGGGGCCCGCTCATTGTTTGTCTCTGAATCACCCACCCACACCAGGTGTCTCAGATAATAGACTGGGAACTCGCAGTGAGGAGGATTTCCTGTCTGCAGATGTGCCGATTATGGTGCTGAGTGAAGACAGTCGGCCTGCGCTGCTGCCACCATGGGCTCGAATTCACCCCTGCACAGTTAACCAGTTGTGGGCCGAATCCCCATTGTCTGGAGAAACAGAGCCAGGTCAGAGTAGCTAAGAGATTGCCTAAGTATAAATGTTTCTAAGGAAGGGCCACAGTCTAGGGCTCCCCCTCTCTTTACCCCAGGGACTGTTAAAAGTTACAGTTCTTGCTCAGCTATAGCTGAATGAGAGTCCCCACCAGGTAGCAGGCCAGATGGAGACAAAACAAATCACAGCCCCAACACTGGAATTCTTGGCTAGAAGAGCTGAACCCAACAAAAAGGAAGAGGCACCCAGGACCAGGCTATCTGTGTTGTGGAGAAGCAGGCCGTGCAGGATGCAGCCTTATGGGAAGAAGTCCCTGTCTAAGGCTAGCAGGCTGTCTGTAGGCACAGGGCAGGAAGGCACAGGGCAGATTCCCTATGATCCAGGCAGACGGGTAAAGGAGAGTTCTGGAGCCCTCAGTGACTTATTCAGGCTTTTAGTGATCTTTCTACACCATTTGTAGTGAGGCAACCAGGTGCAGACAGGCCCTTTTTTTTTTTTTTTTAACTCTTTCCAGCCTCTCTGGCCTTCTCTCCTGGTCTCACCACTGCCCTCTTCTGTACTCTGCTTCACAGTCCTCTGCTATCTTGTCCTCTGTTGCCGTCCATATATACTCAGTCTCTTGGTTCAGGGGAGCTCACTCTGCACACCCACACCACACGCCAGGTGCCACCATCAGGCACGTGTGTAAGACCACAGGTGTTGATCATTGACACTGATGGTGGGAGGGCGGGAAAATCTGATAGCTCCCATTTATCCCACACTGTCTTTTGGGACTGCATCTTGCTGTGACTGAACTGCATGGGTGGCCATACTCTTCCTGGTGAGGATCCCATGGGGGCCTGACTGGAATGGGTCTCAAATGCAGAAAACTGCTTTATCGCAGACACCTTGACTGAACACCCACCCCTTCCCAATTCTCCAGTTGGAGACCTGCACACTCTTAACATCTTTTTATTTCAGTGCAAATGTAAAGTTAATGATTACTGACATCAAGAGAGTCACAAATCTGCTTGTATGTGGAGAAGAGGTTATGTTTTTGAAGGAAAAGAAGACAATCTTTTTTTTTTTTAAAGATTTATTTATTTATGTATACAGGACTGGAGTGCAGGCCAGAGATACAGGGGCGGCAAGAGGATTTACCAGAGACAGTGGGGAGCAGAACAGGAGATCGAAGAAGTACACTGCTGAAGGGGCGGGTCAGGAGAGGTCTGCCACACCATGTGGTCACCTCAGGGCTGGGATCAAACTCTCACTATAGGGGGCTGCAGCCAGCTTGCAGTGCTGTGTCCTAACCCATTGTGCCACCAGGGAGGGCGATCAATCATTTAAGAGCATCTTCTGTAGGCATCTTCCACAGGCCCAGGAAATTAACCATGTCCTTAGCACAATCCGTGGTCCCAGGCCATGAACTGCACCTGAAGCAGTGCCATCCACTCACTGGGCATTTACCTCAATCCCAGTGCACAGTGGCCCTACCCCACACAGAGGGCAATTGGGAAAGCAAGCTGCTCTACAGGCTAGAGGTGCAGGGGGTGAGAGGACTCACAGAGACAGAGTGGGAAGCAGAGCAGGTTTTGTACTGAAATATACTGCTGAGGAGAGCAGCAGATGGGACAGGAGAGGTCTGCCATGCCATGTGGGTCAGTTCCCTGGCCGGGGTGGGGGGTCCAACTCAGGTCATTGCACTGGAAGTGCTGAGAGTTAACCCACAGGCTGCCAGGGAGGCCCTGAAAACTAATTTAAGAAAAACTTAGTCAAACTTTTTTAGGGACAAATGGGCACTACTTATAAGTATTAATGTGTCATCAAAATTGTGCAAGTGCCACTCAGACCCCCAACTGGCATGAAAAGTATATTTACATCTATAATTGCTAAAGTAATAATTACCACCCAACTTGGAGTGTCCAGGGGCTCCCCTGGACCAGACTGCAGGTTGAGCTGGATTTCAATTTCAAAGGCTGACTGTTGGAGTCTTAGCCAACTGAGTTTATTTTTTATGTATTTATTTTTTTACTTCTTTTATTATAATTCTCTACTGTTACAAATTTGGCTTTCTGCTATATTTTCTACCATCCATTATTCTTTTTTTAAAAATAATATAATAGTTTATTTTTACATCATTTTGTGCCATTTTCCATCTCAGTTGTAATCCCCGTGGGCTTCTCATCACCAAATCACCCATGTGCCATCACCATAGCCAACTGAGTTTATTTTATACAATGTCAGTGCTCACATACAGGTTTGGATTGGAAAGGCCGGTTTGTTTCCCTGTAGTAAGCTCATCCCAGCTCCCCAGGGAACATGCACAGTAAGAGACTATCAGGAAGCCTGAGGTGCCCTGGTGGGTGCCAGCAGCCAGCGTGAGCACTGTGAGCCACAGGTCATGCTGTGGTCTGGGGTTCACTTTTTCATTCATCACCATTGAGTCCTGCTGGATCCCAAGGGCAGCTGGACAGGTGCTCCCCCTTTACCTGGAGGGTGACGGAGGGCTGGCAACTGCAGGTGGGGATATAGTGCTCTTGAGAGGGGGCCACATAAGAAAATAAAGGAAGTTCTTTGCTGTTATTATAGTTTTCCCCAAAGTCCAATATCATAAAACATATATAATAAATGTTTTAAATCAGCCCTCCAAGGATCTGGCCGGAAGTCTAAAGATATGACTCCCTCTTCTGTGTTGGGTCCAGAGTTCCTGGGAGTGGTTGGTTCTGGGGGCCTCATACGCCTCAGGAGAGTCACCCAGAATGGTTCCTCCTGAGCTCAGTGTGAAACTGCTGCTGGGACCTTGCCACAATGCCTGATTCAAACTACTGCATTTTTATCCACCTGGCACAGAGCTTCCAGCTGCTTCCTTTACGTCCTCCTATGTCTGTCTGATCCCAGCCCCTCACTCACCCTGCCATACTACTGCTGCACTTAAATCTTACATTATTACATGATTATCCTTCACTTGTTGAAACATGTGCTTCAGGCAGCTATGAAATTAGAGGAAATACCCATTTTCCCATATCAGGAGGAAAAAGGCACATGAAACTGTCCTTGTCCAGCCTGGGCATCTTTATGCCCAGCTGAGCAGGTAGTGAGGACCAGCAGCCTCCACCTTGTGGGTTTGGGCCTTCTACAGCTGCTGGCTGGGCATGGCAGCTGGACTGCCCCCTTGGGTCAGCAGCAGCAGCTGGTGTGATTCCAAGGGATCTGAGGAAGGCTTGCCTGCCGCAGCTGCATCATGGGCTTGCAGGCTGAACACTGCTCACCGTTCAAGGGCCCTGGGGTGTGCTGGATGATGGGCACCGGGAAAGAGGCCATGTATTTACAAAGATGGTGCCTCTGAAGAAGTGAGAATATCTCTTTGTACTTGGAATTCTAATGCCCCCATTTGTGGTAAATGTGTAGTAAACACATATGATATAAGAAGGCCAGAAAAATCACAAAGATGTCTATAAATAATTGAGAAAAGGCAAGAACTAGAAATTCACAAGAGGAAATGCAGTTAAACACTTAATTACTTAAACTGTTAATTTTACCAGTAGCCAAAGAAGTGCAACAATTAAAACATCACAGAGACTAGTGGGCTTCTGCCTCTGCCCCATCCCCAGGAGCACCCTCTTACGCCCTACCTGCCTCCTCCCTCCTCTGAGGACTCACCCCAAAGTGCTAAACTGACACATGGATAAAACGCCATCTGCGTCCTGGTGTTGTCCAGGGAGAGGAGCTGTGGGAGCCGCTGAGTGCCCCAGGAGAGCCAGTCCACACTGGGAGAGAGCAAGAGAGTCTGAGATGTGCTACAGTCTGGGAAAGTGCGGAGTGCGACATACAGAGAGATTCGGGTGGAGTGCAGCAGGTGTGCCCCTCTTCCTCAAGTCCTCTGAAGAGTATCCCCTTCATTTTACATAAGATAAGAGAAGGATGACCAGGGAGAGTCCTCATGTCTCTGTGTCTGGCTTTAAGTCCAGCCCAGACCTGGGCTGGCATTGTCTGTGTGGCCCGAGCTGACTTGCTTGCTTGGCCGCCCACTGGGTGCCTGCCCTGGCACCCATTCTCTGCCCTCCCCTGGAATTCTGGCCTGATCTGAGTGGGCTTCTACACCATGAGACAAGACCTGAGCACTGAGGGGAAACATGACTCCTCAGCATGAAGGAACAGAACTTCAGAGCATCCTGGGAACAGCCTATTGTAGGGGCTCAGGGCCCAGTGTTCTGGCCCTGACTCCTCAGTATGGGGTACCTGGCTGGAACTGGGTCTCACTCACTCACAGACCCACCATCATAGCTTCTAAATGCCAGCATGTGCATGGCTGGCCTTAGGGCCGTCGTCCTGCCTAGTGTGGCCTAATACCTCCTTGTTCACTTCAGGAGCATCGATGGAGCACCTGTTGCCTACCAGACCTGTTCAGTTATAGCAGCTACTCCCACCACTGCCCATCTCCCTTGCCATCTATTTGTGCTTCATAGCAGTGGCCTGACATTCCTATGGCTTTCCAGGTTTATGTGTGTAGCATGATCTTAAAAATCCTCGCTTAGTAGTTTGTGGAGGCCACCTAGTTTGATCACATGTTTTCATTTCCTGTTACTACTATTTAATATATCTTTATTTCCTTGGGGACCTCAGATAGGGTTTGGCTGGCTGTTATAAAGTTACCAGGAAGTGCAGGAAGAACTGCTCTTGGTCTCCTGTTACCCCGCCAGATGGGAGTGCATGAGCCAGCACAGGTACAGCGAATACAATATGGCCAGCATCTTCAGGGTGACCTGTGTGCTGCACCAGCTTTGCCCCTGGACATTCTCACTCCACCCCCAATGCCCCCAGAATGATCACCAGGATGTAGTGGGCAGCAGCTACATCAGCTCCCCTGAACCCTGAACCAAACAGCTGAGATCTTAGCCCTTGGTTCACAGCAGAAACCCTCCAGCCTTGTCCACTAGGCCTGGCTCCTTTCTCCTGAGCACAGCACCTTCCAGTCCTTTCCTCGACCTTCCAGGACTCCAGGGTACCTGATGTATCCTGAGGAACTGACCCCTTCTGCATATTCCCAGGCCTGCATCTGCATGGCTCTCCAGCCATCAGAAGGCAGGCATCTCCTCCTGGGGTCTGGGACATCATATCTGGTCTGATCTGATCTGATCTGAGGTGGTGCCACCCTGCCTGGCACCTGATTCCTGTAACCAGCAAAGAAAAGAGGCTGGAACTTGCACCCCATGAACTTGAGAAGCATGGTTTAGAGGAGTCTCTGTGTTTTGACTTCCCTCTCTGGGAGAGCAGCTGGAGACTTAAGGCTTCACTTTCACAACACTTGGTCTCCCAGATGCACAGATGAGGTACCTCCTGCTGCCTCTGGTGTGTCTGAGCCACCCCAGCTATAGGCATGGTGCCTTTGAAGCCTGTGCCTGGTGCCCTAAGGCCACATCTTCTGATCTAGGGGAGAAAGGGACTTCTGCTGGCAGTTTGGCTGTGATGAGGCCTAGGGCTGTGAGGGGACGGAGGTTTCAAGGAAGCTGCTAACATATCCGAGGCCCTCCATCGCCTGCCCATCATGGCCTTTGTGCCTGAGAGTGGGATACTCCAAGCTGGTGGCATGGAGAAGATGGGTATAGTGTTCAATTCTGTAGCCGCCCTCTTTGGGGTCCTCTGATTTCTGCAGACCTCAGAGCTGAGCCTATTTGCATGGAAGGCTCTTGGGACATTGGAGAGAAGCTGGCTTGCCCCATGGAGTTGCTGCAAGGCCCTGGCCTTCTGCCCTGCTCCACAGCTGGGCCCCAGATAGTGGGTGCTGGGTCAGCTTGCAGCCCAGAGGTAGGTCCTGGATAGGGTACAATTCGTGCATTCTTGTCTGAATCAACTCACTCCTTTCCTGCTGCACACATCTCAGAGGATGTCTGCTGCTGGCTCAGGATATAAGGTCACAGTGTATCTGTGCAAATATGTAATTATAAACCGTGAAGTGCTGTTCTGACTGAAGTATGAGTCTGCAGGAGGAGCAAGGTGTGGGAGGGTCACAGGGAAACAGAGAGAGTGGGAGGAAGGGTGTTCCACCCCCTGGAAGGAGCATGTGGGGCCCATGAGGCTATTGTTGGCTCACAGGTGGCCTCCATGAGGTGGAGACAACACGCCTACTCCGCAGCTCCCACCTAAAACAGTGTGGCAAGGACAGGAGCCACAGCTGTGAGAGGCCTGGTTTGTTGTCTAACAGAGTGGCTGCCCTCCAACTCTGCTCCGTGCACATCACTCTGGGGTTATTGTTGCTTCTAGACTCTTTTCTTTTGGTCACAGCCAAAGAAACCAAAAAAAAGAAACCATGTATTTCCAGTTCAAATTTTACATTATATGACATACAGGATTTGTTTGCAGTTTATTTGCTGCCAGAGCTAATTCATTCCTACAATCACTACTATCTTTTCTGAATGTGCTGTCACCAACCTCATAAAAGACTATTTCAGCTTATTTACCTGTTTTAGGGACTATTTTCCTTTTTTGATTTTATATATATAAGTTATGCTAATTATTAAAAGCACAAAATTATCACAACATATGTTTAGAGAAGTGTCTGTGCCCTGCACCCTCTTTCTGCCTTTCTCTGGCTCACTGTTTCTACTAGTTCTGCTTTGGCCTTTCGTCAACTCACAGTGCAAATAGGGGTGTGTGTGTGTGGATGTGTGTGTATTTGGGTGCCGCTTGAGGCCTCAGAGGCTAGCAGCCCCTCAATGCTGCGTGTGCTTCAGATTTCATCGGTCTGAAATGGACAATCCAAGAAATACTATAAAGCAAGGAGTCTAGGTCAAACCTGCTGAAGAAAACCTTTCAGCCCTGTCTTTATTTCTTTCAGGTCGAGTTCCAGAAACCAAAATTCTTAATTTGGAGAAGGCAGGAGTAAAAACCAACCCTAATAATCATAAGATCCTGGTGGACGCCCGGGAAGCCACCACTGTCCCCCACATCTATGCCATCGGAGATGTGGCAGAGGTATAGGCTTCTAGCCAGCATTTCCGTCTCTGCTTGGTCTCTGCATGACCACCTCCTTATCTACGTGTCCTTGCTTGTTCTCAGGATCCTAATCCAGTATGCTCTCACCTCAATATATGTCTTGATGTATCTGCAAAGACCCTTATTTCCAAATAAGGTCACATTCTGAGATTCATGGTAGCATTTTGCTACCATATTGTATTAATTTTCATCCATTCATCATGTAGTGAGTGAACAGCCATTTTTCTAGGTTCTGGGTTACTGCTGGAAGAGAGAAAAGTGCAAGTCCTTATAGAGGTGACATTCTGGTAGGGGACACAGAGGACCATTAAGTAAGTAAACTACTTCAGATGTCAGAAGATGGTTGCGCTTGTGGTCAGGAGAGTGGGGGGCAGCATGCAGCCCCTGGGCTGGAGAAGAGTGAGTTGGGCAAGTTCACCGATAACCCTCACCCCCATAAGGGAGTGTCGGTTTGGGGAATGCCTGGAGACTAAGGCCAGAATCCCCTAGGTAGAGCATCCCAGAGGTGAGAGGGCACAGGTGGTAGTCCCCTATGTTGAGGGGACCATCCTGTGGTCTCGTCTGTCAGCCTGTGCTGCAGCTCATGATGGATGGGAGCTTCAGGAGAGTTTGGCGCACGCGTAGAGACAGGCCAGGGCAGGAACCCCTGCAAGTCTGTGCCTTTGTTTCTGAAGGGCTCATCTTCCCCCTGGTACGGGTCTGTCCTGCTAGATGCAGACCCCTCCTGCTATGGCAGCACAGCTCCCAGGACCCCCAGTTTACCAGAGGGGTCACCCATCAGACGTGAGTCAAACTGCTGGTGCTTAAGTCCCTCAGGCCCCTGTGAACCCAGGCTTGTGAAACAGCATATGGGGCAGACCTCCAAGCTGATGCAGGTCTGTGAGGGGACCGTACAGCTGGGGGCTCAGTCAGAACTGCAGTCCCTCTCAGCAGCAGGTCACCACTTACCAGCCTGTTGATAAGTGAAACTAGTGACTCACATGACCTACGCTATCCTGAAGACACAACCCACTTAGCTGGGTTGTGCAGCTACTTGATGGGACCTCAAATGGCTCGACATGGCATTCCCTGATGTCAGCCACTCTCTTCCTGCTGCATGCCTGCCCTGAGGTAGCACAGTGGTCTTCACTGAAGAGCACATGTGCAAGCCATGCTGACTGTCTGTACACCCCAGGAGCAAAGCTAGCTGGAGTTCCATGAGATGCCAGATTCCTGCCAGTGTGGTGGAATTTCTAATATTTCAGACTATGTTGCCAGAAATATAGAACACATGCAAAAATATTTTTTTGTTAAAAAAATTAAATCCACTCACATTGGGACTTCTCATTCCAAGCAGTCCAAAGAGTTAATGATGCCCTGTGGTACCGCAAGCAGCAGGGAAGAGTCTAGCAGGTGGGTGGGGTGGCCATTGTTAATGAGATATTATGTGCTGTATGCTGGATGTTTCCACGGTTAGTCAGTCCCAGTGGAATGCACAGGCTGCTTTCACAAGTTTATCTCTTCGGATCTCTATTCATTTCTGGAATGTCAAACAACATCTGCATTTCCTGCTGCTACAGAGGTGATTGGCAGCCGGTCCCAGGCTGACGCGTGCAGGGGCACTTGGGCTTTGCACCCCCTGCTCTCCAAGGCAGACACACCCTGGGACAGAGGACCCTCCAGCCCAATGACATCTGATTTGGGACTTGTAATGGGCTCTTGGGTGCAAGTCAAGTACATGTAAGGAGCACGTGGAATTCTTCTTCTTGGCCTGTTTTAGCTGAATCCTGGTCAAATGGCTGTGGGATCATTTGAGTTTCGTCACAGGGCAGCTCTCCAAAATCACCTATGCCAGGAAAGGGTGCAGAGGGAAGATGCATGGGCAATATGGCTGGGCTCACCTCTTTCAGGGAAGAGGATCGTGACCCAGGTTGTCTCCCCAGAGCAGCACTGAGGAAAGCAATGAGGACAATTAAACCTTCCCAGGGCCCTGGACACCCAAACTTGGGGGTCTCTGCAAGGGAGAGACCCCCAAGTTTCCTCACTCCTTTTGAGGAAGGTGAGAGGTGGTGGTATAGGGACTATTCAGATTTCCTTAGACATCATGCTAAAGTGACACCTTCTCCTTCCTTTGGTCAGGGGCGGCCCGAACTGACACCTACGGCTATCATGGCTGGGAAGCTCTTGGCCCAGAGGCTCTGTGGTCAGTCCTCAGTCCTGATGGATTATAACAATGTGAGTGCTCGCTCTTCTTCAGAATGCCAGGTCAGCTTGGAGAAAGCCATTTGGGAGCATGCAGTGTTTGTGTGTGCCTGTGAGATTTAGCTCTAGGGGTGCAGCCCAGAAGCAAAGGAAAGTCCATGCATTCCACCCACTGTCTGGCATCCGCCAGCCAGCACATCTGGAGACCTGACCTCTGATCCTGGTTGGGTGGGGGCGACAGGAAGGAGGACTTTAGTTTTGGGTCTCCAGGGGCAGGTATGATGCAGGACTTGCCTTCCAGGTCCCCACAACTGTTTTTACCCCTTTGGAATATGGCTGTGTGGGGCTGTCAGAGGAGGAGGCTGTGGCTCGCCATGGAGAGGAGCACGTGGAGGTAAGTCAGGACCCTGAGGAGAGGGGTGTCAGGATAGGCCACCTGTGCAGCACTCATACTCTTTGATGGCTCCTCTCCTGCCCAGAGGATAAGCAGCAGTATTACATCCTTGCTTCTCAGGTCCTGAGTCTTGGAGGGACGTGGAGAAACGGGGTGATTGCCATGACACGGCAGGAAGGACCCAGTGGGGCAGGAGTTTTAAGAGGGTGGCCTCAGTGATAAGGGTGTGATGGAATGTGGCCCGTTTCACAGGGGCACATGTCTCCCTTGACCTGGAAAGCTGCTCATACCCTCAGACCTCTGCTGCCCTCCAGCCCTGCTTGCCTGCCCCCAGGTACCTCACCCTTCTTGTGGTTCCATCAGGCAAGACCTCCCCAACCTTTCCCAGCCCCATACCAGCTCCTGCCCCTGTTCCTCTTACAAGATTCTCCATTTCCCCAAGCCCACAACAGCCCAGACTTGGGTACTCACCCCAGAGGAAGGGGTTTTCATCAGATAAAGCTATTTCTGGGATCTGCTCCCGCAGATCGGCTAGTGCCCCAGGGCAGTCACGGTATAAGCCCCAGGTGGTATCACAGGTGCAAGGAGGTTTTGAAACCTGCCAGGTTAGGGAGGCTAGAAGCTTTCATTGGGGCTTCATCTTGCTGCTGTGGCAGTTTGCAGGCGAACCAAAAGAACCAGACACTGTGTGGCCACCATGTTGGGGCCAGGGTCCCTCTGGGAGTGATTCATGGGCTCCAGGGTCTGCCCCTTGCCCCAGGGCCCTGTTCCCTCCATCAGCGGGTTAGGCCTGACAGGCCGGCCATCTCCCGGCACTTTATTTGCTATTTTTGTTTGATTCATCACAAGTACACTGGGACACATGTTCATGGCATTTTATAATGTTGTTTTATGTTTCACAATGTTGAATGGCCAAATACCCTTTATTTGTTTTCTTTTCAATTCTGTCTTAGTTAGAACAATATTCTCTGAAGCTCCATTAATTAATAATGGCTGTGCAGCACATGTGAGGACGCTGCTCATTTTTTACTTGGCCGCAGCCCTGAATACACTGTCGAGCCCTTCACAGGCGCTGAAAGCCTTTGTCCAACAGCTCCAGTGTGGGCCTGGGGTCATCCTGTGCCTGCCCCTCCTCTGGCTCAAGTAAAATCCCAACAAGCACCAGGGTGCACAAAGGAGGCCAGAAGACTGCCTGCTCACCTATTCCTGCCCCTGCCCACCCCTCCCCACTGCGGCAGTTGCTCTGCCCATGCAGCAGCATCCACCCAGTGGTGCTCATGAGCAGTTCCTCTGCCCTGTGCTGAGTGAGAGTGGAGGCCACTTGGCCAGCCTGGTGCCTGGTCTGCTGCTCTGGGCCACAGGGGCTTGGCTTCAGTGGGAGAGGACCTGTTTGCAGAGAGTAGAGATCCAGCCACAGGCTGCCTGTGTGTGAGAAAGAAGGGTGCTGTCCACAGCCAGCTGAACTGTGTCCCACCCTTGACCACATCTGCCAGCTGAGTGGGAGGGTTCTGGGTTCCCACTGTGCCCTGATGTCTGCCCCACAGCCTGTCAGAGTGAAATGCTTAGGAGGCTGGTTTCACAGTAGCCAGTGACTCCAAGAATTGGTACCTTGTCCCCCAGGTTTACCATGCGTATTACAAACCCCTGGAGTTTACGGTGGCTGAAAGGGATGCATCCCAGTGCTACATAAAGGTGAGTGTTCTCATGGGCCTGGGTCAGGGCATGCTAGGAGGCGAGGGAGAGGGAAAGAGCTGGCTGCCGAGTGGGTCACCCTCCATAGCTCTTCCAGAATCCAGAAACGTGAATATCTTCTAGGGAGGTGCTTGTACCCTTCATCCTTGTAGGACTCTGGGGCCCTGTGTACTGCCAGGGCTATGTGTGCTCCTAGTCCAGGCCACCCATGCAGCCCTGGGGTCCTACCTCTGGGTTCACCATTGACAATGTGACTTTCAGATGGTGTGTCTTCGAGAGCCTCCACAGCTGGTGCTGGGCCTGCATTTCCTTGGCCCCAGTGCAGGAGAAGTTACTCAAGGATTTGCTCTGGGGATCAAGTAAGTGCAGAGGAATGCTGTCCTTACGTGATGCTCACCCTGTTGTCCCTCAAGGTGCTGGCAGCTCCACAGTGGAAAGTCCACAGCATTGACGGCGCTTTTTTTGTCGTGCTGTCTGTTTTCAGCAGAGCATCTCTGCAGATGTGACAAGGAATCAGATGAGAGACAGCTTTCTTCTCCAGCCAAATACTTTTAAACCAGAGCCACACAGTGTCCCTAGGTGTCCAGGCAGCCTGGGAGGAGGGGAGAGCTCTGAGTTCCCAGCTGACCTTGGGGATCACTGGACCTTGTCTGCGCAGTCAGAACAGGGTCAGCACTGCACTGCCAAAGCAGCTGTGTATCTTCTGGAGTTGCAGCCTAGGCTTGGGCGCTGGGCTGTGGGGCCTGCCTGCTGATGAAGGCTGTGGGTGGGAGTGAGGAGGTTAGGTACCTAGGCATGGGTTCCTCAGAGGCAGGAGAGCTGGGTGAAGCAGAGGTGAAGGACAGCTCGGGGCTAGACTCAGAGGAGGGCACATGGGGTACCTCAGCCCCATGTGTTTTTAGGGTGTGAGTGTGGGTGTGACTGGGAGCTCACCTTGGGGGTTGGTGGAGGTAGTTAGGGCAGATTGGTTCAAGGTTAGGGCAGGGTCTTGAGGAGCAGGGCCAAAACTCAGAAAGGCCAAGGACCTGGTCAAGATGCCTCAGGGCATGTCAGCCTGTGTACACATGTACCCTGGGCTTAGATGGCACAGGCAGGGAGCCTCAGACCCCATCGTTGCCCTCCCGTTCCTTTATACTCACACTGCAGCAGTCACTGGCTTGTGGCAGCGGGTGCCCCCAGGGGGTGGGCCTGACCTTAGAGAAGAGGAGGAAGGGCTGAGTTCAGGACCATTTTCAGTCTTTGGAGTCCACCTGGTACCTGATCATGGATGCCAGCTTCAGGGCAGCTGCAGTAGCACCATTGTTTGGAAGCTCCATCCAGGGTCACCAGTGGAAGGAAGCTCATGGGCTCGGCGCTGGCTTTGTTGAGCCCCGCTAGAGCCCTGGGCTGGAAGGGCATTCTACCCTGGTACAACTGGTGACCCCAGCGTCCTCACCTGCTGGCCTGTGTGTGACTGCAAGGTTGTTCATCGGACCACAGCACTAGCTCCATCTCTAGTACCGGTGAACAAAGCCGTGGTTCTCCCACAAAGCCATCTCCGTCCTCTGGCACACTGGTGTTTGTGCCAAGACTGATACCCAGCTGGATCAGTTTCTAGAAAGACTCTAAAAAAGCCCTTTATAATAATGCTACCAAAGAAGACTGATTTTCTTAACATGGCAGAGTTCTTTTTTTTTTTTTTTTAGATTTATTTATTTATTCATATGGAACTGGGGTACAGGCCAGAGATGTGGAGGGTGAGAGGATTCATCAGAGACAGAGAGGGGAGCAGAACAGGCAGATTGATGAAGTACACTGCTGAGGGGAGCACCAGGCGGGTCAGGAGAGGTCTGCCTCGCCATGTGAATCTCCTCCGGGGCAGGCGGGATTTGAACTCATGCGGTAGTGGCTTTTAGCTTCTTAGTGCTGTGCTTTAACCCGCTGCGCCACCAGGGAGGGCCAACATGGCAGAGTTCTTATAAATTGAAAATTGACATTGATTGTTGCAGGGTAAACCCAATAGAAAGATGGAGAACTTGAGTAGGCGATTGACAGGAAAAGAAAACCTAAGTAGTAGAAGGTCTTCAGAATTTTTAAGTGTAATTAAAATACCAAGAAACCCTTTCGGTGGGTAAGAGTTCAAAGGTTTGCCAGTAGTGATAGTTTCCAGCATCTGTGCATTTGAGATGCTAAAGGTTTGAGCAAATCAGTGGCTTTATGGGATAGTCAGGAGAAGGTATGCACTGAACCCTCGGTTGGGGGCCTTCTCCCATGTCAGAAGTGCGTATTTCAACATGTGCATACATAAGAATAGCTGATCTTGTAGCCTTGTCTGATAAAATGGTGGATGTGCCCTGCAGGGCACCCACATGTGCTGTGCCCAGGACAGACAGTGCCGGGGTGGGGGGATAGTCTTGTGAGAGAAGCACCCGGTGCTGGGCAGAAGACCATGGTGAAGCCGGTTGGGTGCAGGCTACAATGAAAAGAGGGGGCCCAGGCGTTCTGGAGCAGCCCTTGGTAGAGTAAGGGAGTGGGCCCCATGGAGGGACCAGTTGGAGCCAAAGCTCAAGGTGGGGCTGTGTCTGGTTGGCTGGGAGCAGCAGGAGGCCAGGGTGGAGACAGTAGTGGGAGGGGGGAAGAGTGCTTAGCCACTGGGCGGTAGGACGGTCCAACATAGGTATTGATAAGTATTCCTGGAGAGAGACAGTGAGGGAGGCAGAGAGGAGACTGTCTTCCAGGGTCTCCCCTCTGTGCCACTTTCCTGGGAATAGGGTGATATGGATGCATCTCTCTGCCCTGACTGGTTGCCCTGATTCCTTCTCCCCTTACGCACAGGTGTGGGGCCTCCTATGCACAGGTAATGCAGACAGTGGGCATCCACCCCACCTGTGCTGAGGAGATAGCCAAGCTGCGCATCTCCAAGCGCTCAGGCCTGGACCCCACCATGACAGGCTGCTGAGGGTAAGCCACCATCCCTGCCAGGCGCAGAGCACAAGGCATACCTGCCACCGCCCACAGCCTGGCTCTGCGGAGACCGGAATCCAGGTATATACACATGGGCTAGACTCTGTTTAGGGGGGGAACCATGGGAATTGTTCTCTCTAGGTGTGTGGGAGGCTGCACCTGCCATGCCCCCTCAGACAGGTGAGCCCTGTGCCCAAGGCACCATGGCCAAAAAAGCGGGGTTAGGAGGGGAGGCCCCTGAGGGTTCCACCCTCCGCAGGGCAACCCAGGCCCCAGCCTTGCACTTGCTGCTCCCTATACACGGGTGTGGGGGCTAAACTCACACCTGTAGCCACCTGTGTCAGGTGGGTGCTGGGCATAGCAAGCATAAGCATCCCTGGACCCAATTCTGTGGGTGCTGGGCAGAGGAGCCAGCGACTTGCTCTTGCCTTGCTCAGTGCTGAGTAGCAGGGCTGGCTCTTTCCCCCTCGCCCAGAAGGTGGAGATGCTGCCTCATGCACAGCCACTGCCTGACATCTGGTGCTGTAGAGCTTTGTAAAGCGAGGCTGGTAGGCAGCGGCTGGAAAACTTAGGGATTGTTGTTCATCCCAATTCTCTTCTGAGGAGGAAGAAAGTGTGAGTCTCCTCCTGACCCCTGTCAAAGGGATGCATGTGGCCAGAGCCTTTCTTCTCTCAATCTGAGCCAAGCCCTTCGAGCCCTGGTGGCTAGTCTCAGGGTATCACCCGTACTAGCTGGCCCCTCCCCAGCCTGGGTCCTGCAGGCCTCCTCTCTCCCCTCAGGGCCCAAGCAGACTGCAGACAGAGTAATGCGAGTCTGCAAGATGCCTGCGGGCAGGCACGGAGGGCCAAGTGGTCTGAGGGTACCGCCGGCAGCTGGCCCAGACCTGGGGCCTCTCATGCGTACTTGCTCTACCACAACCCCCTTTCTCAATCAGGGTTACCTCTGGTATAGACTAACAAAGGGCATCCTGGAAAATCCTTATCAGAATATTCTACCTAAAAGAGCTATTTTTTTAAGGGCCAGTTTTTTTTTTAATCATTTCAGAAATTTTTTTAAAGATATTTATTTATTTATGCATACAGAAGTGGGGTATAAGCCAGACGTTCAGGGGTCTCTGGTGAGAGGATTCACAAGAGTCAGAGTGGGGAGCAGAACAGGCAGATTGATAAATTACATTGCTAGGGGGAGCAGCAGGCAGGACAGGAGAGGTCTATTACACCATGTGGGTCATCTTTCTGCCTGGGGATTGAACTCACAGAAGTGGCTATGGCCAGCTTCGCAGTGCTGTGCTTTAACCCACCAGGGAGTTTCAACACCACCAGGGAGGGCCCCATTTCAAAATATTTTTAGTAGTACAATGCTCCCTGTGACACATCACCTAGTGGAGGGAGGGCTCTCTTTAGGATACATTTGTCATCTGTCCTGAGAGGGTCCCCTTGTGGGTATGGGAAACATGGTCACCCCATGCTGACTCTAAATTCTTGACAGGACCCCGGAGGCCAAACCTGGGCAAGCTTTGCCCCTATCTGGAGAGCCCCTGGCTGGAGGGACCCTGAGGTAGCCAGCGTGTCTGGACAGATTGCCTGTGTGCCCTGCAGGGATGGCTTCTAGGGGCAGCTAGCCCCAACACCTGCACTTCGTACCCTCTCCTGCCTGGGCTGGCCTTGCCAGGCCCCAAATACCAGATGATGACGACCTGTGCAGAAACCCACCCTACGGGCTGCTCATGTCCGAGCCTCCCTGGTATTTCTGGAGTACAAATAAAGAGGATGTTTTCCCTAAAGTCTGCTCTGTGTTTGGGGTCCCCAACTTGCCCCCCAGAATGATGGATAGGGATAGGGACTGCCACCCAGGCCAGCACCCCCTGTTAGCCCACCTTTGTCATTTGGGAGCCTGGGGTCCTTGTACACCTCGCCTTCAGTGCTGTGCTTTCAACAGCCCCACCTCCTCCTCTCTGGTGCAGGGAGTGGGCTGCCCAAAGACCCCAGGGGTCCTTTCTGAGACCTTCAACTTGGGTCTCTGCACCTTGCAGAATGGAGTGTGGCCAGGCTCCCTGCAGACTTTTCAAAGACTTTTTTTTCCAGAGCAGCTTGCCAATGGTATGGCCCAGTGACAGGACTTGGCAGGGGTATCAGAGGCTTTCTGTCCCCTGAATGTCAGGTACCCCACTTAATTTCCATTGTGACCCTCCAAGTTAGTTTGTTAGCTGTGCTTAGGCTAATCCTGCACATTGAGACTTGATGGGCCAGGGAGCGCCCGGCGGCACCCACCGCACCTGTCAGTCACCTCACAGAGAGACAGCGCTGACAGTGACGGGCAGGGCCAGGCATTGTGCTTGGAGCTTTAGCAGCGGTTAATCTCATGTCTTCCTTAAGAAAACATCACTTAGTCTGCCGCCCGGGAGCCCTGGATGGGACCCTGCTTGTCAGCAAACAAAGGAATGTGTTTGCACCTTAATGGGCCTAGGGAGCCTCAGAGCTTGCTTGCTCGCTTGGTGTGAAGCGTGTGCTGGAGCTCTCAGACGCCCAATTAAGATGCCAAGTGCCAGGCTGGGCCGGGTCCTCTTAACAAGTGCAGTGAGAGATCAGCCGTATCCCATTTAACGCGCGACTGGTGGCACACCCTGGCCTCAGATCTTGCAGGATGAGCTTGCCTCCACACTGGGTGTTCCCCTTGCTGAGAGGCAAAGTTGAGGTCTGCAGAGGTCAGTGAACAGACTGGGGTCCCAGGGGCAACTTGGGTAGGCACCACTGGGCAGGAGCCTGCAGTCCCCTCAAAACTGGATTTGCCCCTGTCGTGGGAAAAAAGAGGAACTTGAAATGGCCCTGTTGCTTTGTGTGGCAATGGAAATGATGCAGCTTGCATGGAGGGCTTCAGTATACACTGGGCAGCTTTTGGGATAAGGTCCTTTTGCCCCCTGACCACCCTGCTGGCCAGGAGTGCTACCACATGGCTGTTTCCTCACAGGCCCCTCGGGGTAGAATTTTTGCACACCTGTTTCCCCAGAAGGATTTGCCCTGGCACACTTTCTGTGTCTGTGACATCCACTTTCTCAATATTGTGTCTGGCCAGTTCAGCAGCTTGTGCCATCACCTGGGTGAGAACAAAGCGTCTGAGGTATTGGTGCCATCAGCCTCAGCAGCCCATCATGTGGGTGCTCAGTACAGCTCTGAAGGATATCACTCATGGGGTGCTGAGTCTCCATAGTCCCCCACCCCAGAGGCTTTAGTCTACCAGCTACCCTTGTGTGGGCAACACCCCAATAAACAGTGGGCAGGGCCCTGATGCAACTCACAAGCAGTTGGTGTTTAGAAAAAGCCTGGGCCTGGTGTGTGCATCAACCAACCCACCCTTGCGTCTTGTGCTGTCAGTAGAGCTCGCCTGGCCATGGGGCCCAGTGCCCTGGATGTCTACTCTCCATGAGCCTCCAACCCAGAATTCAGGGCAGAGCAGCTGTGTTCTTGGTTCTCATGCCTGAGTAAGTGTGGGGAGCAGGACAGAGTGTTGGGCTTAAGTAGTTTCTGTCCTATGTACCCTCAGGTCTGCCAGCTCCAGGCTTGCTGTGTGTTCTGAGGTCCTTTCTCTAGGCCCACTCTTGCCCTGTCCTTTCCTCCCAGGCAGCTCAGGGAGGGGCCACAGCACCAGAGGCCAGATGCTCTCCCCTTGGCCCCGGGGCCGCCTTACCGCCGCCTTTGCATGTTTTTATGGTGCAATGAAAATATGACTTTAATTCCTCAGATTGTTTCGTGTAACCTACAATTACCCCCGGCAACGTCCTGCACACTTCTGCTTATGACTCCAGATTGTGCAATGACATGGGAAGGAGGGGGGCTCAGGGGCCAACTACCTCTCTCTGCCTCATCTACTCTGGAGTGGGGCAGGTTTTCCTCCAGCCTGCCACCACCATCCCCCCCAAGCCCATGACATGCTGCCCCTGAAAGCCCCAAGGTGCCTGGGAGGTGGGGTGGACACACAGAGGAGGAGTGACAAGCTGTTATTGAGGACTGGACCGGGGATCAAAGGAGCACACAGGAGGAGCAGAGACCCAATTCAGGAGGAGTCTGGAACACAGGAAGAACAGAGTGGACATCAGGCCCAAAAGGCAATGTGGCACTCAACCTACAGCCCACCTCCACTCCCTCCCCAGATCTCTGGTTGCTCTCTCAGCATCCGCAACCCTGCTGGGGACCCCAGCGTTGCTTGACCCCTGCCCCATATGGTCCTCCCACCCAGTATGGGAACCATCGCCTTCCTTTTAGTTCAGCCAGCCCAAACTAGCCCCGAGAACCAGAGACAACGTGGGGGATACCACCATCCCTGCACGGGAGCAAGGATTCCAGCACTGGACCCACCGTAGACCTGAGCCAGCCCTGTCACTAGGGACCTCACTGCCCATCCACCCAGGTCCTGGCTTCTGCCTTTGCCTTTCTGGTGTAGGAAGCTAAGTAACCAGCACCCATTTTCTCCAGATTGTACTCCTTGGGCTGCTACAGAGCCCCAACCCCTCTGCTGGGGCCATAAGCACAGAGCATCTCTGTAAGGACTCCAGGCTGAGAAAGTAACCCCTGGAGTCTGCATTGCTGACCTGTTTCTGCTTCTGTAACCCCCGTCTCCCCATTTCTACCTCCTTTCCTTTCTCCTCTGCCCCCTTCTACTCCCCCTGTCACCTAGTCCACCACCTCCTCACCAGATTCTCCTTGGTGTTGGTGTCAGCAGAGGCCTTGGAGAAGAAGCCAGGGCCAGACGGGCCCCCACCTGGGCAGCATTTATGTCCTGCACATGTTTCTTCATCTGCTACCATCTTCACCTTAGATCTGGGCTCTTTTGCTGGATGCTTCTAGGTCCTCAGAGCTGTCTTAGTTCCTTCCTATAGCAGGAGGGGGCATAAATAAACAGAAGTAAACTGGCTGCTGCCCCTCTGAAAGGAACAGAAGAGGGGGTAAGTAGGGGCAGCAGGACATAGTTGCTGACTACCTACTATCCAGGCTTCACTTTTTTGCTGAACTTTTTCCAAGTGTGGGGACTTTGGGGGCAAAGATCCCCCCAGTGCCATACAAACAGTGGTTCCCAGCTAAGAACCTTCAAGAGTGGTGAAGAAGCCCTGGCATTAGTTTGCAGAGTCCGCTGAAGTATCGAGAAGAGAGACTGTCTAATCCCAGCGCCAGTGTGCTTCACAGTGCTCAGATTTCCTTAATCCCGAAACCCAAGCTGGAGTCTCAGCATCTATCCCAATGCCATTCGTGTGGGCTGCAAGAGGTTCCCTTCCCATTGGCCTGATGTGTTTTGAACTGACTCCACTAAGACAAGGCAGGGGAAAAAGCACCAGTGGGCTGCAATGTCACTCTGCTGAACCCAGGTGAGCTCACAAAAATCCATGTCCTCAGCTAACCTGATGGTGCTTCCTTAGCCTCTTCCCAGGCAGGAAATTCAAAGCCAGCGGTGATAGCAGAAACCCTGGGTAAGGCAGCCTCAGCTCAAGCCTGCCAAGTGCCTGGCCTCTAGGGTTTCATGGGACAATGATCCGGCCTTGCAGTTCCACAAAAGTAAGCTTTCTTTCCTAATAAAATTGGGATCTTTTTGGCTTATATCTGGTGATCAAATAACACCAAATGCTTGGGAATAAAGTGAAACCGTAAATAAGAGATGGTGTGACCTTGTTACATCGCAGCTGGGGGTCAGGAGCCAGCTGGACCAAGCTCCCTGCCCTGACCACTGAGCCACCCAGACCACCGGGTACCAGGCACATGTGTGTGACATGGGGCACCCCACAGGCTTTCTTTTTGTAAGTATATTAGCAGGGCATGGCAGCCACGTGTAGTAAGGAAGACTAACAGCACCTCATGGTCTTTAGCATCTTTGAAGAATTTTCATACCCATAAATTTCCCCAAAGCAGCTGTAATTAGCTCCTGAGTTTGAGGCTCAAGATATGGTATAGAACAGGAGGAGATCAAAGCGATGTCCGGATGTGTTTCCTTCGGCCTCCCACTTGATGAGTGAGAAGACCGATGCCTAGACCTCCCAGAAGTCTCCATGGAGCAGGATGGTGCAGCCAGGTCACAGGACCCAGCCGCCCTCCCCACTGAGGCTTCAGCGTCAGCTTCGTGCCTGTAGGGGAGAGTGGATGGGAGCAAGACCAGCACAGTGTCAATGGCTCATTGTTCTGCCCTCAGTGGCTGAAATTGGGCTGGGTGATTATAATAATAAAGTCCTAACGATCAGTCAGTGGTTGGGTTTCCATAGCTTGGGGAGTATTTGATTTTCAAAGACTTTGGCAGGGGAGACACTGTATAAATGAAGTATGTTGTTCACATCAGTCCTTTCTTTGCAAGTCAGGCACCTTAATTGTTTTACAGGATGATGTACCTTCAGCTCCTGGGTGCTCAGACACTTTGGGGTGGGAAGCAGCACCTAGGAGGCCCAGGCATTGTGTGAAATAATCCCTGCCTTCACCAGCTCAGACAAACTATAACCCTCCAGCCCTCCCTCCTCCCTCCCAGCCTGCCACCACAGAGACTCCAGAGTCTTAGTTGTACCTTCTTTCACAGCACATACCTTGCCCTATGCCTTTGCCCATGCTGTTCCATCAGCCCAAGCCCCCTCCTCTGCCTGGGCAACTGACACTCTATCTTTGGTTAAGATTCAGTGCAGGCTGCTGGTGGGACTGCAAACAAGTATAACCACTATGGAAAACTGAAGGTTCTTCAAGCTGCTAAACATGGAGCTTCCATATGACCCAGCAGTCCCACTCCTAGGTATCTAACCAAAAGAGACAAACACACTGATTCAAAAAGACACCTGCATGCTCATGTTTATTGCTGCTTTATTCACAATTGGAAAGACATGGAAACAGCCCAATGCCTAAAAGTGAATGACTGGATTAAAAAGATGCGGTACATATACACAATGGAATATTACCCAGCAACAACAACAAAAAAATAAACACATCCATTTTGCAGCAACATGGATGGAGCTGGAAAAGATCATGCTTATTATTGAGATAAGCCAGAAAGAAAAGGGAAAATAGCGGATGGTTTCACTCATAGCAGGAATATAATGGACCAGGCGAGAAAATGATAATAATAATGAACAGCTATATACCAGAGACATTTTACAGGGATGGAGTGGGGAATGGGATCAAAAACAGTGGGAGGAGGGAAATGCACTGGACTATGGTGATGGCACATGATGATTTGGTAATGGGAACCCAAGGAGACTACAACTGAGATGGATAAATTCATAAAGTGATGTAAAAATAAACTATTATATTATTTAAAAAAAAAAAGATTCAGTGCAGGGCTTCCTCTCCAGGAAGCTTTCAACAGACACCTGGCAATGGGTTTGCTTAGGGTTCCCAGGCATTAGTGTTTTCTTTATTACCAAAAGAAGTTTCCCTTCTTCGTGTCTGTCCCAAATGTAGTGTCTGGCATATAGTAGGCACTCAAAACCTGGCTGTCAAATGAACATTGGCATGATGTCTTTGTTGTTTTCTATTCTGAAATGCCCATGGTACCCTGTTCTGCAAGATCCTGGGACATGTGCTGCACACATGCTGTGTCCGTGGAAAGAGGAGGGTGGCTTAGAAACTGACCTGACTTCTCTCAGCTCACCACCTCCTGGCTCTGATATGTCAGGCTGCACAAGATGAGCAGGATACCAGATTTACTCCAAGGATTTCATCAGGCACCCTGTGCATCCTACCTGTAAAGATAAGCATAGCCTAACTGGTGCTTGCAAAACAATGTAAAGAGGAGCTGGTTTGAGGTTAGCGATTGAGCGGATTAAGTAGGTCTAACCTTTCCACAGATAACAATGAGCAATTCTAGATAGAATATAAAAAGATAAATAAAGGCACAACAGATTCATCAAGAGCAGTCAAAAAGTAGAGGGACTCCAAGCATTCCATGAAGAGAAATGCACTGAGTGAAACCTATGCTTATTACTGCCTTTCCCCTGAGAGTCCTCCATAGGGCCTGACATGCATGACTGGAATGTGAGCAGAAAGCTTCAGCCCTAGTAGCTTCAGGCGCCCGAGAAACATGGGTCAGCCAGTGCATCTTGAAATGAGGGAGAAAATCTGTGAAAGCCTGCATGTAAATTCCCCTCAAATCCTTGGTTGCCTCCCGAACTGCACATGTATGAACGAAACTCAGGGATTCCAGGAGCAAGAAAACAGCTGGAAGGCTGAAACCTGAGCAGAGATTTCAGTTATAGCCTGCCACGGGAGTGGGGGGTTGGAGAGTGGATCTCAAGTTCTTACAGGACCTGTGCAAACACTGTGGGCTCCCCATTAAAACCACAGAAAGTGCAATGCTTTAGGAGAAAACTCATGTTCCATGAGTAAAGAATTTGCATTAGGACTAAAGGGTAAAACTGAAATAGACTTACACTAACATATGAAACCTGCAAGAGTTCAAAGTGGAACCTTAGCAGGCTTTGCCTGCTAAAACAAAGGTCAACACAATTCAGAAGAAGATAATAGAATCCAAAGCCTCTACAAAGTAGCATTCACAGTGTTCATAATATACTAAAAATATATAGATACATGAAGAACACGAAAATGTGATTCCTAACCAAGAGAAAAAACACGTAATAGAAACCAGCCCCAAGATGTTAGAATTAAATTTAGAAACAGCTATTATAAATATAATATGACCTCAAATGAATAGGAGGTCATAATGAACAGAGTGAATTTCAGCACAGAAATAGAAATAGCAAAAGAGGACTAAATGGAAATGTTAAAACTGGAAAGTCTAACAACAAATGAAAAATTAATTGGATGGGCTCTAATTGACCGTAACAGACAGGAGATGAAGAAGAAACTCTATGGAAAAGAATCTCTAGTCAAAAGAATAGAGAGTAACATGATAAAAAAACAAAACAAAACAAAGCATCAGGGACCTGAGAGATCATGTTAAACATGTATTAGGATGATGTCTAAGAAGGAGAGAAAAGGGCGAATAGGGCAGAAAAAAGCATTTGAAGAAATAATGGCCTACAATTTCATGATTTTTTTTTTATTAACTTACAGTTCCAAGAATTATACTAAATCCCAAGTAGTAGGTGCATAAAGAAAACACAGCTAGGCACATCATAGGCAAATTCATGAAAACCAAAGATAAATAGAAAACCTGAAAAGTAATTAGGAAATGAATGCACATTACACATCAAGGAAAAAATGCACGTAAGAAACAACAGTACAAAATTTAAAAGCTGAAAAACACGTCAACCCAGAAGTCCATGTGCAGTAAAAATGCTATTTTAGAAACACGAGTGATAAAAATACATTTTCAGATAAATAACAGCTGAGATAATTCCTCATCAGCTGTCCTGTGTTTCAAGTGCTGCCATAGAAAGTTCTTTAAGGTGGGAGGAAATTACACAAGATGGAAGCAGATTGACAGAAAGTAATGAAGAGCACCAGAAATGGTAGATATGTAGGTACTTTTAAAATGCTAATCTTTTCCTTCTTTGATATTTTTTAAAAAGGCATTGTTAAAACAGGAATTACAACAATGTACAATTGGGTTTATATGAACATGATAATTGCAAAAAGATGGTTGTGAATTGAATTTACATAGCTGTAAGGTTGTTACTCTTCATGTTAAGTGATACAATATTACCTCTCAAGTAGGTTATAGTGAATTAAAGATTCAACTTGTAAACTCCTAGAGCAACCACTAAGTAAGGTACAGTTAAAAGGTAATAGGGCACTAAAATGAAATACTAAAGAAATTTGATAATCCCAAAAGAAGGCAGGGGATAAAAAGGAAGAACAGAAAGAAGAGACAAATGAAAAACAAGTAGCAAAGTGGCTGACCTAAATCTGATCTTATAGTTTCATAAAAGGACTAAACTCAAGATTATCATACTTGGTTTTAAAAAAGCAAAAGCCAACTATATGCTGTCTATAATAAATAACTTTACATATGAAGATACAACCAGCTTGAAGGCAAAACCATGGAAAAAATATACCAAAAAAAAAAAATACAAAAGCACTAGAAAGCAATGTGGACTACCTTAGTACAAAACAATGAAGATTAGAATAGAAGAATTTTGCCAGTGGCAGGCAGTGACATTTCAATGATAAAAGAATTAATTAGGAGAGCATAACAATTATAAAATTATATGCACTTAATACTAGACTTGCAAAATTAAAATAAGAAATGGACAAATTCATAACCACATAGATTTTTTTTTCTAATTTTTTTTTATTAAAAAGTTTATTTTTACATCATTTTTCACATTTTTTTTT